>NC_058374.1:82585000-82887500 GCF_018350175.1 Felis catus
TCATGATTTCCTGGTTCGTGGGATTGAGCCCAGTATTGGGCTTTGCACTGACAGCTTGAAGCCTGCTTGGGATTCTCTCTCTCCCTTTCTCTCTGCTCCTCCCCAACTATTTCTCTCTCTCAAAATAAATAAATAAATAAATAAATAAATAGTAATAGTTAACCGTATTGAGTAACTTCTATGTTACTCAATAGAGCCAGGCATGCTCTATATAGGCTTTACATATGGTAATTCATACTCTTCATTAGAGGCATGTGAAAAAGTACTTTTATTCTCCCCTTTTGCACTTATAAAAAACAATAAATTGAAAGACAGATACCATATGTTTTCACTCTTATGTGGATCCTGAGAAACTTAACAGAAACCCATGAGGGAGGGGAAGGAAAAAAAAAAAAGAGGTTAGAGTGGGAGAGAGCCAAAGCATAAGAGACTCTTAAAAACTGAGAACAAACTGAGGGTTGATGGGGGGTGGGAGGGAGGGGAGGGTGGGTGATGGGTTTTGAGGAGGGCACCTTTTGGGATGAGCACTGGGTGTTGTATGGAAACCAATTTGACAATAAATTTCATATATTGAAAAAAAAACAATAAATTTAGGAACAAACATAAATAAATCAACTATTGGAACTGGAAATGTTTACAGAGCTCTCTTAGAAACAGATGGATGAAGCAGACACAATAAGCAGAGATACAGAAGATGTGAATAATACAATGAGTTCAGTGTATTGTATATAGAGAATTCTACATCTAACAAACAGATAGTATGCTTTTTCTAGTACATGTGAAACATTACAAAAGATGACTATGTACTAACTTACAAAAGAAGTCTTAATATTACATTTTAATTTTTTCTAAATTTATTTTTATTCTTAATTTTTTAAGGTAATCTCTGTGCCCAAGGTGGGGCTTGAACTCATGACCACAAAATCAAGAGTCTGATGCTCCATGGGCTGAACCAGCCAGGCACCCCAATACTACATTTCAAAGCATCAGTACAACACAGCCTATGTTCTATGACTGTAACACAATCACATGGGAAATAACTAATTAAAGGATAGCTTAAAAATTTTTTTTAATGTTTATTTATGTTTGAGAGAGAGAGATAGATCATGAGCAGGGCAGGGGCAGAGAGAGATGGAGACACAGAATCTGAAGCAGGCTCCAGGCTCCGAACGGTCAGCACAGAGCTCCATGTGGTGCTCAAACTCACAGACTGCAACATTATGACCTGAGCTGAAGGCAGACGCTTAAGCAACTAAGCCACCCAGGCGCCCCATGGATAGCTTTTTAAATCCCCAAATGTCTGGAACCTAAGCACATACTGTTAGTAAATCTTGAATTAAAAAAGGAGTAAGAGGGGAAAAAAAGGAGTAAGAGAAATTATGAAATACTTTAAATAAAAGTTTGTCATATTTTCTAGGATACAACTATTTTTATTTATTTATTTATTTTTAATTTTTAATGTTCATTTTATTTTTGAGAGAGAGCATGCACGAGTGAGGGAGGGGCAGAGAGAGGCAGAGACAGAGGACTGGAAGTGGGCTCTGGACTGTCAGCAGTGAGCCCCATGAGGGCTTGAACTCATGAACCTTGAGATCATGACCTGAGCCAAAGTCAGACACTCAACTGACTGAGCCACCCAGGCACCCCTTGTTTTTATTATTATTATTATTATTATTATTATTATTATTATTATTATTTTAATGTAGGATACAACTAAAGCTTTAATTAGAGATGTAGAATATTAAATACATTTGAAAGAAAAAAAAAGTTTGGGCACAAATGAAAAAGCATTCAACTCAACAATGAATCAGTGGGATGCCTGGGTGGCTCAGTCAGTTAGGTGCCCTGCTTCCACTCAGGTCATGATCTCACTCCTCGTGAGTTTGAGCCCTATGTCCGGCTCTGTGCTAACAGCTTGGAGCCTAGAGCCTGCTTCAGATTCTGTCTCCATCTCTCTGCTCCTCCCCTGCTCACACACTGTCTCTCTCAAATATAAAAAGTAAAACAAAAAAAAAATTTTTTTAAAGAATGAATCAGTTATTAGAAAGAGATTTTAATTATCTGAGCAAATGGGTCAGGAAGAAATTCAAAACTTGAAAATGCCAGCAAACATTAAAGAAAGTACAAAATATTTTTAAATGTTTATTTTTGAGAGAGAGAGAGCGTGCACATACTCCTGCATGAGCCTCTTGTGCTCATGAGCAGGGGAGGGGCAGAGAGGGAGAGAGAGGAGAATCCCACTTGGGTGGCTGAGTTGGTTAAGCATCCAACTCTTGATTTGGGATCATGTCATGATCTCACAGTTTGTAGGACAGAGCCTTGTTTTGGGCTCTTTGATGACAGTGCAGAGCCTTATTGGGAGTCTCTCTCTCTTTCTCTTTCTCTCTCCCCTCCTCTGCTCTCTCTCTCTCTCTCTCTCTCTCTCTCAAAATAAATAAATAAACATAAAAAATTATCTCCAGGTGCCTGGCTGGCTTGGTTGGTAGAGTACGGGACTCTTGATCTCATGGTCATGAGCTTGAGCCTCACCTTGGGCATGGAACCTACTTAAAATAAATACATTAAATAAATAAATAATTATTGCACACTCTTTTTCTGGTTCCTGAAAAACTCATAAAGTAGTGAGAAACTATTCTTGGAAGTCAGTAGAATATGCCTATAAAATCATCTGGGTTGAGACTTTTGGGTAGAAAACTCTTTGATTAATATTCTAATTTCTTGGGGCACCTGGATGGCTCAGCAGTTGGGTAAGCCTCTGACTCTTGGTTTCAGCTCAACCTTGATTTCATGGTTGGGGAGATCAAGCCCCACATAGGTCTCTGAGCTGATATCGCAGAGCCTGCTTGGGATTTTCTCTCCCTCTCTCTCTCTCTGCCCCTCACGAGCTCTCTCTCTCTCTCTCTCTCTCTCTCTCTATCTCAAAATAAATAAATAAAGCTTTAAAAAAAGTAAATAACACACTGATTAAGTTAACTGGTATTTTATTTAGAATATTCGCTTTTTTTTCCTTACAATATTTGTATGTATATACATAAGTGAGAGGAACCAATAACATTCATTTCATGCATTTTCAATATCTAGTTTTAGAACCAAGATAACTACTATTGATTGGGTAATATTGTGGTTGTAGCCAGAAATCTTTTTTTTAATGTATGTATTAGTTCTAATTGCGTGTTTTTGTTTGTTCATTTTTTGCATTAATCACTCTCACAGGGGTTTTATGTAATATGAAACTTACTATACCTTTTACCTCTTCTGTGTATTTATTTCATAAGATCCAGCTCAAAGGAGTCTGTGTGTAAAACCTGAAACTTTCTTCCCTAAAAATAATGAAAAACAAATGCCCATTTTTACTATGTAGTACAGTTTGGTTTTTTTAGTATTACAAATCCACTATCAGTAAATAAATAGTACTCAAACAATTGGATATACATAAGATGTGGTAAGGCAGGGTGAGATTAGGAAGGAGGGATTACAAAAAGGTATGAAGGAATGTTCCTGGGTGATGGATAAATTCATTATCTTGATTGTGGTTATGGTTATATACATATATCAAAAGTCATCAAGTTGTGGACTTTAAATACATGCAGTTTATTGCAAATTAATTATATTTCAATTATACCTCAATAAGTGGGTGGAGAAGTCTTTAAAATTATCAAGATCACAAAACATAAGAAGTAATATTGATTAAATTATACCAAAATTAAAGATGTCTGTTCAATAAACAATATTATTTTTTAATGCTTATTTATTTATTTATTTATTTATTTATTTATGAGAGAGAGAGAGAGAGAGAGAGAGAGAGAGAGAGAGAGAGAAGGAGAGTGCGGATAGGGGAGGGGCAGAGAGAGAGGGAGACAGAATCTGAAGCAGGTTCCATACTGTCAGGGTAGAGCCTGATGTGGGGCTCAAGCTCACGAACTGTGAGATCATGACCTGAGCTTATGAGATATTTAATGAACTGAGTCACCCAGGCACCCCATTAAACAATATTATTGACAGAGTTAATGATGAAAGTTGGGAAGAAATATTTGCAATGTTTAAAATTAACAAAGGACTGATATCTGAACTATACAATAAACTGATGCAAGTCAATGGAAAAATATGGGAATCCCTATAGAAAAATTGGCAAAGGAAAACAAATAGGCAATTCATAAAAAAGAAAAACCAAAAGTGAGAAAAAAATTGAGAAGATACTCAAACATATTAATGATTAAAGAAATGCAAGGAGGGGCACCTGGGTGGTTGAGTGTTTGACTTGGCTCAGGTCATGATCTTGCAGTTCCTGAGTTCCAGCCCCAAGTTGGGCTCTATGCTGACCACCCAGAGCCTGTAGTCTGCTTCAGATTCTGTGTCTCCCTCTCTCTGTCTCTTTGCCTCTCTCCCGCTTGTGTTCTGTCTCTCTTACTCTCAAAAATAAATAAACATTAAAAAAAAGAAAAATAAATGCAAGGAGATATTTTAAATTCATGGCACATTGAAAAATTGGAAACTTGAGTAACATTAAATGTTGGCGAGGAAGTTGAGATATAGAAATCCCACCATGGTATGACATTCCAGAGTGTGGAGCTCAATACGCATGAGAAATTATCACAGAACAGAAGGAGAAATGTCCACCTACAGCATCATTTGTGGTAGCAGGAAGCTGGAGGCAATCATGGGAGTAGTGAACAAATAAAGCACAGGGATCCACATAATAGAATATCTTGCACCAGTATTAGGAGCAAAGGACTAGAAGGCCATGCGGTCAAAGAAAGTTTGTTTTATTTTTTAAGATGGCAGATATCACTGCACATTTGTATGCTAATGGGAATGATCTAACAGAAAATTTGATAATATAGGAGAAAGGGAATAATACAGAAGAAAGGTAAAAAGGAATAGACTGAAGTATAGAACTGAAGGGTGGGGTAGGGGTGAGGGATGGGAATGGCGGAGTGACAGTTGGCTTAAATAGTGGCAAGAATGACTCATTGTAACAAGATGGAAGTCTATGTATATAAAAGAGGAAGGGGGGTGTAAATTGGCCAGATTGGTGGTAGAAAGATAACTGTTTTCTTTTTTTTTTTTAATGTTTTATTGATTTATTTTTGAGAGAGAAAAAGGCCAAGCAGGGGAGCAGCAGAAAGAGGGAGACAGATAATCCGAAACAGGCTCTGAGCTGTCAGTGCAGAGCCCAACTCGAGGTTTAAATTCACCAACTGGGAGATCATGACCTGAGCCAAAATCAAGAGTCAGACACTTAATTGACTGAGCCATCCAGGTGACCTACTATGTTTTCTTTTGATTACTTTTATTTTCACAGTAAAATAAGAACCCAAATCATAAGCCAAGAGAAAGGAAAAATAAGGGATGCTAGATGCAGAGAGCTTTTGTGAATAAAGCCTCCCTTTCTTCATTTATACAGTGAGGGCAGCACCCAACAGAGATGGCCCCAAATGTGTCAGCTTTATGCAGCATTCATATCCCCTGATGCTTAGCATGATGTTTCTCTAAGTATAAGAATGTATACCAGCAAACACACCTTGGGATCTAGCTGGAGAGGAGAAAGGTGGGGTCGTTGATAATAGGAATAAACAGCATTCATTGAATGCTTCTTAAAGGACCAGCATGACACTGTAAGTAAGAGTTCTACCCACCTTTTCTCATTAAACCCTAACAACAACCTTACAAATAATACAACTGTTTTACAAAGAACCTAAGGAGTGTTTCCTCCTTCATAACCAGAGTCTTGAACATTAGAATGGTGAGTAACAAAAGGAAAGTCCCCTTAAAGATACTATTAGCTCAGATGCGACTCTTGATCTCAGGGTTGAAAGTTTGAGACCCATGTTGGGTGTAGAAATTACTTAAAAACCTTTTTTTTTAAACGCTATTGGCTCAGTTAGCTAATGGGAACTTGATTCTGAGCAGATGAAGCTCCAATCTCTGTGATAGAAGAAACCTAGGCAAAACCCTAGCTCCCCCTCCTGATCACCTGACCCATTATTACAAGGTGGGTGACCTTGAAGGAGTCACACATTTCCAGTTCTGTAAAATGGAATGATGGATGTTAAGTGAAACATTATCTCAGTTTGAGAAAACTCTTGCAAGTGAAATGATATATGTATGTATATGTTAATGTTTCCCTGTTACTATTACTATTATGACTGTTGCGTAAGCGTCCAGGACAAGGCCAACGCCTGAGGGCAAAGGTAAGCCTCCAGCAGAGAATGGACCCTTTAGGGTGCATATCAATACAGACCACGTTTAAAGAATTTTAGCCGGTAGTCTTGGCTCGGTAGGGGGCGAAATTTTTCTTCATCAAGGCTCGACCGTTCTGAGTCTTAGGCTTGAAACTCTGGAGAAAATAATTAGGCTTCTCTGGGCGAGATCCGGAACGCCAGTCCTAGGGATTTGAAATGCGACGCTGTGTGGAGCCTCACTGCCACCCGTTTGGTACCAGGAGGCGCCCATCGGATCCGTTCTAAGACTGGCCCCTTGCGGTGCGCCTGACCGACTATGGCCAGGATCTGGGAGCTGGTGCTGGAGGTGCCGGGAATCCGTGCCATTCTTGGACATAGTCCCTAGTGCCCTCTTTGCGTCCACCTTCGCCGCACCCCCCTCCTTTCCAGTGCGAGTCCGGGCTTGGAAGGCGTGAGCGCCTGTGGTGGGGACCGTGTTGCCGGTGTGGGTCCGCCGAAGAGTGGCGGGAACTCCGGCCGCCCCGACGGCGCGGTGACTCCAGTGTGGAAGAGGCAGCTGTTCTCCCAGGCGGCCGTGGGGGGCAGCAGAGGGGACCGCGACAGGTGCGGGAGCCCCTCCCGGGGTGGAAGTGAGAAGGCGGGCTTCGGGTCTGTTCCCAGGCTGGAAACCACCCCCGCCCCCCCCCCCCCAAATCCCCCGGAGAGGCAGGGCCGGCGCCGGGTCTGGAGGAGGAAGCGGCCGGAGACAGTGCAATTTCACGCGGCCTCTGAGGCTCGGGTTCCTCGGCAGAGTAGATGAATTATGGGGTTTCGACGGGTTTCCGGGGAAACTGAGGTGGCCTGAGCGTGAGGCAAACACCTCCCTCCTCAAAAACACACACAGAAAAAAACATTCACGTTCAGAAAGAAAATCCCGCAAGTGACCCAACCGGCTGGGGGAGTCGAGTGATTTGGTTAATGGGCGAGGCCAACTTTCAGGGGGCGGGTTTTGGAGCGCTCTCCCCACCCCCATCACCTTTCCCCTTTGGAGACATTTGGGGGCGTTTGGAATCTCGCCCCCCCCCCTTAGTCCAGCTCCCGAAGAAAAATTAGGGTGAGACCCATGCTCGATGTGCGTGGCCAAGCGGACAAACACTGGGGCGTGGGGCGCGCTCGGGGCGGGCAGCCGGAGGCTCCAGCCAGCTCCACGCCAGCCTCGCGCCGGAGGGGGCGCGGCCGTGACTCACCCCCTCCCCCTGCGCTCCCTCCTTCGCCCTCTCACAGACATACACCCCTCCCCTACTATCCCGCCCCGGACTCTGGCTCCGGCTCCTATTGCAGTTTGCAACCTCCTCTGCCGCCGCTGCTAAGTCGCCGGCGGCTCAGGTGGCTCCGCTTCGATGTCCTAGTCCAGCACCCCCCCACCCCCACCCCGGGCCGGATTCGGCGGGGCTGCCTTCACCCTCTGCTGGAGTCATGAGGGCGAATGGGGCTCTGCAGGTGCTGGGCTTCTTTCTCAGCTTGGCCCGGGGCTCCGAGGTGGGCAACTCGCAGGCAGGTAAGTGGCACGAGGGCACCCGCAGCCTCGGAACCCGGGACCCGAACCGAGTGCGCCGAATTCTGGAGGGCAGGGGCAGCGGCTGGGGCGGGGCGAGGCTGGGGGGTGCCCACCCCGGGTCCGCTGGGACCACCTAGGCGGAGACCGTCAGGCTCGGGTTCTCGGCGTGGTCCGGGCGGGGTCGGGATTCCTGAACCACCACCACCACCACCACCACCACCACCACCCCCACACACACACACTCGCTCAGCAGCGCGTCGCCGACCCTCTAATTCATCTCTCTCGGTGGGGCTGATGCCGAAACAGATCACACTTCTGAGGGTCCCTGTAGGGAGGGGAGCTGGGACCTCCGTTCTGTAAACGTGAGATGATGGGTGATTTAGGTCTTGGAGAAAGGGGTGGGGGGATGTCTCAGTTTGTTCCCCAACCGCGTCCCGGGGTTTCAGCACCTCCAGTTTCGTTGTTTTGCCGACAGGGCGGAGCTACGGAAGGGTTGGAGGGGGTTGTTGTTCTCTACTGTTGGAAAAACAAGGCAGGCACCTCCTCTTCCGTGAGTTGGCCTGCCCTGGGAAGGGCTGAGAATAACCAAAGAGCTAAGTACAGGTGACATCAGGTGAGAGGCCACGCAGAGGCCGACCTCCCTCTTTTCCTCAGAATAATAGAGTGGCAGGTCCCCGACTTGACCAACCTCGTTTTGTCAAGACCTAGATCAATTCAACTAATATTTATTGAGCAACTACTATGTATAAGGCTCCGGGCCAGGAGCTGTAGGGTCAAAGAGGTCCGTCCAATCTGTATTTCTCTTGTTTGTCTTTTTTCTCCCCAACCTGAGACCCAACAGGGCACCTCTCCTAACTTCTGAGCTTCCTGTCCTGGGAGTCCTTCCTAGACCCAGCTTCTCCCCCACCTACATTCTCTTTATTGTCTGACTTTGTCTCTCTTAGAGTCTAACAAGAGTCAGATTGCTCTTCTGTTCCTCCTGTCACTCCCATGCCACTGGAGCCCACCCCTTTGGGGTATCTCTGGGATCCTGGACACCTGAGGGTGCTGGTGTTGCTCACATTGGAGGAATCCTATTGATCTCTTCCCCTCCCCCAGACCTCAGCTTGGGGTTTGGCACAGCCAGGGCCTCTTCCCCAGAGTGGGAGTGGGAGAAACACCTGTGCTTCCCCCACAGTTGCTGGGCCTAAATTTAGACCCTGGGATCTTGAGATGTGAACACTCCCAGCTGGTGAAGGGCGGGGGTGGGGGGGTCTGGGGATTGGAGTGGGCGGGACTGAATAGAATGACTGTATCACTGTCCCATCCAGACCCTTGGAATATTCAATCAGGAACCCAGGAGTCCCACATCCTGGCCATCTTCCCTGAGGGAGACAGGAGGCAGGCATGGTTGGGTCTCTTTACCCTTTATCTGGATCCTGCAGCCTCTGGGCATCCGGCCCTGTCTCAGTCCTTCTATAGCCCCTTTGTCCTGGCTGTGATGGGGGTGGGGGATATTGGAGAGGAGGCCTCTGGTTGAGGAAGGGCTGGAGATTCTTGGTCTGACCCACCCCAGTGCTCTCTACCAAAGGAGTGCCCAAACCCCTCCCTGTGCCCCTGGTCCCTGGGTATTATCCCCTTCCCCCAGCCCTCCTCCCCACGCTGCCTTATTCCTCCTTAGAGATGTTTTTCATGCTCTCTTCCCGAAGAGGCCCTTTGCTCCCTGTTTGTGTAATATGGACTTTACCCTCAGGATGGCAGGGAACTGGGACCTCTAACACTGTAGCCTTCCAGACACATAGAGTCTTCACAAACACATAAAGGCAGGTGTGATGGATAGGGCCACCTGAATACTTCCTAATAAAGAAACCCAAGGACAGAACCAGTATGGGTTTCTGGGCCAGCAGGGGAGCTGTGTACATGCTTGTGTGTGTCGCAAGGGCACGTACACACACACATCACATACATACCCCACTTCTCTGTGCAGAAATCTTGACTCCTCCCTTATCTGGGGACAAGGGTTGGCACCTTGACTTGTAAGAGGGGTTGTCCTTCCAGGAAGGGGTTTGGGGTGGGGCTGTTCCCGAAATGACTAACCTTCCTAGTCTCTTTCCTTTCAGCCCAAGGACCCTAGAGTTCCCAGGATCCTCTGGGAGCTCCCAGCCAGTTTACCCCTCTGCTGGGTCTAGCCTACCCCGTTCCCATTGTGGGGAGCGATAGGGAATGGGAGCGCTCAAAAGTCAAGTGAGCAGACTAGGGGTGTATCTAGGAGGAGGGGTTGGGACCTCACTAATTTCCCTCCCTCCATTCCCACTCCCGCTTCCTAAGCTGCCAGCGCCTCAGGGAAGGGTGGTTGGAACAGGTGGAATCTACCCCCCCCCCCACCCTCCCCACAGTCTTTCACTGAGCCAGAGGAAGGAGACAGGGGTAGGGCTTAGGGTCCAAGATTTTCCATAGCCCCTATGTCCTCCATATGTACAAGGTCAAATGAACCCCCAAGACTGGCATGCCTTGTGAGGATTGCCATGTTACAAAACTTTTTAATGAATCTTTTGACAATGGAATTGGGTGGAAGGCTTAGAATCGGGGGAAGCCTCTGCTGTTTCTCTCCAGGCTACTGTGTATTTGTCGGAAAGTGTGATGCTGAGGAGCTGGGGTGTGTTGGGACAGGGGAAGGGAGAAGGGAAGCCAGAATTTAGGAAGGGGGAAGGGGTGCAGGGTAGGCAACCAGCTCCTTATCTTCCAGCTTTAAAGACAAAGCTCACATTGACCCCCTCTCCCCCCCAGAGCTCCCCCTTCTAGTGAGGTCACTTGTCTGAGGCCAAGGCTTGAGGGTGGAGGGGGGCGGGTGCTACTGAGGACAGGGTGTCTCGGGACAGGGTGGAGCAGCCCCCTCCTCCTAGATAGAATTGCCTCATTGTGGGCTGGACCGTGGCCCTGGGCACTGCCCCCACCCTCTGCCCCCATCCCACCCTCGGTAGACACAATAGGGGCTGTGTGCTAGCCCCAAAGAGATATTTATTCCAGGACCTAGAGAGAGGCAGGATGAGGGTAGAGAAGTAAGTACCCTGGTTGGAGAGGGGGAAGGGACAAGAAGAGTAACGAAGTTGTGGTCATTTTCTAACCTCTCTGAGGAGAAAAAAAACCTCCTACATCCTCTTTCATTAACTCCTTAGTACCCAAAGTAGCACCTGAAAGAGGCAAGAGGAGGCCCTGGTGGAAAGGGGAAACCTGTTCACCTTCCTGTTCAGAGAGATAGTGAGGGGATTGTGAGAGAGGAGAGAGTTCAGGCTCTCAGTCCAACATGGGCCTTTGTGTCTGTCTCTGGGGCGGGGGGGGGGGGGGTTGTGGGGGGGGGGTTGGAGGCATCTGCCTCTTGATCCTGTTGAATGTTACTGGAGTGGGGCAACCAAAGCGGGGGGACCAAAGACCATCTGGGGGGACCGGGCTAAAAACTTGTGTCCAGCTCTCTGCCACTCTCTGCCAGTCTGTCCCGGGACTCTGAATGGGCTGAGCGTGACTGGCGATGCCGAGAACCAGTACCAGACGTTGCACAAGCTCTACGAGAGGTGTGAGGTGGTGATGGGGAACCTTGAGATTGTGCTCACAGGACACAATGCTGATCTCTCCTTCCTGCAGGTTAGAGTGCCTGACTCCCTATCTCAACCTGTTTCCCCCTTAACTCCACCCACGGAAGCCTGGCATCTGGGACCTAGGGTCTGCCTCTGTAGCCAGGGATACACGGGAGCTGGCAATGAGAAGCGGGCAGGGGTGGCATAGTGTTCTGCAACGGGGGCTAATGTAGAGAGACCCCTGGGACCGATAGGCACTGGAAAGATGAGGAAGGGACTAAGCAAGGACCCTCCCGGCAAGAGGAGCTCTAAGAAAGAGAGGGTAGGAGACTAGAATTCCCCAGTCACTTCTGCTGCCTGTCTTCCTTTGCAGAAGGGACACACTAGTGTGACACCAGCTCCTCCCCTACTCCAAAGTAGGAATCAGAAAGAATTTGAGGGGTTAGGGATTCCTTAATGCTTTGGGGAGGGAGAGGAGATTGAGGCTTTTCGTCCTGTTGTCCCTCCCACTGACATGGTCTCTGTTCCATCACAGTGGATCCGAGAAGTGACCGGCTATGTCCTCGTGGCCATGAATGAGTTCTCTACACTGCCACTACCCAACCTCCGGGTGGTGCGGGGGACCCAGGTCTACGATGGGAAGTTTGCCATCTTTGTCATGTTGAACTATAACACCAACTCTAGCCATGCTCTGCGCCAGCTCCGCTTTACTCAGCTCACCGGTCAGTTCCTGATGATTTCTTCTAGTCTTGCCCCTCAACCAACCTGCAGACAGGTGCCTCCTCGATGGTAACCCGAGACTGCTCACTAAGTGCCCCTTTCATGGGGCCCACCATCTTGAACATTGCAGTCTAAAGTCCCACTACTCCTTAAACCATATAGGGCCCTGATAGGGAGCAAAGGCGTCTGCGGCCCAGGGGGAAGGTCTTTATGTCCCATGGGTCTGGAGTTGGAGCTGGATCTGTTACCCACTCCTCTATCTTTACTTTTATTTTTATTAAAAATTTTTTTTTAATGTTTATTCACTTTTGAGAGAAAGAGAGAGAGAGAAAGACAGAGGCATGAGCAGGAGAGGGGCAGAGAGAGGGAGACACAGAATCTGAAGCAGGCTCCAGGCTCTGAGCTGTCAGCGCAGAGCCCGACACGGGGCTTGAACTCATGGACTGCGAGATCATGACCTGAGCTGAAGTTGGATGCTTAACCTTAACCGACTGAGCCACCCAGGGGGTCCCCCGCCCCCACTCCTCTATCTTTAAAAAAAATTTTTTTTAACGTTTATTTATTTTTGAGACAGAGAGAGACAGAGCATGAACGGGGGAGGGTCAGAGAGAGGGAGACACAGAATCCGAAACAGGCTCCAGGCTCCGAGCTGTCAGCACAGAGCCCGACGAGGGGCTTGAAGTCACGGACCGCGAGATCATGACCTGAGCCGAAGTCGGCCGCTCAACCGACTGAGCCACCCAGGCGCCCCTCCTCTATCTTTATAGTACAGTGTAGTTTGATGTCCCTCCTTCCCCAGGAATGAGGATCCTATCTCCTCCCCCTCATAATTCCCCACTGGCTGGGGAAACACGAGAGTTAGATGCCGCATGGCTACCTTCTACTTCTCCCTGTCCCTGTCAGTTGGAAAACACACAGGTAGGGCGGGGGAAGGAGGTGGCTGAGTCAGGGATCTTCTCTCTTGCTTTCCCTTCCCCTCCCCCACTGGCTAAACCGGATTTGGACAGGTGTCTGAGGAGGCAGAAGTTTTCTTTTGGCCTGGCTCCTCCTCTACATTACAAGGCAAGCCTTTTCTGCAGTTCGGATTTAATTAGACATATTCATCTGTCCCTTCTCCCCTCTTTCTGAGTCTTGGGTGGCCTTTTGGGTTGGTGGGGTGTGTAGGGAAGAGGAGGTCTGCTGCAGCCCTTAAGCCTGTCACTTCTCTTCCCTGTCTCAGAGATTCTGTCAGGGGGTGTTTATATTGAGAAGAATGATAAACTTTGTCACATGGACACAATCGACTGGAGGGACATCGTGAGGGACCGAGATGCCGAGATAGTGGTGAAGGACAATGGCAAGAGCTGTGAGTGAACATGATCAAGACTGCTCCCCTGCCCCCACCAAACCAGAGTGACCCCTTTCCCATCATCATTATATCCTTAATTCGAACCCACCTCTCCACTGAAAAAACACCTCAGGCTCCAGACCCAAGGAGCCTGCCAGGAGGGAGGAGGTCAGTCTCCTAGAACCCAAACCCTAGAAGCAATATGTGAAGAAAAGGAGCAGAAGATCTGTTACTAAGTGAGGAAGCCAGATCTTTGGGCTCCATATCCACATCTTTTTCCATTATAACGTTTTCCATTCTCCCTGGAACCTACCCTTGATCAAGATCTGCTGTCCCTGTCCACTCACACATATTCCTGCTGGGTTCAGTTTGCCAAGGAGGAAACAAGTTCCTGGGTTCGGACTGGGGCTGAGCTTGGCAATTGCCCCAGACCCACCCCTTCAGCTGCCCTGTGGGTGGTATGGATGTGTGGCTCCACCCGTTGTTGACAGGTTCGCTTGAGCCCGGCCCTGCTCTGGAAGGGCAAGGAGGGACACTGCCCTGGCTCTTTGCTTCCTGGGACTGGGGTGTCTGTGTGCTGACATCATACCCTGTTGATTCAAGCAAGGCTTTCTTAGCCCTGACAGCCCTTTGTGTTGCTTTCCTTCCCAACCAGGTCCCCCCTGTCATGAGGCCTGCAAGGGGCGCTGCTGGGGTCCTAGACTGGAAGACTGCCAGACATGTGGGTTTTCTCCCTTCTAAAAACTTCAAGTTCATGCACTTTCATATCCCTGCCCACCCCAATCTATGTTAACACTGGGAGTAGGGACAAGCCTAGAGGGCAAGAGAGTGAGCAGTGGTCTCAGAATACAGTCTTTTTTTTTTTTTTTTTAATATTTATTTATTTTTCAGAGAGACAGAGAGACAGAGTGTGAGCGGGGGAGGGGCAGAGAGAGAGGGAGACACAGAATCTGAAGCAGGCTCCAGGCTCTGAGCTGTCCGCACAGAGCCTGACATGGGGCTCGAACTCATGAACCATGAGATAATGACCTGAGCCAAAGTCAGTCACTTAACCGACTGAGCCACCCAGGTGCCCCTCAGAATACAGTCTTAAGAGCCCTGACAGCCATGCTTTCTCTCTTTCTATAGTGACCAAGACCATCTGTGCCCCTCAGTGTAATGGTCACTGCTTTGGGCCCAACCCCAACCAGTGCTGCCATGATGAGTGTGCAGGGGGCTGCTCAGGCCCTCAGGATACAGACTGCTTTGTATGTACCACCATTTGCCTGGGTTCTGAAATGGGGATGTGGGCTTTGGGAGGAGGTCGGGGTACATACATAACGTGAGTTTTATGAATCTCCTGTGTTCCTAGGCCTGTCGACTCTTCAATGACAGTGGGGCGTGTGTACGCCAGTGTCCACAGCCTCTCGTTTACAACAAGCTAACTTTCCAACTGGAACCCAATCCCCACACCAAGTATCAGTATGGTGGAGTTTGTGTAGCCAGCTGTCCCCGTAAGTGTCTAAGGAGAGGAACAATGGTCGTGGAAACTAGATTTTAGACAACATTTGAGGAGGTAAAAGGGATCAAGTTGGGTGGTAAATAGAGGATGTAGGTTGTGATCATCTGACAACCTCCAGTAAATGATCCCTATGCCCTACTCCCCCATCTGCTTCCCCATGATTTCTAGTAATTGCTCCTAGTTCTGAAACAAAGAGCAAAGGGCCTTTCTAATCCATAGGACAGTGCTTCAGGAGCCTTCGGTGGTAAGTCGGGGCAGATCCAGCAAAGAGCAGGAGGGAGCAAGGTTCAGTTGGTGGTTGGCAGTGTTCCTCCCTTGTCACTAATGGTGCCTTCGTCTTTCCTAGATAACTTTGTGGTAGATCAAACATCTTGTGTCCGGGCCTGTCCTCCTGACAAGATGGAAGTAGATAAAAATGGACTCAAGATGTGTGAACCTTGTGGGGGGCTGTGCCCTAAAGGTGAGTAGGAGATGGCGAGGAGTTGGCAAAAAGACCTCCTTTCCCCAGAGACCAATCAGGCCCCGCCCACTGAGCCTCTGTTGTGTTTGCAGCCTGTGAGGGGACGGGCTCCGGGAGCCGCTTCCAGACTGTGGACTCTAGCAACATTGATGGGTTTGTGAACTGCACCAAGATCCTGGGCAACCTGGACTTTCTTATCACTGGCCTCAATGGGTTAGAGACTCTGCTTTCCTTTTCTAATCCCTCACCCCATCCAGCCCCTCACACTTCACTACATTTGGTTCAGCGCTCCATATATGCAGCTGATTAAGAATATAAGTCATAAAATTTTAAAAGTCACACAGTACCTGACCATGCCTAACTCCGTCTCCCACCCAGGGCTTGAGGCTTGAATCCCCTCAGAGACATCCCTAAGCAATCTGATACCATTTAGCTGAGTGGCAAGAGACAAGGACATGGTGTCCTCTTTTTTTTTTTTTTTTTTTTTTTTTAAGATTTTAGTTTTAAGTAATCTCTACAACCAACGTGGGGCTCGAACTCACAACCCTAAGATCAAGAGTCTCATGTTCCACCGACTGAGGCAGCCAGGTGCCCCTGCCTGAATCAGTTTTTTTTAATGTTTCCTTCTTTATTTTTGAGAGAGAGAGAGAGAGGGAGACAAAGAATGCCAAACAGACTCTGCACCCTCAGCATGGAGCTCGACGCTGGGCCCAAACCCACGAACTGTGAGATCATGACCTGAGCTAAAATCAAGAGTCTTACACTTACCCAACTGAGCCACCCAGGAACCCCCTAAATCAGTTATTTAACGAGAGTTGCCACATGATGGTTTTCTAATTCCATTAGTCCTTTTACATTTATTTGTTGGCATTTCAGTGTTAGGAAGAGTCTCCCCTTCCCATTTATTTGTTTATTCAATAATACCTATTTCATTCAATTTTTTATAATCTTTTACAGTCATTATTTTGGTGTTCAGTTATCTCTGAACTGGCCAATGGGGGCACTTCCATACCGTTTGGCATAAGATGCTGTAAACTCATGTTATATTTTTCCTGCCCTAGCCCTTTCTCCAAGGAGCCCTGTTCCCTTTCAGTGGAGGATGGTGTTTAGAAACTAAGTTCTGAGCCTAGGCATGCTTGTTGCTACTGGGTTCTACCTCTGCCTTGTCAACTGATTTTTACTATTCTTTCCAGCGACCCCTGGCACAAGATCCCTGCCCTGGACCCTGAGAAGCTCAATGTCTTCCGGACAGTACGGGAGATCACAGGTGAGTGATCTTGTCTGAGAGGAATAGGTAAACCACTGGCACAAGTTGCTACGTAACTACTTATAAAATCATGTCCCAAGCAACAGAGGAAGGACCAATAGAACCTGAGAAAGCAAGGGGCAAAGATTCCCTGCTCACATACTTCTCTCTGGCCCCCCAGGTTACCTGAACATCCAATCCTGGCCTCCCCACATGCACAACTTCAGTGTCTTTTCCAACCTGACAACCATTGGGGGCAGGAGCCTCTACAAGTGAGTAGTAAAGAGTGTGGAGGTAATAGTATCTCCAGGCAATGAACCCTGTTTCGTAGGCATCCTTGCGTGAAGTACAAGGTGTTGTGTCATACAGCAGTCCCAAAGGGTCTGCCAGTCTGAAGAGGAAAAGGCAAAAGGAAGGGGTGTCCGTCTCAGTGATCTGACTGTCCCAGAGCAAATTTGTTGAATGAACATGAATCCACTGCATGGTCATTTTCCCCCCTTCTCATCCTGTCTCCTTGTTCTCAGCCGGGGCTTCTCTTTGTTGATCATGAAGAACTTGAATATAACATCATTGGGCCTCCGATCTTTGAAAGAAATCAGTGCCGGGCGTATCTACATAAGCGCCAATAGGCAGCTGTGCTACCACCATTCTCTGAACTGGACCCGGCTGCTGCGGGGGCCTCCGGAAGAGAGACTAGACATCAAACATAACCGGCCCCGCAGAGACTGTGGTGAGGGACACAGCCCCCAGGGTGGTGGGAAGAGGAGGTCAGGGAGGAGAGAGTACAGTGTAAGGACTGTCCGCCCCGGAAGTAGAAGGGATGGGGGTGGAACCAAGGAGAGGGGCATGTCGAGCTGGAGGCCGTTATGAGGAAGAGTTCCAAAGAGGGCATGTTAGAGCTCTGACTCCTCCTAACTCACCCCTTCCTTTCCAGTGGCAGAGGGCAAAGTATGTGATCCCCTGTGCTCCTCTGGGGGATGCTGGGGCCCAGGTCCTGGTCAGTGCCTATCCTGTCGAAACTACAGCCGAGGCGGTGTCTGTGTGACCCACTGCAACTTTCTGAATGGGTAATAGTGAGGGGCGAGAGAGTCAAGAAGGGATGGGGGTGGGGGGGTTGGGACCCCGGGATGGAGCTGTTCAGGTGGCACCTGAAAGCCGTTAGATGACTCTCTGCATATGCCTTGGTGGGAATGAAGAAGGGGACCCTGTGGTTGGGGGATCAGGAAGTAAAGGTCAGGACTTAGAAGTGACCCCCTCCTTTAACCCTCCATTGCAGGGAGCCTCGTGAGTTTGCCCATGAGGCTGAATGCTTCTCCTGTCACCCGGAGTGCCAACCCATGGAGGGTAGTGCCACGTGCAATGGCTCGGTACGGTAGCAACACCAGGATCTCTAAGGGAGAGAGGGCAAGGGCAACACTTGAAGGTCCTGGGAATGATATGGCCAAATCCCAAGGCCACCACGGGGAGGCCAGATAACACTAGGGTCTATGGGTGAAGCCTCTTGAATGGCTGGGTTGGTCCTTGCTGGGAGGTATGAAATTGACATTGGCATCCCATCCTTCCCGCCCTTCTCTCTTCCACCCAGGGCTCTGATGCATGTGCTCAGTGTGCCCATTTTCGAGATGGGCCTCACTGTGTGAGCAGCTGCCCCTATGGAGTCCTTGGTGCCAAGGGCCCCATCTACAAGTACCCAGATTCTCAGAATGAATGTCGGCCCTGCCATGAGAACTGCACCCAGGGGTCAGTGATGGGCTGATGTGGGGGGAAGGGGAGAACATAAAACTAGGGGGAAAGTAGAGGGTAAAAGGGAGCTGAAAGAAGAAAGGAACTATGACTTAAGAATCACTCTCAGCTGCATAATGAAGGATTGGAGAAAGGGAATCTCAGTAACAGCATACAATTATACCACAGTTTTGAGAACCTGGAATAACCCCAGCTCAGGGGAGTTTCATTCAAGAGAGGGACTCAGGAAGGGATGGCAAGCTAGAGATGGGGGCCATGTCTTGGACTATGATTTGGGCTCCAGGATGGGACACTATGGTAGGATCTGAAACAGTGTTGTATGTTGAGGCTGTCAGAATTGAGCTTCCTATGGGAGTCTCCCAAGCTCCCATTTAAGGAGGTGACTTTGTTCTCCAGGTGTAAGGGACCAGAGCTACAAGACTGTTTAGGCCAAACACCAGCACTGATCAGGTATGATGGGCTTGGAGATTTAGGAAGCTGGGGATATTTGGGAGAGAAGCTAGGGAGGGGGCAGTTGCCTGCTGGGAAGAGATGACTCTATTCATTTTGACCTTCTATATACACCACTATCACTGGACTCAGAGACACAAGAATCCAGGCTTCTGGCCTTCCCTTCTGAAAATTAGCTTGTAGTAGCCTCAGGAGGTCCAGATTTAGGCTAATCCTTTCAGTGCTCAAAGACATGTGTATGTGTGAATGTTAATTTCTTGTACCAAATCTGTACCATAAATGACATTTGTTTTTTTGTTTTGTTTTATTTTGGTTATTGTTGTTTTAAAGGATGTTTGTTTGTTTGTTTGTTTGTTTATAGAAAGGGAGAGAGAGAGTGCAAGCAGGGGAGGGGCAAAGAGAGAGAGAGAATCCAAGCAGGCTCCACACTATCAGTGTGGAGCTTGACACGGGACTTGAATTCCCTAACTGTGAGATCATGACCTGAGCCAGAATCAAGAGTCTGACACTTAATTGATTGAACCACCCAGGCGCCCCGGCATAGGTGATATTTGTAAGGGAGGTGTAGGCCTAGGATAATGCTGGGCTTCTCTATCCCACAGCAAAACCCATCTGGCAATGGGTTTAACAGTGGTAGTAGGATTGGCAGTGGTTTTCCTGATCCTGGGAGGCACTTTTCTCTATTTGCGTGGGCGCCGGATTCAGAATAAGAGGGCTATGAGGCGCTACTTGGAACGGGGTGAGGTAAGTGCCTAGCCTAATCTTGAAAGGTACCCCATGCCATCACTCTTTAAGAGCCTCCTTTCCCAGAGATTTGATCCTTTTCTTCAAGGAGGTAGTATGGCCCATTAGAAAGAACTCTGGCCAGAGAAATGGGAGACATGCATCCTAGTCCTGATTTTGCCATTAATTTGCCACATGATTTTGAAGTTACTTTCCTTCTCTGTGCCTCATTTTATGCACATGTACACAAGAAATAACATTCATCCTTACAGAATGGCTGTAAGGGTAAAAGGGGCTGATGTATGTGGAAATGCTTTGGAAAGTATAGGGAACTGTAAAGAAGTATTCAAGGTGACAGCATTAGCAATTCTTCCCCTTCCCTCCATCAAAGGGGAAACCCAGCCCTCTTAATTGCTGGTCTCATGAACACAAAAAACTTCCTCAGTCCTTAGGGTCTGTTACTCCCCAATAAGCTTGCAACGCTTCTTAAGACTAAAGACAATTCCTCTTCTTGCTCCCACCCCTTTGGGCTTTGTGGCTCTGAGCATCCACCTATAGGGAGAGAGTTGGAGTGGGGCATGGCAATGGGCTTGAGTATTTTCTTCCCTTCTGCTCTTCAGAGCATAGAACCTCTGGATCCCAGTGAGAAGGCTAACAAAGTCTTGGCCAGAATCTTCAAAGAAACAGAGCTGAGGAAGCTTAAAGTGCTTGGCTCGGGCGTCTTTGGAACTGTGCACAAAGTGAGTGGCCCGCAGAAAGTCTGTGGAGGAGGAGGGGAAAGATCTAGGGTGAAGGAGAGAAAGATTGAGGGAAAGGGCTAGCCTGGGGAGAATGACCTTTGGCTGACTCCTGTCCAAAACTTCTTAGGGAGTGTGGATTCCTGAGGGTGAATCAATCAAGATTCCAGTCTGCATTAAAGTCATTGAGGATAAGAGTGGACGGCAAAGTTTTCAAGATGTGACAGACGTAAGTGAGGGAAGGGTGTTCTGTATGCCACTGGGAAAGAGGTCAATGTTAGATATGCTTATGTAAAGGCATGGTCCTGTGTCAGTAAGTACTGTTAACCATACCGATGTCCTTGAATGTTGGGATAGCCCTGATCTGGGTGTACATATGTGGACCTGTTCGATCCCTGGATAACCCCTCTTGTGTCTCTTAGCACATGCTGGCCATTGGCAGCCTAGACCATGCCCACATTGTACGGCTGCTGGGACTGTGCCCAGGGTCATCTCTGCAGCTTGTCACTCAGTACTTGCCTCTGGGCTCCCTGCTGGACCACGTGAGACAACACCGTGGAGCACTGGGGCCCCAGCTGCTGCTCAACTGGGGAGTACAGATTGCCAAGGTGAGAGGAACCTGGAGAAGTCCTATGACTGAACTGCCTGGCTGATGGCTGGCAGGGAGTTGAAATTCGGAGGTGCCTTTAGGGTTTGGGATGATTCTGGAACTCAAGGAGCAACTCCCCCAACCTTGAGAATACTTCCTTCCTCTGTAGGGTATGTACTACCTTGAGGAGCATGGTATGGTGCATAGGAACTTGGCTGCCCGAAATGTGCTACTGAAGTCACCCAGTCAGGTTCAGGTGGCAGATTTTGGGGTGGCGGACCTGCTGCCCCCTGACGATAAGCAGCTACTACACAGTGAGGCCAAGGTGAGGTGACACAAAGGGCTGGGTAAGGAGGTGGGGGTGGAGTGAAGCATGGGGACAGGAAGCAGTCAGTGGTCTCCTTCAGAGGCAAAGAGATGCTTCATGGTAAGTTCAAGGAGAGGAACTTGGAGATGCCAGAAGTACGAGTTCAGAAAGCAACAGAGAAAAGAGTGATAGAGAACTTGGGGTTTAGAAGTGCTAAGAAAATTTTTAGAAATCAACTTTTGCCTTCAATTCCCCAGACTCCAATTAAGTGGATGGCCCTCGAGAGTATCCATTTTGGGAAATACACACACCAGAGTGACGTCTGGAGCTATGGTCAGTCCATCTGGATACCCTCCATATCATCACTGGCCCAAATCCCATAGTTGCCTTTTGAGAGACCCCTTCTTAGAATTTCTAGGCCCTTCGGATCTTTGTGTTAGATTAAATTCTGCCTCCCCTTAGTCTTCATGCCATGTCTACTGTTTTGCCATCAACTAGTCATGTCTTCCTATACCAGGAGTGACAGTTTGGGAGCTGATGACCTTTGGGGCAGAGCCCTATGCTGGGCTACGACTGGCTGAAGTACCAGACCTGCTAGAGAAGGGGGAGCGATTGGCGCAGCCTCAGATCTGTACCATTGATGTGTACATGGTCATGGTCAAGTGTGAGTTACCTGCTGATCCTAGCCTTTTTTTTGTTTTTTACATGTTTATTTCTTTATTTTGAGAGAGAGTGGGAGTACGAGCAGGGGAGGGGCAGAGAGAGAGGGAAAGAGAATCCCAAGCAGGCTCTGTGCTGGCAGCATAGAGCCCGACTCAGGGCTCAGTCTCACGAACCGTGAGATCATGACCTGAGCCAATCAAAAGTTGGATGTTCAACCTCCTGAGCCATCCACGCACCCCTGCTCCCCCAGCCATTTTCTAACTGACTTCCCTCCCTACTCCACTTCCCTCTTATGGCTCTACTTCTACATCTTACCCCTAGGTTGGATGATTGATGAGAATATTCGCCCAACCTTTAAAGAACTAGCCAATGAGTTTACCAGGATGGCCCGAGACCCACCACGGTATCTGGTCATAAAGGTGAGAAGGAACTAGTTGTTGTCAAGGAGATCTAGAGGAAAGCAGACTTGGCAGGGCAGGAACGAGGATCCACCTTAACAATCACCTGTCCCTACAGAGAGAAAGTGGGCCTGGAATACCCCCTGGAGCAGAACCCCCTGCTCTGACAAACAAGGAACTGGAGGAAGTGGAGCTGGAGCCAGAACTTGAGCTGGACCTGGACTTGGAATCAGAGGAGGATGGCCTGGCAGCCACACTAGGCTCTGCTCTCAGCCTGCCAGTTGGAACACTTAATCGGCCCCGTGGGGTAAGGTACTTCCCAGCGCTTCAAGACTTTCTGCACCCTGAGCCCTCTACATACCTGCACCCTCATGAACCCCACTGATACCTAGATTAACTACTCAAAGGCCCCCATGGTGAGTAGATTTCTCCCTTAATCAAACTTCTTCTTCACTTTTTTTCATCCTAGAGCCAGAGCCTTTTAAGCCCATCATCTGGCTATATGCCTATGAACCAGGGTAATCTTGGGGAGGCCTGCCAGGTAAGGTCTGTCTCTTTGAGGGGCTACTGCAAGGCTAGGTGGCAGTGTCTTAGGATCCATAGGGGCAGTGTGGGACACTTTAGAAACATTTTAGGGTTTTTTGTTTTGTTTTTTGTGGGTTTTTTTAAGTATTTATTTTTGAGAGAGAGACAGGGTGCGAGCAGGGGAGGGGGAATGGGAGAGAGGGAGACACAGAATTTGAAGCAGGCTCCAGGCTCCAAGGTGTCTGCACAGAGCCCAATGCAGGGCTCAAACCTATGAACTGTGGGATCATGACCTGAGCTGAAGTGGGATGCTTAACTGATTGGGCCACCTAGGCACCCCGAAACCTTTGAGGTTTAATCAGTGTCCTACAAAAAAAGAAGGCTATGAACAACCCAGTCTCCAAAACAAATATCTCTTTCCTTGTCTCTGTGTAAATCTCTGTTTTACTTTCCTCCTTAGGAGTCTGCAGTCTGTGGGGGTAGTGAGCGGTGTCCCCGTCCAGTCTCCCTGCACCCACTGCCACGGGGACGCCTGGCATCAGAGTCTTCAGAAGGCCATGTGACAGGCTCTGAGGCTGAGCTCCAGGAGAAGGTGTCAATGTGTAGGAGCCGGAGCCGGAGCCCACGGCCACGTGGAGACAGTGCCTACCATTCCCAGCGCCACAGCCTGCTCACTCCTGTCACCCCACTCTCCCCACCAGGATTAGAGGAAGAGGATGTCAATGGATATGTCATGCCAGATGCACACCTCAAAGGTGCCTGACTCTTCCTAGGGTTTTCCTCAGATCTTTCTCTAATCCTTTCCCCAGGCTTATCCTAATCCTTTTATCTTCTCTGATCTTTTTTAACTTTATTTATTTTTGAGAGAGAGCACTGCTCTTGCAAGCAGGGGAGGGGCAGAGAGAGAGACAGACAGACAGTCCCAGACAGGCTCCACACTGTCAGCACAGAGCCCGATGTGGGGCTGGATCCCATGAACCTGGAGATCATGACCTGAGCCGAAATCAAGAGTTGGATGCTTAACTCACTGAGCCACCCAGGCGCCCCTTGTCTTCTCTGATCTTATCCCTCCCTTTTCATTTTTTCCTTTCCCCCACTTCCCACTGCCTACTACCATGTTCTCCACATACCTAGCCTCTCTTCTCAATCTCCAGGTACTCCCTCCTCCCGGGAGGGCACCCTTTCTTCAGTGGGCCTCAGTTCTGTCCTGGGTACTGAAGAAGAAGATGAAGATGAGGAATATGAATACATGAACCGGAGAAGAAGGCGCAGTCCGCCTCGTCCCCCTAGGCCTAGCTCTCTTGAGGAGCTGGGTTATGAGTACATGGATGTGGGATCAGACCTCAGCGCTTCCCTGGGCAGCACACAGAGTTGCCCACTCAACCCTGTGCCAATCATGGCCACTGCTGGCACAACCCCGGATGAGGACTATGAATATATGAATCGGCGACATGGTGGGGGAGCTCCTGGGGGAGATTACGCAGCTATGGGGGCCTGCCCAGCAGCTGAACAAGGGTATGAAGAGATGAGAGCTTTCCAGGGGCCTGGACACCATGCCCCCCATGTCCACTGTGCCCGCCTCAAAACTCTACGTAGTTTAGAAGCCACTGACTCCGCTTTTGATAACCCTGATTACTGGCACAGCAGGCTTTTCCCCAAGGCTAATGCTCAGAGAACATAACCCTGCTTCCTAAAGTACTCAGGGAGCATTTCATGGCAGCTAGTGCCTCTAGAGGGTACTCATCTTCTCCCTAGTCCCTCCCTCACAGGTCTCAGCCCCATTTCCCCAGTCCCAGACAATTCCATTCAACCCTTGGAGGCTTTTAAACACTTTGACACAAAATTCTTGTGGTATGTAGCCAGCTGTGCACTTTTCTTCTCTTTCCCATTCCTGGGAAAGGAGGTTTTCCCTATTTTGTGTGCTTTCCTAATCCCATTCCTCAGCTTCCTCAGGGGGACTCCCTGGAGATATGAAGGATTACTCCCATGTCCCTTTTTTTCAGACTCTGACTTGTTGAGATTAGGCTTTAAAGTGTGCTTGTGTTTCCCATCAGACTCCTAAGGAAGAGGAAACAGGGGTACCCTGGCAGGGGAAAGTAAAATTTATGACTCAGTCCCCTGGAAAGAATGGAAAGCTCCAAATCTTGAGTGAAGAAAGAGATTGGGCATAGATATTACTATTAATTGAGCATTTACAATGCCAGCCATCATCCTAAAGTTTACCTACATTATCTCACCTGATCCTTACAACAGCTCCGTGAGCTAGGGATTATCCCATTTCACAAAAAAAGGAAACTGAGCCTTAAAGAGATTAGGTAAGTGGCAGGTTCAGGATTCAGAATCGTCCAATGCAGGTTTTCTTACTGTAAGATATCAAGGAAAAGTGATATAAGTCAGAGTCCTTGTAAGGGGCGTTGCCTTCTTATTTTTGCACTGAATCAAGCCCAACAACCACAGCCTCCTCCTACACCCAGGCTTCTCATCTCAGGAAGTGGGGGTAATGGGGTGGTCAGAAGGAAAAATAACTGGACATTTTTGTGTAAACCATAACCTACATGTGCTGTAAATGATCACTTCTCACCCAAGGGACAGATCATAACAGTCCCAAGAGCCACTTTTAGGGTCTATTCTCATCCAGTAGTGGGAAGTTTCCAGTTGGAATAGAAAGAGGACCCAGCTTCAGGCCTCTGTCTCCTTGGATGGGAAACGGTGTATCTTTTGTATCCGTGAAGTTTTTTGTTTTGTTTTTATACATGCTTGAATAAAAATACCAAAGTTTTTCAGCTTCCCGACTGTCAAATGAAGAAGACCTTTGGTGTGTGGGATAGATCATCCCTTTGCTCTTCAGCAATGGATAACTACCAACCACAGCATGCCGCCTTGTGTCTTCTGACAGTCCTACTCTGTCCCTTGCAGCTTTCTCCAGCCCTACTTTTCTGAAGACAAGCATAACACACAGTCCTTTTCATTTAAGGCTTTTACTAGAAATCTCTACAGGGCAGCCACTTGGGAATAACAAAAACAAGAAAACCCACGTTTGGGAAAATAAGAAAGCCCGATAGATGTGGTCCCTTAAGAGATGGAACACTAAAACTCCCATATGTTTCAGAACTCTCATTCTCTTGAAAAAGTCTGTATCAACACTTCCCTCAAAGTGGTGCCATCAAAGCCTACTGTTGGAGCAATGGTGCCATCTTCAGTGGGACTCTCCGGACTATAGCTGCCCAGTTAGCCCCTACTCCTTGTACTCTAGGTCTCCTTCCATAGGAGTTCCATAGTTCTTGCCCCTCCCCGTTCTCCCAGCACCGGAGGATGATTGGACCGGCTGAGCCGGTCCCGCCAGCCGCTCCAGGGATCCGAGGAAGGGCGCACCCAGCCTCCCTGCCCTTAATGTAGCCACTCCCTCCTCGCCTGGGTTCCACCCTGCTCCACCCAGCCCCGCTGCCTAAACACCCATCGCCCCGCTGTAGCTCCGCCCCTTCTCCCTTAGCCCGCCCCTCTCTATTACGGGTTCTCGCTCCGTGCTCCTGGTGGATGTGGTTTTTCCGGGAGAGACCACGCTTCCCATGAAGCTCACCAACTGCTCCGCCTTCCCGCCGGAGCCTGACCCTTCCCAGAGTGCTTGGCGATTCCGGCGTGCGAGGCCCTTGGAGGGCAAGGCCCCAGGGCCTGGCTTAAGAGCGCGAAAGGCGAACTGGGAATTGTAGTTCAAGAGTCCGCAAAGTCGACTAGAGGCGGCCTGTAGAAGGGACTCGTTGTCCCAGCGTGCCTTGCGCTTCAGCCCGCGCGCTCGCAGCTTCTCGCTCTCGCTCGCCCGCCCGCTCCCTGGCTAGCTCGCGCTTTCGCTCGCGCTTTCCTCGCGGATCGAAGGGGCTGTAGGCACAGCCTGCGGCTGGGAAGGAAGACAGAGGCGGCGGCTCAGGAGGAACGAGGCTGCAGTGGTGGTGGTGGTAGTGGGAAGATGTCGGGCGAGGACGAGCAGCAGGAGCAAACTATCGCCGAGGACCTGGTTGTGACCAAGTATAAGATGGGGGGCGACATCGCCAACCGTGAGTGCGGGCCTTGGGGGTCCGGAGATCGAGGCTGAGAGGGGGAGGCAAAGGGGACGGTGCTGGGCTGGCCCCGGCGGGGCTGGAGCGGTGGGGTCATGCGGAGTGAGCAGCTGAGGGCCCCGCGCCGGTCCACCGTGGGTGGCGTGGTGGGAAGACTCCGTGTCGCGCCTGGGACCTGAGCCGCTGGGCCTGGGCTGGAGTCTGGGGAGGTGTGGGGCCCTGACCGGGAAGAGCGCAGAGCACGGCCCCCAGCCGGCTACGACCTTAGGCCGTTAGTCAAGAGGCAAGGCGCATCTTCTGCCCCTCACCCTTCGGTCCGGATCCCTGCCTCTTATTCTGCCAGCGGCGAGGCCACCTCGAAAAGGAAGCGCCCAGCTGTTGGCGACGGAAGCGCCCCTCTATTTTGTTTTGGCTCCCCGGCATCAAGAGCCCAGCCGGCACGTGTTGCCGGGTTCCCATGCGGATCGCCGGCTCCCTTCCTCTGCTACAGTCCCTGACACCAGCTTCCCTACCACGTGCTTTGCTGGAGTCTTTCGTTTTTTACTTCAACTCCTTCGCTGGTGGGGCCCCCTTCTCCTCTTGGGCCAGCTCAGGGATCGTTGGAGGACACCCCTGGAGCTCCTAACACAACTCTTGGAGATAATATCTGACTTTTCTTGAAGTTATTGCTACCAACAATCTGTGCAGATAGCCTTAGCCGTCAGATTTGATCTCAGGGACTTGATAACGCTAGGAGTGTTTTGAGGTTCTCACCCCAACTAGGCAGTCTTGTGAATGGTACTGAAAAGAGGGTGGGGGGGTGATTTTAGGATCTCAGAAGTCATCCTTATTACCACTGTGCTGGGACTTTCTCAGCAGCTGCCTGCCAAGCTTGGCAGATGTCACACTTTCCTTTTTCTCTCTTTGCAATTTACCTTTTCACTTTAAAACCCAATTAGGGGAACAGAAAATGCTTGTGTTTGGGCTTTTAAATGGTTTTGACAGTAAAGATAGGTATTTAGGATCCCTTTGGTCCTATGGCTGAAAACCTGAGTTTTTCATGCTTCCAAAGACTTGGATCACAAAAATCAAATCTGAAGTTCAGGATAGGCCATGGTGAGGACATCCAGTGAACAGAACAATGCTTTATAACAAAATGAACATTTAATATAGTGCCTTATTTGGAGTGCTTTTTAGTATTAGTGGTTTGAATCAAAAAATTTTTTTCCCTTGCAACTTATAACTTCTGAGGCACTTGTGATCCCAGATACTAGTTTGAAACTCCGGTCTTACACCTCTTTGAGATGTGCTACAAGCTGTAAGACATGAGCCTTTGAAGCTCAGGAACTTTAGATTAAGTCCCTTTGGTTTATACACCGGTTGATGAGGAAATACTTTTACACAGATTGAGATTACTAACATCTAATTGGGGTGTCTGAGAAGGGAAGAAGGTAGCATTTAACAATGCATCAGCTTCGAGTCAGCAATTCTGTGTCTATCTTCCTGTTGTTCCTGACGCCTATAAATTTCTTCCAGTCTGCTTTGCATGTATGTTGGTCACCTTGCTGAGGTGAGAACCCCCTTGAAGTTCGTAACTGTCCTACCACACCACTGGTATCTTTGGAAAGTCTCCCTTCACTAGGGAGACAGATGGTGTTTACCCAGTTGTCACATTCTATAGGGAGAGAAGGGTGTGTGGCTTTTTTATTTTAGGAAAAGGAAGGTAGAAATTTAGTGATTATAAGTAGGTATATTCCAAGAGACAAACTTGTTCCCTCTTTCAGCCTTGGGCAATGGCACTAAGGAATATTACAAACGCTAACTTCTAGGTATTGTTTGGATGGTGACTTAGACAACACATACAGGGCTGACATGGTGGGATTCTGTCCCCAGGGGTACTTCGGTCTTTGGTGGAAGCATCCTGCTCAGGTGTGTCCGTACTGAGCCTGTGTGAGAAAGGTGATGCCATGATTATGGAAGAGACAGGGAAAATTTTCAAGAAAGAAAAAGAAATGAAGAAAGGTAAAAAATCAATCCCCCCACTAATTTCCCAAGTTTGACCCTTACTCAGTCCTGTTTGTTTTATTGTAATGATGTAACCCCCACCCAAGCTCTGGTTGAGATATTTGGAAATTTGAAATGGCAGGTGGGATACAAGCAGTTTCCTACCCAATCCAAACTGATTAAACAGGCAAGACCCTGAAGAAAAAACTTCCATTTTTCCGAGGGGCAGCAGGGCTCCGAAAGAGACATTGAGAGAGAGAGACAGCAGGGTAGTAAGGCTGATGATTGTCTCTTTACAGGTATTGCCTTTCCCACCAGCATTTCAGTAAATAACTGTGTATGTCACTTCTCCCCTTTGAAGAGCGACCAGGACTATATTCTCAAGGAAGGTGACTTGGTAAAAATGTAAGCTTAAGCCATTTTAGAGCACTTGTCTTTTTCCTAAGCATTTGCATAGTGCTAGTTGCTAATGCTGTGCTCTCCTCTTGCCTTTCAGTGACCTTGGGGTCCATGTGGATGGCTTCATCGCTAATGTGGCTCACACTTTTGTGGTTGATGTAGCTCAGGTAGGTGGTCTGCTTTGAATTTTGTTCCACTTGTGGGGAGGGTATGCTGCTGCTTCTTATTCCCACCCCTTACCACCATATACAGTTTGAGAGAGTCCCTAGAGAAATAAAAGGAGAAAAGTGTTGGCTGGCCTTGCATAGTGACCAGCTCAGTTAGAATGATTTTCCAGGGAGTACTGATTACATTTCCTTATCTACAGGGGACCCAAGTAACAGGGCGGAAAGCAGATGTCATTAAGGCAGCTCACCTTTGTGCTGAAGCTGCCCTGCGCCTGGTCAAACCTGGAAACCAGGTAAGCTGTTTAGTCCAGTTCTAAACCCTGATAGAATGTAAGAAGCATTAGCCATTTATAGCTATTCTGTGTTGAACTGTCCCCTTCTCCTACAGCCCCCTTATAAAATAGCTTTTTTTCTTTTAAGTTTATTTATTTTGAGAGAGAGTGAGCACCAGTTGGGTAGGGGCAGAGAGAGAGGGAGAGAGAGCTCCAAGCAAACTCTGCACTGTGAGCAAGGAGGCCACCATGGGGCTCAAACTCATGAACCATGAGATCATGACCTGAGCTGAAACAAAGAGTGAGATGTCACTGAGCCACCCCGGGCACCCCCATCCCTTTCTTTTTAAAGCCCCAAAGTGGGCTCAAAAAAAAAGCCCGTGAGGTCAAGAGTTGCATGCTCTACTAAGTGAGGCAGCCAGGTGCCCCTAAAACATACAGCTCTTTAAAATTCGTTGTATTGGGGCACCTGGGTGGCTCAGTTCGTTAAGTGTCTGACTTTAGCTCAGTCAGATTTTCACAGTTCATCAGTTCAAGCCCTGCTTTAGGCTCTACGCTGACAGTGCAGGACCTGCTTCAGATCCTCTGTCTCTCTCTCCCCTCCCCCGCCCTCAGAAATAAACTTGTTTATATAAATGTTTATTTATTTAGTGCGAGAGTGCATGTTCGGATGGAGGAGGGGGAGACAAAGAGGGGGACAAAGGATCTGCACAAGTGCCAAAGCAGACTCTGCGCAGACAGCAGTGAGCCTCCTGTGGGGCTTGAACTCATAAGCTATGAGATCACAACTAACTCTGAGAGACTATCATAGATAAGTTCACATGCAGGTGTTTGGGGATATATGGTCCTTTCCTCATGGAGCCTATAGAGGTCCTCTCTTATTCGTGTTTTGGATGTACATCTTTTCCTAAAATAATTTGAGGGATATCACTTAGAGTAAAACACAAATGTAAAAAAAAAAACCAACTTTTTTTTTAAGAACTGTGTTTTTTTTAATTCTTTGTGTAATTAATCCCTACACCAAACGTAGGGCTCAAACTCACAACCCCAAGATCAAAAGTCACTTGCCCTTCCAATTGAGCCAGGCAAGTGCCCCCAAAAACCCAATTTTAAAAGCTTATAACAGAAATCACAGTAGTACCAGTAAACTGGTGGCAGAGAGAGGCCAAAAGTTACTTTTGTGCTTTTGCAAGACAATATTAGAAAGCCCAGGGATCATAAACTATCGTGAATTACTATAATTTAACATCTTAGGCTATGCATGGAGACATTTTTTCTCACACTTCAGTCTCTAGGACCCTGTTCAATACTTAAAGCTTGCCCTTTTTTTTTTTTTTTTTTTTTTTTGCTTTTGCTTTTGCTTTTGCTTTTTTTCATGTCTGTTCTCTCTCATTCTTCTTTTAATTAGTTTGTACTTCACCATTGTTACTCGTTTGCATCATTTTTACTTAAACCTCTGTCTTGGTTTTCTTATAACAATACCTACTTCATACAGTTGTTATGAAGCATTTTGAACAGTACCTGGCACATAGTAAGCACTTGTGTTGGCTCTTATTACTTTGCGTGTTGATTATTTATATACTTAGAATAGTGTTATCTTCACTGGAAGGCGGTGGTGTATACTGGCTATTATATAATTATGACATACATCAGGAATTTCTGGATTCTTGCCCTATCGCCAATGCTTACTGTTTAAAAATAACTTTTTGAGTTCAAATTTCCTAATCCGCAAAATAGGAAAAATGAAATTGTCACTTATTATCATAGGGTTGTTGTAACAATTGAAATGATCCATGTACAGTACCTAGCATATGGCTTAATAATATTAGTTATGATTACTTATTTTTCATTTTGTTTAAGAACTGTAGCTTAGGGGCACCTGGGTGGCTCAGTCAGTTGAGGGTCTGACTTTGGCTCAGGTCATGATCTCATGGTTCGTGGGTTCGAGCCCCGCGTTGGGCTCTGTGCTGGCAGCTTGGGGCCTGGAGCCTGTTTTGGATTCTGCGTCTCTCTCTGTCTCTGCTCCTCCCCTGCTCACACTCTGTCTCTCTCTCAAAAATAAAGATTAAAAGAAAAAAAGAACTGTAGCTTAGGTGGGGGTCAGATCATGTTTGAAAGGTAAGAAGGGGAAAATCAGAGTTTGCTGTTCCCTCTCAACAAATATTATGGAATAAACACTGGATTCATCACTAGAAAACCTGGGTTTATCTCAGTTTCTTCAAGTTAACTGGCTTAAGCCTGGGAAAATCTTAACCTTTCTGTGCCTCAGTTTCTTCATGTTTTAAATCGGGATATGGGGTATAGATCTGCTGTATTCACCTTTCAGAATTGTCTAATTAGACCATCTTTGTGAAAGCACTTTGTAAAATGATATGCAAACATAAGGTGTTTTTAAGCTGTAGGGATAATAACTTGAAATGAAAAACCAATGAGAGTCGTTGCTCTTGATGGAGGGTATTGGGACTATCAGTTTTTTATATTTTTCATTCTCATGGTGGAGAGCTTATTGGCCCCTTTATATATCTCACCTGTTATTTGATCTTGTACTTCTAGAACACACAAGTGACAGAAGCCTGGAACAAAGTTGCCCACTCATTTAATTGCACACCAATAGAAGGTGAGACCTCAGATAACAGGGTTGAGGGTCTGAGTGGTTTAGTAGAATTAAGGATTTTGCTCCTTCGAAGATCCATTCTGACTCTAGCACAGTGTAAGCCAAAACCTTTTCTCCCCTGAGTTTTCATAGGCACTTTTCCCTCACTGCCTGCCTCATCAACCTACATAGGTGGGTGGATTTGGGAACCTTTTGGGTTCTAGATGGCTTTGTCCTGTCCTCAGGTATGCTGTCACATCAGTTGAAGCAGCATGTCATCGATGGAGAGAAAACCATTATCCAGAATCCCACAGACCAGCAGAAGTAGGTGCCAGTTCCACCCTTCGCTTTCCACCCTCTGAGTCTAGTCACGAACATTTTCTTCATGCTCCCAGCTTACTCTTGTCTGTCTTCTTTTACTTCAGACTCCAGGAACTACTTATTGTTTTTTATGGTTCCCTTTCTATTCCTTTTAGGAAGGACCATGAAAAGGCTGAATTTGAGGTACACGAAGTATATGCTGTGGATGTTCTTGTCAGCTCAGGAGAGGGCAAGGTGAGGAGAGTTTACCAGAGCTAGCACAGAAGAGTGACTGAGGGTGTGTTCTAAGAGCACCAGCCCAAATGTGACCTAACTTTTTACTCTTTTAGGCCAAGGATGCAGGACAGAGAACCACCATTTACAAACGAGACCCTTCTAAACAGTATGGGCTGAAAATGAAAACTTCACGTGCCTTCTTCAGTGAGGTCGAAAGGCGTTTTGATGCCATGCCATTTACTTTAAGGTACTACTACTGCACTTAGCAAGAACAGTACTTGGAACCAGTCTGACTCCCTAGATCACACACATTTAAAAACTTGAGGAAAATGTTACTTGATAGGGAGTTAAGGATGCCTGAATTTGTCTTCCACCACCCAGAGCATTTGAAGATGAGAAGAAGGCCCGCATGGGTGTGGTGGAATGTGCCAAACACGAACTGCTGCAGCCATTTAATGTTCTCTATGAGAAGGAGGGTGAGTCCTAAGAAGAGAGTTTCACTTTGGAGCCCCTGATTACAGTCCCCCGCTCTAGCTTACAGAAAAGGAGTATGACAAGGGGACATTTTATCAAAACACTTCCTTTCTTCCATAGGTGAATTTGTTGCCCAGTTTAAATTTACAGTCCTGCTCATGCCCAATGGCCCCATGCGGATAACTAGTGGTCCCTTTGAGCCTGACCTTTACAAGTCTGAGATGGAGGTCCAGGATGCAGAGCTAAAGGTCAGTGTGTGACGGAAAGGGGTGAACACATTGCACGTGTCCTGGGAGTGAGGAGGAGGTGTCAGCAAAGTCCTGCAAAGGGCCGGGATACTGAGAGAGACATTTTGTGTTTCCTCAGCATTCCTCAAAATTTGTTTTCCTTCCTCCTCCTATTTTCCAGGCCCTCCTCCAGAGTTCTGCAAGTCGGAAAACCCAGAAAAAGAAAAAAAAGAAGGTATGATTATCTGTCTCTGGCAGGGTGAACTTGATCCCTCTTGAGTCCACCTTCCTGGGTGTTGTGGTGGGCATATATGTATCTGTATATCCTTACTTTCCCTTTCCTCAGCCTTGACCTAGAGCATTAGGATATTTTTGTCCTTGGTACCCTGGATACTACCCCAGGTAGTTGGAAACTGATAAGTCTTCCTCTCTTTTCCACGAATATAGGCCTCCAAGACTGCAGAAAATGCCACCAGTGGGGAAACATTAGAAGAGAATGAAGCTGGGGACTGAGGTGGGTCCCATCTCCCCAGCTTGCCGCTCCTGCCTCATCCCTTTCCCACCACACCCCAGGCTCTGTGAAGTGCAGTTCGTCTTCTCCACCCAGGACCGCCAGCAGAGCAGGATCTCCCTGCCCCCATCCCTGTCCCTACCCCACTCCCTGTCCAACAACAACCAGCTCCAACTGACTCTGGTCTTGGGAGGCCAGGCTTCCCAGCCACCGAAGACTACTTTAAATAGAAAAGAGAAATTGAATAATAAAATCAGGAGTCAAAATTCATCGTCTTCAAGCCCCTCTTTCTAGCCTTTTTCTACTACTCTCTGCTTTGGTCAAGGTTTATGACCCTACAACAGAACAGGGAGAAGGCTAAAGTAGCCGCCACCACTAAAAACTCAGCTGAAATTTTTTTATACCACTCTGGTGTCAGCATTTTCCCATCTGTTGGGGCTTGTTCCTCTCTTTTCCCATTCTCCCCAGGTATTTTATCAGGCCTCAAAATAAAGAGGAGCTATATTCAGATTGTTTTTATTCACGTGTGGCAGATTCCTTTCTGATCCAGACTGGTCAGGCCCCTCTCATTTTTAGGAGCTGGAGCCTGCATTTACCAAGAGATTCTCATCTGTCAAATGGATCCTCATTTGTAAATCTCTTTAGTCGTTTTTGTTCTGCAGGACTTTTTTTGTCTTCACAAAGCCGTAAAGAAGTAATCCATCTCCGCCTTGTCCATTTCTTTGGAGTCGATGGGGGGGCGTTCCCCTGTTTCATCTTAGATACCTGAGCTGGAAGCTCAACTGTGGTTTTGTTCCCTGTTTGAAATATTTTGACTTCCCTCCCTGAAAGAAAGACCAGGAACCAGAGGAGCAGACTGACTGAAGAGACAACTCCTAGCTTTCTGAAGCTGTGGACTTGGATTGGATGAATTGCTAGGGGTTTGGAGAGGAAGGTGATGAAATTCGGTACCTCTGGCATGCTGTCCCAGGGAACTAGGGCTCCCGCTAACTTATGAGGTTTTTAAACATGTTGAAAATGACATGGCGTTAAAATAAATTTGGATTTGCTCATAATCATGTGCCTTTGTGTGCTGTGCTTATTTGATAAAGATGGGGGAAATGTCAACTGAAGTGATGGTCATTTGGAACTAGTTTTCGATATTGCCATATTCTGCCGTTCTAAAGAAATACTGTGGGTTGGGACAGTACATTTTTTTATGAAAGTTTTTAAAGTTTTTTTGAGTAAAAACTTACCCCTTGTTGCTGACAATTTGTTCAGGACAATTAATGTGTACTGCAAAAAATAAAACCATATTGAAGTGTTTGTCTTGATTTAGGAAACCAGGAAGAATGCCTTTAGTATTAGGCCCAGAAGCCTTAGGATAACAGCTGATTAATACACTTCATATGTTATATGCATTGTATACTCTTATTACAATAAGTTAGAGAAAGACGATGTTAAGAAAATGCTGAGGAAGAGAAATTTACAGCATTGTGTGTATATTTAAAAGCACGTGTAAGGAGCGCCTGGGTGGCTCAGTCGGTTAAGCGGCCGACTTCGGCTCAGGTCATGATCTCACCGTCCGTGAGTTCAAGCCCCGCGTCGGGCTCTGTGCTGACAGCTCGGAGCCTGGAGCCTGTTTCAGATTCTGTGTCTCCCTCTCTCTGACCCTCCCCCGTTCATGCTCTGTCTCTCTCTGTCTCAAAAATAAATAAACGTTAAAAAAAAATTAAAAAAAAAAACAAAACACGTGTAAGTACCGATGCAGTTCAAACGTGCGTTTTTCAAGAGTCTACTGTTAGGGGCAATCAACAGGTGAAATCCTGATCCTAGTGGACTTGGTAAAATGTTGCTGGAGTTAACTTCAAAAGCTTGTTATATTCTGATAATACTAGAACTACTTAAACACTTGGAAAGAGGGCCCTAGAAGTTTTAATTTTTAAAGTTTATTTTGAGAGAGCGAGTAGGAGGGCTGAGAGAAAATCCCAAGCAGGCTCCACACTGTCGGAGCAGAGCCCCTCAGCAGTACTGATCTCGTGAATCTTGAGATCATTACCTGAGCCTAGATCAAGAGAAATATGCTTAACTGACTGAGCCATCCAAGCACCCTGAGGGCCGTAAGTACGTTTTTTCCAGAGCTAAAAAAAGTGAAATGTTGCTGTATTAAAAAAACCATGAAAAAAGGATTGTCACGAAAAGCCTTACAGTCTCTTATTAAAGTAAGGTGAAGTCTATGGTAAACTGTTCTTTTTCATCCTTCCTAGCTCAAGTTTCCCGTAGCCAAATCTACAAGTATCTTTTCTGGGTGTTTCTGACCTGACCATACCATGAGACTGGGAAGATCAATCTTAACACCAAATATTCTCAGTCTAGAGAAGACAGTTGATCTTGCTTCCTGTATGTACATTGGTTTGATCTTAACTCCTAAGTAGAGGCAGAATCACTGAAGTATTTTTCTTTTTTTAATGTTTATTTATTTATTTTTGAGAGAGAGACAGAGCATGAGCGGGGCCGGGGCAGAGAGAGGGAGACACGGAATCCAAAGCAGGCTCCAAGCTCTGAGCTGTCAGCACAGACCCGGTCGCGGACTCGAACTCACAGACTGAGAGATCATGACTTGAGCCGAAGTCGGACATTTACCCGACTGAGCCACTCAGGCGCCCTGAAGTATTTTCTGAACAAGATGTACTGAGCCAGAAATCTTGTGGCATTCAGCCTCATGTATCGCGGGGGAAAGACTATAGCTGAGAAAGAAAAAGCGTTCATCTAAGTAACAAAGCTCTCTTCGTAGTATGACGGCTTTCTCAACTCCCCACTTACACGTTCTGGAATCTTAAGACCTTCGTAAGTTACGAGATAGAATCTCCCTGCAGCAATTTAAAAATAAACCGGTAAAACAAATTAGGAATTTTTGTATAGACCGCAGGTAACCATAGTAAAATGGAGGGTGCAGCCAGGAAACTCTAACTCCCATGAAGCAGCGAGAGGGAAAGCGGAAGTCGCTATCGTTTGCTTGTCTTCACCTCTCGGACCCACATTGGAAATACGTGCTCACGCTGAAACAACACAATATCTTCATAATAAAACTGAGGGAAGGGGGATTTTGTAACTCAAATTCAAAATGTCTTCCCAGAGAACTCCTAATTCAATCAATCTGCCACCTGAGACGAGCTGAATGCCATTATTACTCTTCTTAGGCAGCCCCGCCCCTGGAGGGAAAAGTGAGATAACGGAAATGACGACACAGCTCCCTGTTAAATAGCTGTAGGCGGGCCTCTGGCGCTCTCTCCGCCTTAGCGCCATCTTCTTGGGTGAGTGTTGGGGCTGTTTGTGTTTGTATTCCGTGCTCAATCCATTAACATCCGATCTCTGCACTTGCCATCATTACACGAAACTAACTGTAGCTTTTTTCTCTTTACCTAGAAACCTCTCCGCCATGAGAGCTAAGGTAAGCAGTCCTTGGCAGTAAGCTGAGGCAGTAGAGATTAGTGATGGGGGGGGCGGGGGACAACTAGGCAAGGGAAGTCCGCCATGGTTCCCGAGCCGCTGGGTTCTCAAGGGTGCCCAAGAGCTAGCGGAAGAGGAAAGGCTAATTTGGGGAGAAGCAAAAGAGGTGGGTAAGTACTGTGGGCACAAAGGGCGGGAGTAGAAAAGCGCACGCGGGATTCATATCTATTTCGGCGGGTGAGGGTGGGAGTCCAAATTATTGCTGGATTTACTGTGACTATACCTACATAGTTGGTCAAGAACCTGCCAGGTTCTAAATAATGCCCTTCACATCTCTGCCCAGATCTCTTATTAAAACTAATCTCTTGTTTTATTCTCTGCCTCTGGCTGTGATGGGTTGCAGTGGAGGAAGAAGCGAATGCGCAGGTATGTTGAGACTTGACCGGCCAACACAGGAAGAGGGAAATGTAGCGTATCTTGGACAAAACTTGGAACGTTTGGTTTAGAAATCTGAAAGAACTTGAGGTGAAAATGTTATAAGCGTTGACTTGCATAGTCGGGGATTGAACGCAGGATAGTAGAACTGAAGTACTTGTCCGTTTTGACACCCCATGTATTAGATGCACATTTAAGATGGGAGGGAAAGACTGAACTCGGGTTTGTGGGCAGGAGATGTATTCCCGTGTCTGCTTTTCAGGCTGAAGCGTAAAAGAAGAAAGATGAGGCAGAGGTCCAAGTAAACCGCTAGCTTGTGCACCCATGGAGCCACAGGAGCAGAAATAAGGAAAGCCAGAGGCCAGGGACGCTGGTACCAATTGTTGGACTGCATGCCTACTTTCTAGAGCTTGATTCAGTGGATCTAGAACATCCATCGCCATCTGATCGCAACGACCACCTTTGAGAGACTCGCCTTGTTCATATCAGAAGTCCCTTTTGGTCCGTTGCTCTGGACCTGTGACTTTCGGGACTAATTCTGTTTTCATGTGTGGCTGAATGTAACAACGTATACAATAAATCTTCTCTTCTGCTGTCTTAGCTGAAGAAAAAAAATGGTTTTGTCTGTTACGTGGTTTTTATTGGCTGGGGATTCTCTGTCAGTGCAGTAGGGCCTCTTGAACACCCACGCTGTAGAGCGTCGAGCGCGCTACATAGGCTACAGCCCGGGGTGTGACTCCTGTTCCTGGCCGACATTTGGTCCCCAAGCCCTTGGAGTCGGTAGATACTGGGTGGCCCTTACTTCCCAGAAAGGGTGTAGTATAAGCGAGGGGATAGGTTTGAAGGTGGTTCGCGGCCAAGTTAGGGGCAAACGGCACTGCTGCCCTTACTCTTAACCTAAGTCTTAAGTTACTAAGTTCCGCTTTTGAGGCGCTACTGTGCTGTTGCGTCCGGTTGCTATGGTGACACCCAAAGCTTGCTGGGAACTTCCTGCGGCTAGTCACACTAGTACTTCGCACACCATAGAGTAGTTCCGGGTCTGGTGGCTAGAGCGTCATTTCTTCCGCAGGAAGCGGAAGGGCAATAGGGTAGGCGGCTCTTTGTCGAAGCTAGAGGACCGGCAGGCGGCAGCAGCAACTACGGCGGCGGCGGCAGGTGAGGGAGGCGGGAGACTTAGGTGGAGGCCGCGCCCGGAGGGGAGGAGTCGGGGCCGGCCCAGCAGCTGGGCTCGGCTGGGCTACACAAGGCCCCCCAGGACCGAGCTGGTTCTTCCTCATGCCCCAGGGCCGAGCCCTTTTTCTGACTGACCCTGCTTCGCGAGCAAACGCCAGCTCCGTGACGTCACAGCCCTGCCCATCCCCGCAGCTTGATGTCACCTGGAGTCCCCCCTTTCCGCTTCACTTGTGCTCCCTTAGTGTCCTTTTCGCCTGGTCCACGGCTGAGCGCGGGTCGCACTGCACAGAACCTAGCAAGCTGGAAGACTTGCTGCATAAAACTCTTAGGACTTCTTTTCCAAACTCTGGGGTGTTGAGAAGCGTCATAATCACCGCCCCCAAGTCTAATCAGCCATCCCATTGCCTTGTCAGTCGCTGCTCTTGCACGACTCCGCATTCGGAGTTAACTAACCTCAACCCTAGGCCGGGCTCTGATCCCCACATCTTCCTTCATCTTGAGGCAGAGTACCCCTCCCCCTTTGTTCACTCAGGGCTGGTTTTCCAACCCATCCTCCTAGGCTCCCAGATTAGTTCTATATTCTGACTTTTCTTGCCGACAATTCCCTTTGATGGGTGAAATTCAGTTTGAACTCAGAGGGAATCTTGGAAGTGCCCAGAGCTCTTGCCATTTAGTCAGACTTCTTTATTGTAACAAACATAGGCCTCTGTTCCTACCCTTCTCCCACCAAGACTCTGTTTGTTTTTTCCTGTTCAGAACCCAGCAGTGATGTGGAGGTGGAGACCCACAGGAGCCCCGGACTTCACCTGAGCTACCTCAGGTATCTAACAATCCTGGAAGAATTGGGTGGGGAGGAGTATCATAGCTGATTATCTGCCTCTGGTGGGAGTTGCAGCATGGTTCAAGCTTAGATAGATGGTATTTATTTTTCACTGGGTCATTTCCCTTTAAGTAAAAGTTTGTATCTTCTTTTTTACTACTCTTCTTTCTTGATTGTTTCTATTTGGGGACTACATGCCTTTGGAGGAAAAGGATCCTTCTCCTTTTACAGATTCTTCTGTAACTCTGGTCTCTTATCTGGTTGGTTCATTTTAGGGACCTCTGAAGGCAAAGTCAAGCCAGTAGGGAAGGTGCTTGGGGGGAAATGAAGACCAAAGAAACCAGGAAAGATTTCCTTATACTCCAGGGGAAGCAATATGAAGTTTTCCTATATGAACAGCAGGGGGAGCCTGGTCACTGCTTAGGAAAGGCTTATGAGGTCAAACACGTGGTGGCAGGGACTCCCAGTCTTCTTGGGGGTGGGGAGAAGGGAGGGCTAGAACCAGGGCAGTGGACTGACATTCCAGAGCTCTCTTGGGAAAGAGGAGACTTAAAAAGCTTTTATAGAGCCTATAAATAAAGAGGATCTTTATGGGGTGAGGAATGGTGTGGTTTGATGTCAGTGGTATCTTCTAATGGGGAATAGGAGGGGGCTGTAGAATGGGAAAAGAAAGGTCACTTGTTCCTGTGAAATTAACTCCTTCCTCCCACCTTGACCTTACTACAAATGGTTTTGTCCTTTGGGGGTGTATAAGTGGAGATCCCAGCTGTAGAACTACCCCCTTCTCCCCGAAATGGAGTGGAGGGAGCTGACCACACTGGTGTTGACAGCAGAGGTGAGCGGGGAGAGAATACTAAAAAATGATAGGTTTAGGAACTGCCATCAAGCTGGTAACACCAGTCTCTTCATTTAGGATTTCCTGGGGTCTAGAGTGCCCTCACCTGAGATCCCACGGAAGAGGGGGTAAGGGAAGTTTTGTCTGCAGTGTCCCGTTATCCACAGCCCTAGTAAGCTCACCAGCCCATCTTGGCCACTTCCCAATCTCCTCCTAATCTACTGAGACACTGAGACAGCAGTTTTAATTTCACTTTCTCAACTTTAATAAGGTCAGCTCAGAAGGGGAAATAAAACCCAACACTGTTTTCTCCTTGCCCCCTCCTTGGCCTGTCATCATTAGTGAGATGAAGTGGCTTCACCCCAGGTCCCTCCTCCATTAGTCAGGCTAGTGTGAATCATTCTGACCCAACCAGGTGCACGAGGGCCTGGGAGGGACTTCTGACAAGCCAGCCAGTCCAGCCAGAATTCTCATCCCTTAGATTTTCCATCTCCAAAGCCATGCCTGTCTGGCCTGCCTCTTGCTGGACTGCCTGCTCTGTAGCTGGGAAGAGTGTGGCCTCTCTGGAAGACACCTGTTTGACACAGTTCTTCTCTTTCCTAGCGGTCACCAAGGGTGGCAAGAAAAGGAAGAAAGCCCTGAGTTGGGGGGGACCAGAATGCCTGACCGGGACAGCTATGCCAACGGCACCGGGAACAGCGGTGGAGGCCCTGGAGGAGGTGGCAGCGAGGAGACCAGTGGGGCAGGGGCAGGCAGTGGCGGGGCCAGCTCAGATGCCATCTGTAGAGACTTCTTAAGGAATGTATGCAAGCGAGGCAAGCGTTGCCGCTATCGTCATCCAGACATGAGTGAGGTATCCAACTTGGGAGTGAGCAAAAATGAGTTCATCTTCTGCCATGACTTCCAGAACAAGGAGTGTAGCCGCCCAAACTGCCGATTCATCCATGGCTCCAAGGAGGATGAGGATGGTTATAAGAAGACAGGAGAGCTTCCCCCTCGGCTGAGGCAGAAAGTGGCAGCCGGCCTGGGCCTTTCACCAGCTGACTTGCCGAATGGCAAAGAGGAGGTCCCTATCTGCCGTGACTTTCTCAAGGGTGACTGCCAGAGAGGAGCCAAGTGCAAGTTTCGCCACCTGCAGCGGGATTTTGAGTTTGATGCTCGAGGTGGAGGAGGCAGTGGTGGTGGTGGTGCAACAGGCCCAGTCCCCCCAGGACGACGTCATGACCTCTATGATATCTATGACCTCCCTGACAGGGGCTTTGAGGACCATGAACCAGGCCCCAAGCGCCGGCGAGGTGGATGCTGCCCCCCGGATGGCCCCCATTTTGAATCCTATGAATATAGCTTGGCTCCACCTCGAGGGGTGGAGTGCAGACTGCTGGAGGAGGAGAATGCCATGCTCAGGAAGCGGGTGGAGGAGCTTAAGAAGCAGGTCAGCAACCTGCTGGCCACCAATGAGGTACTGCTGGAACAAAATGCCCAGTTCCGCAATCAGGCCAAGGTCATGACCCTGAGCTCTACTGCACCAGCAACTGAGCAGACTCTGGCCCCCACTGTGGGCACTGTTGCCACTTTTAACCATGGCATTGCCCAGACTCACACTACTCTCAGCAGCCAGGCTCTACAGCCTCGCCCTGTATCCCAGCAAGAACTGGTGGCCCCCACTGGAGCTCCAGCTGCTCCCCCAACTAATGCTGCACCTCCTGCTGCTCCACCACCCCCACCCCCACACTTGAACCCAGAGATCACGCCATTGTCAGCTGCTCTGGCTCAAACAATTGCCCAGGGAATGGCACCCCCACCTGTCTCCATGGCTCCTGTGGCTGTATCTGTGGCTCCTGTGGCCCCAGTGGCTGTATCGATGGCCCAACCCTTGGCAGGAATCACAATGAGCCACACCACCACTCCCATGGTGACTTACCCCATCGCTTCCCAGAGCATGCGTATCACAGCCATGCCACACTGATGGGGCTAATGGACACTCCCCTGGTATAGCCTCCCAGGGCTGGGGTCGAGGGGCCCTTACCCACTCGCCTAGCCCTCCCAGGCCCTGTCTGAAGGGCTCACTCAAGAACTAGGACAAGAGACTACAAGGAGTTTGCTTCTGAGAAAGGGTTGGGCTGGTCTGTTTTCTCTCACCTCCCTTTTATGAGGGTCCTCTTGTCCATCTTCCTTCAAGCCTCACAGAGGGGGCTTTCATAGGAGTGCAGACTGAAGCCAACAGAGAGGAAGGACTGACTGAGGGGCCGTATGTACCCTGATGGGAAGATAGGGACATCCCTTGTCGTGTCCTCTCTTCTGCATAGCACAGGTTCCAGCACTGGCTTTGGAAGAAAAAAAAACAAAAACAAAAAAACCCTGCCCAGAGGGAAAGCCAGGAGAGATTGGGAAGTGGGTGGCCAGGAGAGAAGGCCTAATAGGAGCCTTCAGACAATTGGGGGCCTAGTTGAGTTGGAGAATACAGGAAACTGTTCCTGGGCCCAAGGGAAGGTGGGGACCATAGTACTCCAGTCCAAAGACTAGGGGAGCATTCATTACCTTGGCTTGGCTTGGAAATCCATAGGGCAGGGCCCACCACTTTCCAAAGAAATAAAAAAAGAATTATTTTTAACAAATGGAGGCAGTGAAAACTTGCTTAGATAAACTGTGTGGAAGATGAGAGCAGTAAATATATCTCATGCCAAAATGGGATAAAGACCCCACCCTCACACAGCTTGGATAAGGTTGGGCAGAGGCCAGGTGAAGGGTAGGGACCCAGAGCAAAATTAAACGGCACTTTGTGGGGTAAAAGCATTGGAGCCACCTAGTCTAGTTTAAAAATAGTCCCATCTGTTGCTGGTTTCTATCTGCATGATACTATTCCCAGGATACCTTAGTAACCAGGGCTCCTGGGGTCATTTAGGGGGGCAGGTACTAAGGAGGGGTGGATGTGCTGGGAAATGGGAATGGGATATGTATTGACAGATCCCTTATTCAAACAGCAGGGCAGGTGGCAGTTGCTCTCTGAGTGGTTGATGACAGTTAATGCCCCTCTTACCCCATCCCTTCCTCAGTTACCAATGCCTTAAGCCTTCAAGGCTTGGGAGGTGCTGGGAAAAGGAAAGTTCTCCTGGGGACACAAACCTCAGGGTTCATCTCTTCCCTTTGCCTCCATATAGAACCACAGAGGTTTTAAATCCAATTAAGAGTCCATAAGGCCAGGGACCCCAGTAGCCAAACCTCAGTTCCTCCTCAGCTCGTAGTTGATGTAGGGGAAACAACTCAGGTATCTACTCTGATGAGACAGTGGATTTGGGATACAGAAAATGGTTCTGAGTTGTGCTTCCCCCATCATATCTGCTGCTACCTCTTGTTTTGTCTGGTTGATCACTCAGGTTACACCTGGGTTGGAGATGGTGTGCTCGGTCAAGGCTGGTCATAAAAAAAAAGAAAAGGCCTAAAGACTAGAAGTGGTCAAATACTGAAATATTGTGTGTGGACTCTAGAAACCACACATTGATAAGCTTAATGTTGATTTTTCTGGCACAGTTCTGGATTATTAAAAGAGATGGTTTATGAGTAGAGACAAATGTGATGATAGATACCAACATGAGTTCATCCCAGCCAAATCCTGACTATTTTCTTTTTGCCAAGTATCTCTAAAGAGGTTGATTTGGGAAACTGTAATCATTGTATCTTCTTGATTAACATATGCCAGCCAAAGACTGCCAGGAATACACCTGTAGTCAAACAAATTGGGTTTAATGCTCACTGCAGTTATGGAGAGTGTGCCATGGGACCCATGCCTAGCAAAGGGACATTAGAAAGGACTTTTAGGACTTAGGACTCTGGTTAAGTGATTTGGGGGAAGGTTCAAGGAAGTGGGGCTTGGTTCCACTGGGTGCTGTCAGGGAAGCAGGGATACTTCTGTGATTGGGTATCTTAACTAGGAAAAGAGCAGACTAGAGTGAAGCTGAAATTGGTAATAAAGCAGCAGTCACCCATTAGTTGGGAGAAGGGGATGTTTGCTATTTCATGACTTGCACACTGATCTTGTTTTGTGTTTAAACAAAATTGTGAAGTGTGATCTTGGTTTTTTTTGCCTCACTTCATCACAGTCACTGAGTGCCATTGTGTGATGTTGGTGTTTCATGAGATTGTGTCCAGTAGGAAAACATCATTTCCTAGCTGTGAGCCCAGGTCAGCCCTTAACAACCCGAAGCCCAGCACTGCCAGGCCTGTCCCCAGGTGGCAGGGCTGCTTTGCTCTTCCTCATCTGCTAAGTCATTGCAGATAAGAGAATAATTATGGGTCAGTTAATGGTAGAGTTTGGCGGAGTCAAAACTCAACATCTTTGTGTAGTAAATGTTGATTAGCGCATTTTGTTAGAGAAACTTCTGGTCTCTAGTGATACACTCAAGGGCTATGTTTTATTTAAAAAATTTATATAAAAATATGAAAAGCCCTGTTACCAACATTAACACACGGAAATACCAAGTAAACCTGAAAGTGCTGTAACTTGGATTGACTGAATTAATCCAAGAGGTCAGTTTGGATCAATTTGGATTGACCCTCTCCCTAAAAAATTGCTTGAGCCTGTCTGAGAAAGAACTGCAGAGAACTACGTTAGCAATAATTCACATGAAAACAACACAGGACTTCAATTGGTTACAAAAAAATTAAACTCTTAGTCCTATAGTATGTCAATCCATAAATACTAAGAGCCTGCTATGTTCTAAGCACCTTCTGAGGAGCTCCAAAAGGGTAAGAGAACCATAGTAATACATTGTAAATATAACAGTTCTACCACGTCTTTTTGAGTGAAACCACTCTTAAGGGATTCTGTGTTCTAAGTGTAATTTTCAAAGAGGCCCATTGATAAATCAGTGGGGATAGCAGGAAAAAAAAACCTGACGAGACTGAGGGGAAACCTAATAGATGTCTTCAAATATTTGAAGGGCTCTCCAATGGAGAAAAGGTCCTGTCTTGCTGCATAGGAAATAAATAGGGAGTTCTAGAATAATAGCTAACATTTACTGAGTACTTAATAATATAAGCCAAGGCACTGTGCTAGGCACTTTACATGCAATTTCTCTTTGACACAATGGGTTCTGTTATACAACCCAGTTTGCAGAGGAGAAAGGCTTAATGAGAGTAAGCTGCCCAGGGTTCTGCAACTACTAAGGAATGGAGCCAGGCATTCAGGCAGTCAGACTCCAGACTTGGCATAAAAAGTTATAATGATAGACCTACTTTGCAGTAACTTTTGAGGAATAATAGAGGATATTACCTCAAATCCTGTTGCCCCTTCCATCTTGGAGAGGGGGCAAGGACTAGGTTACCACATCTAATCCTCTCCCTCCCTGAGGATGTTAATGAAGTTTACATATTAAATGCAGATTGCAAATCCAGGAAGTTTGGGTATTCTCACTTAGACACTTCCTCGAACAAATGGCCATGCTTTCTCCTGTTACAGATTTACTGCTTATCACCACCAGGTGGCACCTGGACTGCAGAATTGTCTACTGGCAGGGACCCACCCTGTTTACTTGTTCTGGTGCCTGCATTGCAGCTGCAGATCCTATGCCTCCTGGGCCTCAGCTGGGAAGAGACCTTCCTGAGGATTAGCTTTCATCTTCCACAGACTGTCTTTGGTAGAAGGGTCTGATGATCTAGATGGGGTGAGAAAGCAGAGAAGCTTGGAAAGAAACTCCATAGGTCACCCTCTCACCCCCCAGCCTAAGTGACCTGCTCCTCCTACTCTAGTGCTTGGCAAAATTCAGTTTACAGAGAGATTTCCCTCCAAGGAGGCGCATCCATTTTCCTGCTGTATTCTGCGTAGTGAGCAGGTCACTCTTACCTCTTCCAGATTCCATGAGCTCCTTCCTACCTGCTTACCTCTGAGAACACGGAAGATGTAAAAGGCAGAAAGTTGTTTCTTACACAGTTCTGCACACTGAATGAAGCACTCTAGATACTGTTTAGCCTCAGGGAAGTAGAGAAGGGGAAGTCAGAAAATTTAAGGGGGTAAGGTTGAGCAGAAATAGGTTTTAAACAGTGTTGATGAAACAGTCTGATAGAATCTATGCCCTGCAGAGCCAGATAATATTTATCTGCTGCAGATCTAGTCTCTCCCCACCAATCAACCCTGCTTTTCCTGTTGCTTCAAACAATAACACAACAAGCTCCACACATACTGCATTAAAAGATAATCATTTTATGACCAATTCTTCCCTCCTGAGCTTCCAATTAGTCTAGTTTCTAAGTCCAGTTAACTAGTAACAGTAGTCATCATCAATGTACCCTGCGCTTTTCCCTTCCTACACGTACACTATACAACATGGAATTGCATTAGTTCTACATGTGACTGTATTCCGAACTTTCCTTCCAACTCAGGCAAATAAGAAACAGAATTGTCTCATTACTCTTCATTTCAGTTCCTCAGGATCAGGGAAATCATGGGAAATGTAATCAATTCCACTGCAGCTGAGGCATCTCCCCTCCCCACTCCCGCCCCCACCGTTTGGGAGCCAGTTTAATTTGCCCTCTATGATAAAGATAACTAACTAAATCTTGGAGATTACTAATAAGAAATAAAGCCTCACTTCCTATTCACACCGTTTTCTCTCTGTCTCTCTCTCTCTCTTCCCTGAAGGCTGGAGAATCCTAACTCTAATTCTCGTATTCTCCAGTTTTTTCTGTAGCGTCTGTCGTTACACTGCACAAAGTAGAGGGCTGAAGACCGCATAGACAGAACCTTTCATTCCACATGGGGTGTTTTGTAAGGACAGCCACGGAAACCCCGAAGAATAAGAAACGTGCTTAGAATATAAAAACTAGGGAAAGCTGACAAACGAACATGTAGGAATTCCAGACAAATCCTGCCAACCCGTCCGAATGGAGTGGAAGTAAATCCTCATCCTCCACAACCCCTCAACCCCAAGTCCCTCTAAAACGGAGTAATTGGCGGTGCGGCTCCGCATGATGTCATACCACAGGCACTCCCATTCCACGTGGGGGAGCGCCGGGGCCTCATCTCTTTAAATGGTACACCACGCCTCCTCTTTCTGACCAATCAAGTGCCGCTCTTTTAGCCTCTTTCCTCCTTTTCCCGCCATCCCAGACTGCCCATCTTGACACTCGGTCTAATCAGGGAGGTCCTGCCTCTCCCGAACCCTAGCGCCTCCCGGCGGAAGAGGGGCAGGGTTTCTGTCTTTTGACTCCGCCTTGGTCTATGCAGCGCCGGCCAACCCGAGCCCTCAGAAAGAAGGGGCGTGGCTTAAATTCCCCTCCCCCAGCCTAGGGGTTACGGTTTGTTGGGGGCAGCTGGTCGCTAGGCTAAGCAACCTTCTCCTGGTCTCTGGGTCGGGCGGGTCCTCCCAGAGGTGGCAACATGGAGCGCTCTCCTGGAGACGGCTCCAGCCCCAGCCCCGCGGATCAGCCCTCTGCTCCCTCCGACCCCCCTGACCAGCCCCCCGCTGCTCACACAAAGCGGGACCTGAGTTCTGGGAACCAACCTGCCGGCCCAGGCGCGGCGGGTGAGGCCCTAGCGCTGCTGACTTCATTCGGGCGGCGGCTGCTTGTGCTCGTGCCGGTGTACCTGGCTGGGGCAGTGGGACTCAGCGTGGGCTTCGTGCTCTTCGGCCTCGCCCTCTACCTGGGCTGGCGCCGGGTCCGCGACGAGAAAGAACGGAGCCTTCGGGCAGCGCGGCAGCTGCTGGACGATGAGGAGCGGCTCACGGCGAAAACACTTTATATGAGCCATCGAGAGCTACCTGCCTGGGTGAGCGAGCACCCTCAGTGCTGCATAGCCCCCCTCATAGCCCCTCGGCTCTAGGGCTCTCCCTCCCTGTCCCTAAAGTCAGCTCCCCACCCTGGGACCATGGGAGGGAGACTCCCCTCTCGCCCCGCTAGCCGGCTGCCTGCTAGGACACGCCACTCTTGGGACCCGGTAGCCACTCTTCCCCCTTTCCCCCTCCTTTCCGCGTGCCCAGATCCTGATCCTTCCACAGAATCAGGACTTCTTCCTCTGCGCTTGGGCAGGAGCAGTTATAACATCTGGGGAGCCTGTCGCAGCCGTGGCTCTCCCTCCTAGCCAAGACGCTTGAGCGTCCCTCGCTTCTGGTGCCACTCGCGCCTTGCTGCTCCCGGACATCCCCGCTGCGGCTCAGAGGGTTCCCTCGTCACTCCAATCTTCCTTGAGACTTTTTTCTTTCGTTTTGTTTTTTTTTTTTTTTTTTTCCTGCCTATTTAAGGCCATAATGTTCTCCCTTTTCCCGCTCTTATCTCCGGGTACCCGCCGGGACTCGACCCCGGGAGCACTGCTCGGGGGAGCCACGGCACCCGGACAGACCCCCGACCCTCGCCTTGCAGCCCCAGGCAGCTGGGCCGCAGCGCAGCGGAGGCGGCTGCGGGACTCAGGGCGGGGGTGCGGGGGAGGGGGGAGGGTAGTCCGACTGACTGCTGCAGTGCCCGCTGCCCACACTTCACCGCCCCTGGCCGGCCCCACCCTTTTCCGGACTGCGCGCTGCGCTTGCTCGGTTGGGACCCGGGCCCTATTTCTGCGCCCCCTCACCCCCCTGCCTGCTCTCAGCCCTCGCCGGGGCAGAGCCCGTTACGCGGCCCCTCCCTGCCCCCGCCTTCCTGCCCCTCCCAGCGGAGGTGCGGTTCTACCGGGGAGAATGGCAGAAGAGCCGAATCAAAGTTGACACTAGACAGATACAGCCATGCTGCGCAGGCCCAGGGCTGGAGAGGGGAAAGGGGGAGAAATGGTCCCAGGGGACTTGTAGCCCAGGCAGCAACTGCTATTCCTCCTACTCCTCATCATGGAAAAGCAGTCTTCTTCCTGAGGCGACTGTCCCTCCTCCTCCGCCAATACAAACCACAGGTGTCCTTCTTTCCCATAAAAGGCACACTAACGAAATAAGAAGAAAAAAACAAAAACGGCCAGCACTTCTGGCCCCTCAAAGAGCCGCTTCCCTCTTCACCTTCTTGGTGTAGAAGAAGCCCCAGTCCAGGGTGAAGTGGGAAGGCTGCAAAACGGAACCAAGACTTCTCTAATCCCAGGGTTTCCTCCTTAAACTCTGATTTGTCAGGACCTCCCCCTCCAGAAAGAATGTTGCCCTTCTCCTCCCTCCCTCTCTGCTCCAGCAGCTGTCTTCATTTCACATCCCCAGCTATCCACAGAGCAACTTTGTGTGGCCCACATCCCGTCAGCGCCCCTTGTCAGAGAGACCTCGGAGCCCGGAAACCCCGTGGAGGGGTGAATCCTCTGAACATCCTAGCACCTCCCGGCCAACCCCTGGGTGTGAGGAGGCCCTGTCACACTTTGGTTTCCTTTCCTCTGTGGGCACACCACCCAGCATCTTAGTAGGAAACCACAGGTGGAGGCTGTGCTCATCCCTACCTCTCCCTTCCCCACCTCTAGGTCAGCTTCCCAGATGTGGAAAAGGCTGAGTGGCTAAACAAGGTGAGCATGATGGTCTTGATTTTTATTTTTCATGAGGAAGGAATGGGGTTCGTTTCTCTTGCCAGACCCTGCCACTCGTCAGGTCTGGCCCCAGTGCTCTCTGCGAGGAGGATTCCGAAGGAACTTGCCTTTAGAAGGAAGATTGGGCTCTCCTGTGACGGGTTCCCTCTCCTTCCAGATTGTGGCCCAGGTCTGGCCTTTCCTGGGCCAGTACATGGAGAAGCTTCTGACTGAAACTGTGGCCCCGGCTGTTCGAGGCTCTAACCCCCATCTGCAAACATTTACATTTACACGAGTGGAACTGGGTGAAAAGGTATGTGTGTAGGAAGGAAAATAACTGGATGGAGGAGATGAGCCAGGGAAGGTGGGTGGCCCAGAAGATACTCCTCCGTTTCCCTCTTCTCTCTCTCAAGAATTCATCTCTCTGCAGCCATTGCGCATCCTAGGAGTCAAGGTTCACCCTGGCCAGAGCAAAGAACAGATCCTCTTGGATTTGAACATCAGGTAACACCACTCACTCTTCTTGCTTCCCCTTCAGCAGGATCCTGATCACTCTGCTTCACTCCCCTCCCCCCATTTCAGCCTAGTGCTAACCCTCTTCGTTCTCTTCCTTATCAACCCCTAGCTATGTAGGTGATGTGCAGATTGATGTGGAAGTGAAGAAATATTTCTGCAAAGCAGGCGTCAAAGGCATGCAGGTGGGGCATGTGTCAGGGGCACCCATAATAGGGAGACTTTGCCCTAAATTTCATTGGATGTGGGGAAGTGGAAAGTTGGAAAAACCAAAGCTGGGGAAGTTTGGGAGGGAAAGAAGTCCTTTTGTAGAGAAATGCTTTGATCTTCTTTTTTTGCCCCAGCTACATGGTGTCTTGCGGGTGATTCTTGAGCCGCTCATCGGGAACCTTCCTATTGTGGGGGCTGTGTCGATGTTCTTTATCCGACGCCCGGTAAGGGAAAACACTGAGCTGAATGGGGAAGCAGGGAAAACAGAGAGGATTGGGAGGGAGAGAGTGGCCAGCTCTGGGGCATCCGGGAGGGAAGGCTGAGGGGTCTGGCAACTGTTGGATGGGTGTGGCCATACCAGCTTGTGCTCTGTGCTGATCTCCCTGCTCTTTCCTTCCAGACCCTAGATATCAACTGGACAGGGATGACCAACCTGCTGGATATCCCAGGACTCAGGTATCAGGGATTTATTGAGCACCTAAGTGTTCCAGCCCTGGGCTGGGGGTTTTCGGGATACCAAGCAGTAAAAGATACAGCTGATATCATCCAGGAGCCTTGATCATCCTAGCTGGAGAGAGAAAACAGATACCCCTGAAAAGTTCCATGCTGTGATTTTCCTCCTGTGGGGGAGCATGCTTGTGGATAGAGAAGGAGGAGGGCTGCAGAGAGCTCAGCAAGAGGAAAGAGAAACAGAAGAGCTGGGACAGCAGTGAAGAGACAGAGCAGTAGGTGGGGCATTAGGGTGGAAGAGTAGCAAAAACGGATTTTGAAGAAAGGATGTCCCTCTAGCGTTAGGTCACTCTCAGTTGTGGAAAAGAAAGCTGGGGTCGGGGGGTGGATATTGGAATTTGGGGCCACGTTCAGCTCCTTTTCTACCCCCCCATCCAGCTCCCTCTCTGACACCATGATCATGGATTCCATTGCTGCCTTCCTTGTGTTGCCCAACCGATTATTGGTGCCCCTCGTGCCTGACCTTCAGGATGTGGCTCAGTTGCGTTCCCCTCTTCCCAGGGTATGGCCTCTCCAACATCAGATAGATCCTTCTTTCAGGAACCTCATGCTGGGTCCTTAGTTTCTTACCATCTGATTCCTATGCCCAGGGCATTATTCGGATTCACCTGCTGGCTGCCCGAGGTCTGGGCTCCAAGGACAAATACGTGAAGGGCCTGATCGAGGGCAAGTCAGACCCCTATGCACTTGTGCGAGTGGGCACCCAGACATTCTGCAGTCGGGTCATCAATGAGGACCTCAACCCCCAGTGGGGAGAGACTTACGAGGTGGGACAGCTGAGGAGTGGGAATTGTGTCAAATGGGGGAGGCCCTGGGAGGCTGTGAGAGAAGATCCTGATTGGATGATCCTCACAGTGTAGCCCATGAGACCCTTAACGCTGTAATGTTCTTCAGGTGATGGTCCATGAGGTCCCAGGGCAGGAGATTGAGGTGGAGGTGTTTGATAAGGATCCAGACAAAGATGACTTTCTGGGCAGGTGAGACTCTGCCTGTGTTAGGATTCTAAAGCCCCAGTGCTACCACGGTTGCAGAAGCAATTATAATCTTTTTCCAGGCCTGGGAATTGTGTATCATTTTCCTTCTTAACACCCTCTTCCTGCCTTCTCTCTCTCTCTCTCTCTCTCTCTCTCTCTCTCTCTCTCTCACACACACACACACACACACACACACACACACACACACACACATCTGCTGAGTACAAGAAGGGAGTCTGAGATTTGCCATTTATTTCTGGGTGGGTGAGTGGAGGGCCAGTGACATGCTATTAATTACAACACATTCTCCTTTTTCCCCCTCCCACTGTCCCCTCCCCACCCCCTCTAGGATGAAGCTGGATGTAGGGAAGGTATTGCAGGCTGGAGTGCTGGATAATGTAAGTTGAGACAAGAGGAAGAGGGAGGGTGGTCTCACCTATTGGGTTGACAATAGTTGCTACACTGGTAGAGAAGAGGTTGGGTAAATATCTGATCTCTGTTATACCTCACTTTCTTCTATCCCTCCAGTGGTTTCCTCTACAAGGTGGGCAAGGCCAAGTTCACTTAAGGCTAGAATGGCTGTCACTTTTGCCATCTGCAGAAAAACTGGAGCAGGTAACCAACCTGGCAAACAGGAAGCTGGCAGGGGAGAAACAGATGACTGGAAATATGGGGAACTGGAGGGCAAGGGTCTGACTACTGACCCCTTCCCTCTAGGTTCTGCAGTGGAATCGAGGAGTCTCCTCCCGACCAGAGCCACCATCAGCTGCCATCTTAGTTGTCTATCTGGACCGGGCCCAGGATCTTCCTGTGAGTGTGGCTTCTGAGGGCAGCTGAACAGGAAACCCTGGATGCAGCATTCCCATACCCTGTCTTGCCCCTGCCAACTGGGCTTCAGAAGCAGCAGCATGTAACACAAGGGTTCCAAGGAGGGGATCAGAGCCACCTCAGGGAAAAGATTCTGATGAGAGCCCAACTTCACTCATGGAGACAAAACCAAAAACACCAACATGGTGACTTTCTAATTCTTCCCCCACAGCTAAAGAAGGGGAACAAGGAACCCAATCCCATGGTACAACTTTCAATTCAGGATATGACCCAGGAGAGCAAGGTGAGGGCCAGGATATCATTGTGGGAGATGGTGTGTGTGTGTGTGTGTGCGCGCGCGCGCACGCCCACGCACGCGTGCCTGGTGGGGTAGGGGAGGATTGTTCTTGAGATGAAGTCTCCCCTTTAGGCTGCCTGTAAAGGCAAAGGTTTTCTGGAGAAACAGGAATGGATACTGCAGCACATAACCTTAATCCCATCCTGTGCGTCTCCAGGCTGTCTACAGCAACAACTGCCCGGTGTGGGAAGAGGCCTTCCGGTTTTTCCTGCAAGACCCTCGAAGCCAGGAGCTTGATGTGCAGGTGAGACGATCACCCCACTGAGCTCCTTCTGAATACCCTATTCTGCCTTCCCAGGTCTGTATCCCCTTCTTCCATCTGCCTTTTGATCACTATTTCAGTCCACCTACATAGACTCTCCACCTCCTTGAAGCACTCCATTCTTCCCCAACTATCTCTCTAGAATCATTCTTTATAACTGAGAATTGTATACTTAAAATGAGTGATTTTATGGCAAGTCATGCCTCAGTGAAATTATTTTTAAAAAAAGAACATACTGAGTACGTAGCCTTTTATTATATTTTTCCTTATTTAGTTTCATTGTAACAAAACAACTTGTACACTTCTAACATTTAAAACTAAGCATCATCTTTCCTTTTCAGTAAAAAAAGAAAATGTGAAAATAAACAGAAGCAAAATTACAATAGAGAATGTCAATTCCAAATAAGATTCTACAGGTTCTAGGGCACCTGGTTGGCTCAGTCAGTTAAGCATCCAGCTCTTGATCTCAACTCAGGTCTTGATCTCAGGCTTGTGAGTTCTGACTGGGTGTGAAGCCTACTTTAAAAAAAAAAAAATCTTACAGGTTCTGTTGATTCTCCCATCAAGTGGCAGGGCTCAAGTCATGATTAGAATTTTATTTTATTTTTTTAATGTTTATTTTGCAAGAGAGTGTGTACTCTTACATGAGCTGGAAAGGGACAGAGAGAGAGAGAATCCGAAGCAGGCTCCACACTGTCAGCACAGAGCCCGACTTGGGGCTCCGTCACAGACTGTGATATCATGACCTTAGCTGAAATCAAGAGTTGGTTGCTTAGCTGACTGAGTCACCCAGGTGCCCCAGGAGAGAATTTTATTTTAAAAGTGTCATCTTAAACTGCAAGAATGTCTGTTAGACATCACAATTAAACATGCCAGAGAAGCCATGTAGACATCTAGAAGCTTAAAGGTCACAGAAAAAAACATGAAACAGTATCTGCCTTCATGAAGTTTACTGGCTAGTTTCACAGACAAGACACACATGTATAAAACCATCCAGAAATTATTAAATATTAACTAATGGGAATAAAGTACCCATAATGTAGTGCTAAGGATAGCCAAAGAAAGGTACGGAGGCTTGAGCAACTAGAGAGATTTTGTGAAGAATTTTAAGTGGGCCCTGAGTGATTAATAGGATTTAAATAGGCAGGGGGAGGAAAAATAAGTAAATAGAGTAAACTAAAAAAAAGTAACAAAAATTTTTAAAAAATAGGGGGAGGAGAATGAGAATTTTTTAGATAATGGGAACAGGATGAGCAAAGGCAGAAGGAACGATGGAGTAGGTGGACTGTTAAGAAATTTGGCTAGAGTGGGACAAAAGGTGATTGGCACAGAGCAAATGAAGCTGGTGGCAGGTTACAATTTCCCCAATAGGTCTTTTTCCTAATCTCTTCACTACATCCCCTCTTCCTGTGCCTCTAGGTGAAGGATGACTCCAGGGCCTTGACTTTAGGGGCACTGACCCTGCCTCTGGGTCGCCTGCTGACTGCCCCTGAACTCACCTTGGACCAGTGGTTCCAGCTCAGCAGCTCTGGCCCAAACTCCAGGCTCTACATGAAATTGGTTATGAGGGTATGGAGACAGAGGAAGCACTGAGGGTGGTGAAGGGCCTTGTAGATTCCTTGGTATTAAGAGTAAGGAAAGGGAGTCCTCTAATATGTGTGGAAGCACCTATCAGGCACACAAAAGTGTTTGTTGACCTAACTGGGGAAGAAATAGTGTGTGAGTAGGAAGAATGTGGAGGGAACCTTCTAGAGATGAGCCCAGCCAAAGCAGAAACCTGTTTTCTCGGTCAGAGCCTCTGCTCTGCCCCCCCACCCCCACATACCTTGCTTGCAGGTGGTCAGCTGCACTTCTTTGATTTGACAACTACACTACCTTTCCCAGATCTTGTACTTGGATTCATCAGAAGTGCACTTTCCCACCGTGCCTGGAACACCTGGTGCTTGGGACCCGGACAGTGAGAGCTCCCAGGCAGGCAGCAGTGTGGATGCCCCACCTCGACCTTGTCATACTACTCCTGATAGTCACTTCGGGACTGAGGTGAGTCTATATCTAGAAAGGACTAGGGTTGGTTGCCTAAGTGTGCAAAGCCTGTTTTTCAGGGCTGGTTTTGTCAGGTTTATCTCTCACAGCCATCTGGTGCCTCTGTCTGTCCCTTTTGCAGAATGTGCTTCGGATCCATGTATTAGAGGCCCAGGACCTGATTGCCAAAGACCGTTTCTTGGGGGGATTGGTAAAGGGCAAGTCAGACCCCTATGTGAAACTAAAGCTGGCAGGACGAAGCTTCCGGAGCCGTGTTGTTCGGGAAGATCTCAATCCCCGCTGGAATGAGGTTTTTGAGGTCAGAATTGAGCAGCTGGGACTCCTCTGAGTCCCTTCCCCTTCTTCCCTCTAGCTCTGAGAGAGCCCCAGGGTCAGAAAGCCCTCTGGGATTCAGGTGATTGAGGGGGAGGTTCCTAGTCATTTGGGAGAAAAAAGGAAAGAATCCCCTTTGCACTATTCTCTCCCACTAGGTGATTGTCACATCAATTCCAGGCCAAGAGCTAGACATTGAAGTTTTTGACAAGGACCTGGACAAGGATGACTTTCTGGGCAGGTGAGAGGATGGGAGTCTGGTGGCGAAGACAGGCTGGGCCTCTGTAGGCCACGGAAGTCTGGCTCTGGGGAGACAGAGTCATGGCTCTGACCGTTGGCCTCTTGTTTAAATCCTTCTCCTCTACAGGAGTAAAGTGAGTCTCACTGCAGTCCTAAACACTGGCTTCTTTGATGAGGTGAGCAAGAAATTAGAATCAATAATCCTTCCTGATCTTGACCCATGTCTCACTCTTCTAATCCCTCTGTCCCCACATCCTCAAGCCTTAACCCTGCCTACTTCCTCAGTGGCTGACTCTGGAGGACGTGCCATCTGGCCGCCTGCACTTGCGTCTGGAGCGTCTGACCCCCCGGCCCACTGCTGCGGAGTTAGAGGAGGTAGGGAATGGACTCCAGATGGGTCAAGGCGAACTCTTGTGTCAGCTTCCGAGGTGTATGCCAGGCCCCAGTATGTCAGTCACCACTCCCCAAGCCGAGTGTGTCTTCCCACAGGTGCTGCAGGTGAACAGTTTGATCCAGACGCAGAAGAGTGCAGAACTGGCAGCGGCCCTGCTGTCCGTTTATCTGGAGCGGGCGGAGGACCTGCCGGTGAGATCTGCTCCCCACGCCCCATAGCTCCCTGGCCCTTGCTCCGCCTCCCTCAGGTTTGGATGCCCCTGGTGTATTTGGAATAGTAAATTCCAAATTCCTCTTTCCCAGGGTGGCGCTGGGGTGGGAAGAATGGTCTGTTTGAGGCCAGGAGGGTGGTGGCTGTCAAGTAATAATGGGGACCTGGTCACTGGCTGTGGATGGAATTTGTGAGGGGAGCAGGGGATCTGCCTAACGAGTCTAAATTTAAGACTGTATTTAACACAATATTCTGTCTCTTAGCTCCGAAAAGGTACCAAGCCTCCCAGTCCTTATGCTACTCTCACTGTGGGAGATACTTCTCACAAGACGAAGGTATTAGAAAATGCCTCAGGGCTGTCTGGGAGGGATGAGAGATGCAGAGGAGAGAGTTCCAACCACTGACCGTAACCCTTCATCTCCACCAGACTATTTCCCAAACTTCAGCCCCTGTCTGGGATGAGAGTGCCTCCTTTCTCATCAGGAAACCAAACACTGAGAGCCTGGAGTTGCAGGTACTATAAATTCATTCTGTGAACGTTCTGCCATCACGGGCTGGGCACTGAACCAGGCGCAGGGCGTTCAGAGATAAAAGATCTAGTTCTTATCTTTATGGAGCTCACGCTCTCTTTTGGAAGAAAAATAACCACGGAAAACTTCCAGACTGACAACTGCTGACGAAAAGGCACTGTGGGGAAAAAAGGAGGGCTTTCATGTCAGACTAGGGGAAAAGGCAAAGGCAATAAGAGAGGCATCCTTAGACGACCTCTGAGCTTAAGGGTAAACAAACCCTGACCAAGAAGAGAAGGAAAAGTCTTCAGGCTGAGAAGAGAAGGAGCAGAAAGAAGGCAAATTACAGATCAGAGAGGCAGACAGAAGCAAGATCACAGGGGCTCTTGAATATTATGCTAAGAATCTGGATTTATCTAAAGGCACAGGGAAACAGTTGAGGGAGTGAGGGGAGGGGAGGGGAGGGGTGGGGCAGCCTGGATGGCTGAGCATCTAACTTCGGCTCAGGTCATTATCTCACAATGGTTTGTGAGTTCCAGCCCCACATCGGGCTTGCTACTGACAGCTCAGAGCCCACTTCAGATCCTCTGTCCCCCTCGCTCTCTGCCCCTGCCCCACTCGTGCACTCTATCAAAATTAAACATATAAATAAATAAATGAGTGAGTGAGGGGTGACACACCCAGATTTGCACTTTACAGAGATCATGCTGATAGCAGGATAAAGAATGGACTAAAGGAAGATGATGCTGGAGGCAGGGAAATCAGTTAACAGTCTATTAGAGTAATAAACAAGAAATGACCAAGCTTGGATGGTATTTGGTGGTGGTTAATTTGACATGGGGGGAGATGGAACAAGGAACAGTCGAGATGCTAACTCGTGGGTTCTTAGCATGGGGTAGCTGGACAGAGAAGGGTGCCATTGCCAACACAGGGAATGCCCAAAGCAGGAGTTTGAGTTTTTTGAAAATGTTTATTTATTTTTGAGAGAGGGGGGGGGCAGGGGACAGAGAGAGAGGGAGAGAAGAGAATACCAAGCAGGCTCCATGCTGTCAGTGCAGAGCCCAACAGGGGGCTTGATCCCACAAACCCTGAGATCATGACCTGAGCCTAAATCAAGAGTCTGATGCTTAACTGACTGAGTCACCCGGGCACCACCAAAGCAGAAGTTTTTGAATTTGAGATCTCCGAGACCATGCAAGGGGAAAGAGCCATCCAGAAGGCACATCTATGGCCCACTATGGTGTTCCTCCCCCTCCCTCTTGTTTGAACATCATGAATAAGCACCGTGCAGCAACTGTAGCCGTGGGTATGAGGAGCATTCTTAGGGATGTAGGGTGAAAAGACCAAGGATGGACACATTGAGCATGGCAGCAGTGAAAGGGCAGGCAGAGGAAGAAGCGCCCTTCAAAGGGCCTGCAGTGTGGCCAGGGCAGTGGGGTGCTCACCAGGAAAGAAAGGGTTAAGGAAATCAAAAGAAGAATGTATGAAAAGATAAGAAGTAGCCAAATGTTACTAAAAAACAAAATTAGGGGCACCTGGGTGGCTCAGTCTTGGTTTCGGCTCAGGTCATGATATCATGTTTTATGGGTTTGAGCCCCACATCAGGCTCTATACTGACAGCACAGAGCCTGCGTGGGATTCTCTCTCTTCCTCTGCACCCCCCGCCCCACCAACTCACGTGCTTGTGTGCATTCCCGCACTCTCTCTCTCTCAAAATAAATTAAAATAAATATAATAAAAAATTAGATGACCAAAAACTATTGACTTTGAAAATGAGGTCACTGATTATTGGAGCAACTTCAATGGCATGAAGAGTGAAGGGTGAGCAAAAGTAAAGAGGTATGGGAGTGGGGAGAGGGAGGTAATATAGGGGTGCCCTTCCCCTTCTGAAGTGTGAAGAGTCAGATACTTTCTAAAGTTGATAAAACAATAAGAGAGTTATATGAACAGAAACCAATAGAACTTAATGGAACTATCAACAACACAAGCAAAGATAGAGAAGAGATGCAAATGAGCTCAATTCTTGACCTTGCATTGCAGGTCAGTAGACACCAAAGCTGACAAATCACAATAAAGTGATATATAGGCATATTAGCTAGAATTATGCTAGAACTAAGAAAACAGAAAGGGTTTACAGGTAGTTACTTAGGAATAAGGAAATGGGGTTGGAAGGGCAGGAAACATTTAATTCCATTTTTACTGTTCTTTTTCTCCACCTATGCAGCTATTATAGCCCTTGGGCATAATTTGTGAATGCCTGGGAAGTACAGATAGCATGGTCCACTCTGGTTAGGAAAGGAAGGGAAGCGGGACCAGCAACATGGCTTCTCTGTCACAAAGGGGAGTCTCTCTCCGAAACCACCCAAGTGTCCAAGCGTTTGGAACTAGAACACCAGGGTTAAATCATTGACCTCTTGACTCCACAGGTTCGGGGCGAGGGGAGTGGTGCACTGGGCTCACTTTCCCTGCCCCTCTCGGAGCTACTTGTGACTGACCAGCTCTGCTTGGACCGTTGGTTTACACTTAACAACGGACAAGGGCAGGTGCTGCTGAGAGCACAGCTGGGGGTGAGTGCCAGGAGATGACGGGCCAAGGGAGGATGGAAACCGAGGGCCACGCCCTCATAGCGAGGGAGTTGAGCGCGAGTCTGCCCTGCTCACGGCCTTCTTGCCTACCTAGATCCTGGTGTCCCAGCACTCAGGAGTGGAAGCGCACAGCCACAGCTACAGCCACAGCTCCTCATCTCTGAGTGAAGAACCAGAGCTCTGGGGGGGGCTGCCTCACATCACTTCCTCAGCCCCAGAGCTCCGGCAGCGCTTAACACATGGTGACAGGTAAGGGCTTTGGACAGAAAGATGGGGTGCAGTCAGGAATACAAAGGGTAAGCCACAGGCTCCCGAAGTACTACCTTCTTCCAGCACTATTTCCATCTCTCCATAGTCCTGTTGAGGCTCCAGCAGGGCCCCTGGGCCAGGTGAAACTGACGGTCTGGTATTACAGTGAAGAACGGAAGCTGGTCAGCATCGTGCACAGTTGCCGGTGAGACCCTATGCTCCGGGTTCCCACCCTCCCTCCCCCCACCTTGGACTGCCTTCTACCTTCATCTCCCTGTTGCAGGGCCCTTCGACAAAATGGACGGGATCCCCCGGACCCCTACGTGTCACTGTTGCTACTGCCAGACAAGAACCGGGGCACCAAGAGAAAGACCTCACAGAAGAAGAGGACCCTAAATCCCGAATTCAGTGAGCGGTCAGTCAGGCATTCAGGGGGAGATGGCAGGCTTGGGAAGGAACCCCTGCCCCTAAGACCCAGTCCCTCCCCAGGTTTGAGTGGGAACTGCCCCTGGATGAGGCCTTGCGGCGAAAGCTGGATGTCTCTGTGAAGTCTAATTCCTCCTTCATGTCAAGAGAGCGTGAGCTGCTGGGGAAGGTAAGAGGGTGAGGACAAGCAAGGCAAAGGTAAGACTTAGAAGCTGCTGGTAATGAGGCTATAGCCCCTCAGGGACTTAGGAAGGAAGCACTGAAGGTAACAGTACTATACAGGTGGTCTGCATAGTACCAGACCGCCACACTGCACTGGTTTGGACCAGGAATATGTGATGATGGGATGTGGTCTTTGGAGATGTCAAAATAACACCTTGCTCCTACCATCATCCACACAGGTGCAGCTGGACCTTGCAGAGATAGACCTTTCCCAGGGAGCAGCCCAGTGGTGAGTATCGGATAGGTGGGGAACGGGCCTGGATATTTAAGAGAAATCCCAATCATAGGAAGGGAGAAAAGAATGCATTCTGAGGTGGGAACTGTTGATTCGCTGAAGTATAGGAGCACTTGGGTCATGTTTCATTTATAAAAGGACACAGGTCACCTTTCTACCTGAGCTTCCTCTGCGTGTTCCCTCAGGTATGACCTCATGGATGACAAGGACAAGGGCAGTTCCTAGGAGCCAAGGATTACCAGCCTGACTACTGTCTCCTTGCCTTGCCTCTTGCTGCATCACCTCAATGTGATGAGCCTACAGCTAGGGCCCAAGGGCAGAGCCTGTGCCCCTCACCCTCTCACCTCCCAGGCCCATGCCAGGGCCTTTGCCTGACCAAAGAGGAGGACCACAGGTTACCCTTTACTGCATGGCCTCAGGCAGAGACCTGAGCTGGCTATTTCCTGCTCTGCCTGCACATTCTTCTCCTTCCCTCCCAACTCCTCAGGGCCTTCTGTACCTGTGCCTGGCCACTGGCAGCACCTGCAGTGGCATCAGCTTATGCCAAATATAGCTTTTGGAAAGACCTTTTTTTCTTTAATTGGATGCTCACCTTCTTCCCCACCATGAACAGTCAGGGAGGGTAAACACATAGGTGGGAAGGTGGACAGGCTAAACACTCAAGTCAAGAGTCTCTTGGACTATTGCATGTAGTAAATGTACAGCAACCCAGGCCCACAGGGCCGGTTCTGTCCCCACTTTTCCTCAAGTCTGTCCTGCAAATTACACCTGCTGTGATGACTAGGGCAGTCTCTTCACTCACTTTGGGAATGAGAACACTTAGATCCTATCCAAGCCTTCAAGTAGTGGATATCAATCTTGGAACCTCTAGCTGGTGCTGTGCAGAGGAACTCGGAGGACTCGGGCCAGCAGGGCCAATGTTTTGCCCAGGTGCCTAGGCTGTTAACTCACTGACGAGAACTGAATCTCTTGGTTTTGCACCAACTCTGCCAATCCACTGTATCTTACATTAAACATTATACTCAAACCAGCTGTGGCTCTTTTCCTTAAGGACAGGGAATCCAGCTTCTGTCACTATTTGCAGATGACATGACATTCTATTTAGGAAACCTTAAAGACCACCAAAAAACTTAGAACTCAAAATTCAGTAAAGTTGTAGAATACAAAATCAACATACAAAAATCTGTTGCATTTCTAATCAGGTACATTAAAACAATCCCATTTACAGTGGTTTCAAAGAGTGAAAGACCCAAAAATAAATTTAACCAAGGAAGTGAAAGACCTGTACACTGAAAACTATAACACTTTAGGAAAGGAACTAAAGACAGATAAAAGACATGCTATGTTCATGGACTGGAAGTATTGTTAAAATGTCCACACTACCCAAAACAATATAAAGTCAGTGCAATCCCTATCAAAAATCCAATGGCATCTTTCACAGAAATAATCCTAAAATCTGTATGGAACCACAAAAGTCCCCGAACAGCCAAAGCAATCTTGAGAAGGAAGAACAAAGCTAGAGGCACCATACTTCTTGATCTCAAAGTATATTGTAAAGATATAGTAAAGAAAACAGTAAGGTATTGGCATAAAAAACAGGTCAACACAACAGAGAGCCCAGAAATAAACCCACACATACAGGTTTCCTCTGCTATCTGAAGGTAGAACATTCGTGTGAAATCTTTCCTAATCTGAAATAATGTAAAGTAAAAAATTAATTCCCATTAATTTATATGGAGAAATTCTTTGAGAATTCCCAGACCCCAAAAATACTCTCTTCTAGGCTTCTCTGACCCTTGAGGGCACATCTTGCAAACAGATGCACAAAATAAATTGAAATAATGCACAGACGCTTATAGTTCAAAGCTATGGCCATTTGATGCTGAGTACAGTTCCCAGGGAAGAAGCTTGGTTCTCCCTGCTTGGGATGCCCACTCCCCCTATAATGGCTCACTGCAAAACAAAAGCTGAACACAATTTTTGCTTTTCACTTTTTCATAAAAGCAAAAAATCCCCTTTGTAATTCTTTTGGTTAGTGAAAGATACTAATATAGGTATTTCTTTAAAGTGGCCTAAGGGTGCCTGGATGGCTCAGTCGGTTGAGTGTCTGATTTTAAGTTTATTTTTATTTATTTTGAGGAAGAGATAGCAAATACACCTCTGTAGGGGCAGAGTGAGAGGGAGAGAGAGAATTCCAAGCAGGTTCCACACTGTCAGCACAGAGCCCGATGTAGGGCTCAATCTCACAAACCGTGAGATCGTGACCTGAGCCAAAATCAAGAGTGGGACGCTTAACCTACTGAGTCATCCAGGTGCCCCTTGACTCTTGATTTCAGGTCAGGTCATGATTCCAGGGTCATGGGACTGAACGCCACTTTGGGATCCTCGCTGAGCGTGGAGGCTGCTTAAGATTCTCTCCGGGGCACCTGTGTGGCTCAGTTGGCTCTTGATTTGTCATGATTTCACAGTTCATGAGTTCAAGGCCCGCATCAGGCTCTATGCTGACTGCAGAGCCTGCTTGGGATTCTCTCCCTCTCTGTCCCTCCCCTGCCCGTGCTCTCTCTCAAAAAAAAAAAAAAAAATTTAATGGATTAAACACTTAGATATAAGACCTGAAATCATAAAAACTAGAAAAAAATATAAGCGATAAGCAACTTGACATAGATCTTGGCAACGTTGTTTTTGAATATGACACCCAAAAGCAAAGGCAACAAAAGCAAAAATAATCATCTACATCAAACTTAAAAGCTCCTGCAAAGCAAAAGAAACCAACAAAATGAAAAGGTAAACTACTGAATGGCAAAAGTATTTGCAAATTCGTATATCTGATAAGGGGTTAATATCAAAATATATATATAAAAAAAAAACTTTTACAAAACTCCATAGCAAAAAAAACAAACCAAACAAAAAACCAAACAAATCCAATTAAAAAATGGGCAGCTCTGAAAAGACATTTTTCCAAAGATGACATACAGATGGCCAACAAGTATCTGAAAAGATGTTCAAGATCACTAATCACCAGGGAAATGCAAATCTAAACCACAATCACCTTACACCTGTTGGAGTGGTTATTATCAAAAAGAGGTAATAAGTGTTGGTGAGAAGAGGGAACCCTTGTATACTGTTGGTAGAATATAAATTGGTGCAACCACTAGGGAAAACAGCAATGGAGGATCCTCAAAAAATTAAAAACAGAACTGCCATGTGATCCAACAATTTCACTTCTGGGTATATATCTAAAGGAAATCAAATGATTATCTCAAAAAGATACCTATCAGCTGAGAATCTAGCTGGGGGCTCTGGAGCCAGTGGGTGCCTGGGGCCAGCGGAGGAGGAGGAAGCTGAGGAGGTTGGGGTGACTGCTTAGGTGACATCTGATGAAATTAGTGAATAAGCAAATCAGCTATGTCTTACACTCCGGGGGTTGGTGGTGACCCTGCCCTACTGGCCCAGTGTATCTCTTCCAATATCCAGAAGATCACACAATGTTGCAACAGAAGCAGCAGTATACTACCCAACTTGCCAAAGAGACCGGTAAGTACATTAAAGAGTTTGGATCCCTGCCCACCACCCCCAGCGAACAGCATCAAAGGAAAATGCAGAAAGATCCCTTAATGGCTCAATTCACTACATCACTGACAAACTTTCAAAAGGTCCAGAGGGAAGCTGCTGAGAAAGAGAAAGAGTTTGTTGCTCAAGTAAGAGCCAGTTCTAGAGTATCTGGTGGTTTTCCTGAGGACAGCTCAAAGGACAGGAATCTTGTATCCTGGGAAAGCAAGCTCAACCTCAGGTGCAGGTGCAGAATGAAAATATTACAGATGATGACCTCTGCCTTATTCATGAGAGAGAATCTTCTATTAGGCAACTTGAAGCTGATATTATGGATATTAATGAAATATTTAAAGATTTGGGAATGATGATTCACGAGCAAGGAGATGTAATAGCATAGAAGCCAACGTGGAAAACGCGGAGGTGCACGTTCAGCAAGCAAGCCAGCAGCTGTCAAGAGCAGCAGAATATCAGCGCAAATCCAGAAAAACCCCTCATCATTTTTATCATTGTCATCTGACTTGTAATTCTCGGTCTCATCGTATGGAGAATGAAAGGCTGAATTATAAAGGAGCACACTGTTGCACTACATTCTCAAATTATGTACGAAATTTCCTTTAATCATGGTTTATTACTATTATTATTTTAAAGCTACTGCATAAAGGATGGCTCCCATACTTTGTTAAGTTTTTCTCAGTATCACTGCTGGCATAACTTCTGTGCTTTTCAATCTAGTAACTCTGAGGTTTTGTCCACAATGTATATGCTTTGCATTTATAATTTATTTGCCCTGGTGACTTAGCTTTTGGAATCAGTAAATTTAAAGGTAGGTGTGTGTGTGTGTGTGTGTGTGTGTGTGTGTGTGTGTGTTGTGTGCATCTGTCTCTGTCACAGAGTGACATGCACCCAGATTTGTGTGACTTCAATAAAAAATCTCAAATTTAATTTTGATATGGGCCAGCAGAGGAAATATTCTCAATAACTTAAAGTTAACCCTCCTGTTTGTGGTGTTTTGTTTCGTTTTCTGGTTCATAACAGCACAAATTATCTATTTAACTTTTATTGTTGGTTTTCTCTTAAGACCCTTGTTCAGTCTAAATGAAATCAGTGAGTAATTTCCTACAATATCTCATCCTCCTGATGTATATACACTAAGCATTTGCTGTAGATTGCCTAGTAAAACACTAAGGATAATTGTTTTTGCATAGGACCTGTTTAAGTCTGATGTTTACTGGGGTATGTGTAGTCACTATAAATGTTTAATGTAATTTGGAGGAAGAGTATGAAAAATCAGTTCATACTATGTTAGAAATCTGGAGATCCAACTTGTTATTCTGCTGTGTACTTTCACAGCTATTAGGATGGAAAATTAATTACCTTCCCTGAAATCCTTCAGAATTATGGCTACATGTGTATCCTTGGGTCAGAATTACTTTTGGGGAGCAACTTTCCCAGAATTTTTGTGTTTTTTTTTTAATTTTTTTAACGTTTATTTATTTTTGAGACAGAGAGAGACAGAGCATGAACAGGGGAGGGGCAGAGAGAGAGGGAGACACAGAATCTGAAACAGGCTCCAGGCTCTGAGCTGTCAGCACAGAGCCCGACGCAGGGCTGGAACTCACGAACTGTGAGATCATGACCTGAGCCGAAGTCGGACGCTTAACCGACTGAGCCACCCAGGTGCCCCACCACTTGCCTTTTTAAATCAATGTTGTTTTTGATGCACTAATCTGAATACTGTAAAGAAGATTGTCTTAGTTTATAGTTTGTATTTTATAACAATGTTCTTATATAGCAGTTTGATAGTGAAGTCAGTGTTTTACATGGCAAGCTATGAGACTCCAAATGGGAACAAATAAAATATTAAGTAAAGCGTGTCTTTGCAACCAAAATAAAGATGATTTTAAAAGTGAAAAAAAAAAGATACCTGCACCCCTATAGTCCCTGCATCATTACTGACAACAGCCAAGACAAGAAAACAACCTATATGACCACTGAAGAATGAATGGATAAAAAAATGTAGCACATGTGCATGGCATGTGTGTGTATACACACACTATGGAATATTATTCAGCCATTAAAAGAAGGAAATCTTACCATTTATATCAATATGGATAGACCTCAGGGGCATAATGCTAAGTCAAATGAGTCAAATACTAAGTGATCATACTTATATATGGAATCTAGTATACTAATAATACTAAAAAGAGCTCATAGATAAAGAGAACAAACTTATCAGTGACTGCCAGAGGTGGGGGTTGGGGGATGGGAGAAATGGGTTAGGGTGGTCAAAAGATAGAAACTTTCAGTTAAAAACTAAGTCCTGGGGGGGTGGGTTTCTGGGTGGCTCAGTTGGTTGAACGTCCGACTTTGGCTCAGGTCATGATCTCATGGTCTGTGAGTTCGAGCCCCACGTCGGGCTCTGTACTGACAGCTCAGAGCCTGGAGCCTGCCTTGGATTCTGTCTCTCCCTCTCTCTCTGCCCCTCCCCCGCTCATGTCCTGTCTCTCTCTCTCTCTCTGTCAAAAATAAATAAACATTAAAAAATATTTTTTAATAGAAAAAAAAAAACTAAGTCCTGGGGATGTAATGTAGAGCACGGTGATGACAGTTAATAATACTGTATCATATATTTGAAAGTTGCTAAGAGAAGAGATCTTAAAAGTTCTCATCACAAGGAAAAAACCTTTTTTGTAATAATGTAAGGTGATGGATGTTAACTAGACTTACTCTATAATTTTTTTAATGTTTTTATTTATTTTTGAGAGAGGGAGAAAGAGTGGTAGAGAGGCAGAGAGAGAGAGAGAGAGAGAGAGAGAGAGAGAGAGAGAGAGAGAGAGAGATGCAGAATCTGAAGCAGGCTCCAGGCTCTGAGCTGTCAGCACAGAGCCCAATGTGGAGCTCGAACTCGTGAAATGCAAGATCACAGCCTGAGCCAAAGTTGGAAGTTTAATTGACTGAGCCACCCAGGTGCCCCAAGACTTACTTTATTATTCTGAGATGTATACAACTATTGAAACATTATGTTGTATACCTGACACTAATTTAATGTCATATATCAATGTTAATGTTTTTAAGTAAAACAGGAAAAAATGAAAGTTAAAAATTTTAAAAAGGCTTTCAATTTATGAACCATGCCAGTTTAAGGAGTGGTCAGAACGTAGTGTGGTTGTAGCCACCAAGAAAGTTGGTTCTGTTGGAGCATGTGGGTGGCTCAGACAGTTAAGTATCCGACTTTGGTTCAGGTTGTAATCTTATGGTTTGTAAGTTCGAGCCCCGCGTCAGGCTCTGTGCTGACAGCTTGGAGCACAGAGCCTACTTTGGATTCTGTGTCTCCCTCTTTCTCTGCTCCTCCCTCGCTCATGCTTGCTCTCTCTCTCTTCCCCTCAGAAATAAAATAAACATTGAAAAATTTTAAAACAAAACAAAAAAGAATGTTGGTTTTGTTGAGGGTGGTCAAGGAACCTGTGTGAAGTAGCTACTGTTGAGTTTCCAATCAAGTCTATTACCCATCTATTGTCTGCTGACCATTATGATCTCATGGGCTCTCCAGGGAAAGGAGTCCTAAAGCCAGTGAACCTGGAAGCTCCGTGCTACAGCATGGGCTCAAAGTGTGTCTTAGTAGCAGGGTTAGCCATATCCAAAAAGGCTTCAGGCCTACCTGAGGGCAGCAAAATGAGAAATATTTTACAACCATTCAGATATGTTCACTTTTAACTCTTCCTCTTTTGGGACGCTTCCTAGAATGCAAGCTGTAGAAGCTGTACCCCATCTGTTTCAAAAAAAATTTTTTTTAATGTTTATTTTTGAGAGGGACAGAGACAGAGACAGAGACAGAGAGAGAGTGAGGAAGGGAAAGGGAAAGAGGGAGACACAGAATCTGAAGCAGGCTCTAGGCTCTGAGCTGTCAACACAGAGCCCGATGCAGGGCTCGAACTCACAAACCATGAGATCATGACCTGAGCCGAAGTCAGATGCTTAACCGACTAAGCCACCCAGGTGCCCCCCATCTGTTCTAAGTACCACATGAAAGGAGAGTGAAGTGGACGAACAGTGAATTACTGAAAACAGGGTCAGTGGACTAGGAACTTGGAGATTTCATAACTGCATTTGGAGTGGGGGTGCTTTATCATCTTCTCTGGAAGAATATAAACCTTAGGAGGCTGTCTGTCCACTAGGAGGAGAGGAAAGGCTCAGGGGGCAATAAAAAAGCATTTATAAACTCAGTTCCACAAGGAGTTGTCAATTTCACCTTATTAGCAAAAGCTGAATTTAAGTTTCATGCCATCTGCTAACTCAGCTCCTATTTTTTCAATAACTCTTTTGTACTTGCTGCTGGTTCTTCTGCCATCTCTGTTTCCTTCCCATCAACCTAAGAGGATTCTCAAGCCTTGGTCATGAGCCAGAGGTCTCAGTTGCCCTCCCCCCGACCCAGAAACTTAAGGAAGGAAACCCAAAGAACACAGGGCAGAGGAAATTACATGTCTAAAGTTTCTGGTCTACAGATGGACTTGACAGATACATTTAGAACTTATCTTCCTAAAGCAGCAGAATATACCTTCTTCTCGAGTGCACATGGAACATTCTCCAAGACAGACCACATACTGGGTCACAAAGCATCCCTCAATAAATATAAAAGAATTGAGATAATATCTTGTACACTTTCAGACCACAATGCTATGAAACTTGAAATCAACCACAGGAAAAATTTGGAAAACCTCCAAATACATGGAGGTTAAAGAACATCCTACTAAAGAATGAATGGGTCAACCAGGCAATTAACAAAGAAAGATGAAGTTAACAAATATATGGAAACAAATGAAAAGTATAACAATCCAAACCCTTTGGGATGCAGCAAAGGCAGTCCTAAGAGGAAAATACATTGCAATCCAGGCCTATCTCAAGAAACAAGAAAAATCCCAAATACAAAATCTAACAGCACACCTAAAGGAACTAGAAGCAGAACAGCAAAAACCCCCAAAGCCAGCAGAAGAGAAATAATAAAGATCAGAGCAGAAATAAACAATATAGAATCTAAAAAACAGTAGAACAGATTAATGAAACTAAAAGTTAGTTTTTGAAAATATAAACAAAATTGATAAACTTCTAGCCAGGCTTCTCAAAAAGAAAAGAGAGAGGACCCAAATAGATAAAATCATGAATGAAAATGGATTTATTAAAACCAATCCCTCAGAAATACAAGCAATTATCAGGGAATACTATGAAAAATTATATGCCAACACACTGGACAACCCTCGAAGAAATGGACAAATTCCTAAACACCCACACACTACCAAAACTCAAACATGAAGAAATAGAAAATTTGAGCAGACTCATAACTAGTGAAGAAATTGAATCAGTTATCAAAAATCTCCCAACAAATAAGAGTCCTGGACCAGATGGCTTCCCTGGGGAATTCTACCAGACATTTAAAGCAGAGTTAATACCTATCCTTCTCAAGCTGTTCCAAAAAATAGAAATGGAATGAAAACTTCCGGACTCATTCTACGAAGCCAGCATTACTTTGATTCCCAAATCAGACAGAGGCCCGACAAAAAAGGAGAACTACAGGCCAATATCCCCGATGAGCGTGGATGCAAAAATCCTCAACAAGACACTAGCAAATCGAATTCAACAGCATATGAAAAGAATTATTCACCATGATCAAGTGGGATTCATTCCTGGGCTGCAGGGCTGGTTCAATATTTGCAAATCAATCAATGTGATACATCACATTAACAAAAGAAAGGATAAGAACCATATGATCCTGTCAATAGATGCAGAAAAAGCATTTGACAAAATACAGCATCCTTTCTTAATAAAAACCCTCAAGAAAGTCAGGATAGAAGGAACATACTTAAACATCATAAAAGCCACATATAAAAAGCCCATAGCTAATATCATCTTCATGGGGAAAAACTGAGAGCTTCCCCCTGAGATCAGGAACACGACAGGGATGTCCATTCTCACCACTGTTGTTTAACATAGTGATGGAAGTCCTAGTATCAGCAATCAGACAATAAAACAAAATAAAAGGCATAAAAATTTGCAGAGAAGAAGTCAAACTTTCACTTTTCGCAGATGACATGATACTCTACATGGAAAACCCAACAGATTCTACCAAAAGTCTGCTAGAACTGATACACGAATTCAGCAAAGTCGCAGGGTACAAAATCAATGTACAGAAATCAGTTGCATTTTTATACACCAATAATGAAGCAACAGAAAGAGAAATAAAGAAACCGATCCCATTTACAATTGCACCAAGAACCATAAAATACCTAGGAATAAACCTAACCAAAGATGTAAAAGATCTGTACACTGAAAACTATAGAAAGATTATGAAGGAAATTGAAGAAGACACAAAGAAATGGAAAAACATTCCGTGCTCATGGACTGGAAGCATAAATATTGTTAAAATGCCAATACTATCTGAAGCAATCTACACATTCAATTCAATCCCAATCAAAATTGTACCGGCATTCTTCTTGGGGTGCCTGGGTGGCTCAGTTGGTTGAGCGTCCAACTTCGGCTCAGGTCATGATCTCGTGGTTGACAAGTTCAGGCCCCACCTTGGGCTCTGTGCTGACATCTCGGAGCCTGGATCCTGCTTCAGATTCTGTGTCTCTTTCTCTCTGTCCCTCCCCCGCTCATGCTCTGTTTCTATCTCAAAAATAAAATAAAACATTTTAAAAAATTGCACCGGCATTCTTCTCAAAGCTAGAACAAACAATCCTAAAATTTGTATGGAACCACAAAAATCCCCGAATAGCCAAAGTAATACTAAAGAAGAAAACCAAAGTGGGAGGCATCACAAGCCCAGACTTCAGCCTCTACTACAAAGCTATAATCATCAAGACAGTATGGTATTAGCACAAAAACAGACACATAGTCTAATGGAATAGAATAGAGGCTCCAGAATTGGACCCACAAATGTATGGCCAACTAATCTTTGACTAAGCAGGAAAGGATATCCAATGGAATAAAGACAGTCTCTTTAGCAAATGGTGCTGGGAGAACTGGACAGCAACATGCAGAAGAATGAAACTAGACCACTTTCTTGCACCATACACAAAAATAAACTCAAAATGGATGAAAGACCTCAATGTGAGACAGGAAACCATCAAAACCCTAGAGAAGAAAGCAGGCAACAACCTCTTTGATCTCAGCCACAGCAATTTCTTACTCAACACATCTCCAAAGGCAAGGGAATTAAAAGCAAAAATGAACTATTGGGACCTCATCAAGATAAAAAACTTCTGCACTGCAAAGGAAATAATCAACAAAACTAAAAGGCAACTGACGGAATGGGAGAAGATATTTGCAAATGACATATCGGATAAAGGGCTATTATCCAAAATCTATAAAGAACTCACCAAACTCCACACCTGAAAAACAAATAATCCAGTGAAGAAATGGGCAGAAGACATGACTAGACACTTTTGCAAAGAAGACATCCAGATGGCCAACAGACAACATGAAATGATGCTCAATGTCACTCATCATCAGGGAAATACAAATCAAAGCCACACTGAGATACCACCTCACACTAGTCAGAATGGCTAAAATGAACAAATCAGGAAACTATAGATGCTGGCGAGGATGTGGAGAAAAGGGAACCCTCTTGCACTATTGGTGGGAATGCAAACTGGTGCAGCCACTCTGGAAAAGTGTGGAGGTAACTCAAAAAATTAAAAATAGAACTACCCTATGACCCAGCAATGGCACTGCTAGCAATTTACCCAAGGGATACAGGAGTGCTGATGCACAGGAGCACATGTACCCCAATGTTTATAGCAATGCTTTCAACAATAGCCAAATTATGGAAAGAGCCTAAATGTCCATCAACTGATGAATGGATGAAGAAGATGTGGTTTATATATAGAATATAGAATTCTATATATATAGAATACTACTTGGCAATGAGAAAGAATGAAATCTTGTCATTTGCAGCAACGTAGATGGAACTGGAAGGTATTATGCTAAGTGAAATAAGTCAGTCAGAGAAAGACAGATATCATATGTTTTCACTCATATGTGGATCCTGAGAAACTTAACAGAAGACCATGGCGGAAGGGGAGGGGGGAAAAAAGTTACAAACAGAGAGGGAGGGAGGCAAACCATGAGAGACTCTTAAAAACTGAGAACAAACTGAGGGTTGATGGGGGGTGGGAGGGAGGGGAGGGTGGGTGATGGGCATTGAGGAGGGCACTTGTTGGGATGAGCACTGGGTGTTGCATGGAAGCCCATTTGACAATAAATTACATCAAAATAATAATAAATAAAGTCTCTGGTCTAGTTGTTCAATACTGGGCATATGGCCCAAGGCCCGCTGTTCTAGCTGGCTTCAGATAATATAAACAGGGATCTTGCACTGTGTGATTTGAAGAAGCACTCTTGACCTAGTTCATCACTTCAAGTAATTACATTTCCAGAAAACTAGAGGACATGGCACAAATTCTCCCATCCCTGAAAGGTCCCTAATCTTTCCTAACCTTTTCCAGTTCAGGATATATAAGGGAGGTATTGATTTACATATTAAATGCAAGATGAGACATAATTCAGTACATTGTTGTACTTAATATATAAGAAGATGGAACAAATTAAGGGTCATTAATCACAAGAAGTAAATAAATGCACATCTGTTATTTCTCAAACAGCTGGTCTTGGCTACTAACACATACAAGATGCCTGTCTCTTCCAGAGAAAGGCAGATACAACTACAAATGGGTACACTGTCACGGATGTTTGCAAATACTACTGTCTTGAAATGTGCCTTTACTGGCCCAAAGTGCCGTAGTTAACTGGGTGTGGCAATACAGTTGCCTACCCAACAGCCATTTGCCCCTTACCCACATACAGAATCCCAGAGAATTCCTGGTGGCAGTGTGCCAGCCTTAGGGAATTAATCATGATCCTCTTTGTTGTATACTCTCTCCCAGCCTCCCCTGTAACTTGAGGTGGCTCTGTGTGACCCCAGATCTGGTCAATAAGATGTGGGGACTGGAGTGTCAACAGAAGAAAGCCTTCATTGCCTCCTTCCTTTCTGGTTGGGTCACTGTTGGAAGGATGTGATGCCTGAAGCTGCAAGAGCCTTCTTTAAGACCACGAGCTGACTAACACAAGGAGGAAAAGCTAACATGATTACAGGAATATATATTTTATAAATTAAGGTCATGTGGTACATACATACAGTGAAATATTACGTAGCCATTAAAAAAAAGGAACTCTTGGGGCATCTGAATGGCTCATTGGGTTGAGTGTCTGACTCAGGTCTTGATCTCAGGGTTGTGAGTTCAAGCCCTGCATTGGGCTCTGCACTGGTTGTGGAGCCTACTTAAAGATAAGTAAATACAGTCAGGCTCTGTTCTGACAGCTCAAAGCCTGGAACCTTGTTCAGATTCTGGGTCTCCCTCTCTCTCTGACCCTCTCCTGCTCACACTCTGTCTCTCACTCTCAAAAAATAAATTAAAAAAATAATTAAAAAATTAAAAAAATAATACTGAATGAGTGAATAAATGAATGAATGATTGTTTTAAAAAATTGGGTGCCTGGCTGGCTCAGCCAGTAAAGCGTTCAACACTTGATCTCACTTGAGTTCGAGTCCCACAATGGGCATAGAGCTTACTTAAAAATAAATAAATAAATAAATAAATAAATATTTCCAAACTTAAAAAGAAAAGAAAAAAAAAAAGCTCACTTTCTTCCTCTTGTGGTATAAGGATATGATACCTGTGCAACCTAGCCAGATATGGCTACAGGAGGGAACCCAAGTAAGAAGCTAACAAATGGGAGGACAGTGACAAGAAAATTAGAAAATGGATCCTTTTGTTATGTCATTAAATTCTGGATCAAAATGAACTTTTTATTTTTGAGAGGGAGAGAGAGAGAGAGAGAGAGAGAGAGAGAGAGAGAGAGAGAGAGAGGAGGCAGAGAGAATCCCAAGCAGCCTCCACGTTGTCAGCACAGAGCCTGATGTGGGGCTCAAACTCACAAACCATGAGATCGTGACCTGAGCTGAAGTTGGACATTTAACTAACTGAGCCACCCAGGTACCCCTGGATCAAAATGAACTTGAAACCCATCCTACCTCTTGACTTTTCAGTTACATAAGCCAATAAATCCTCTTTATTGGTTAGCTAGTTTTAGTCAGATTTTTTGCTACTTGCAATTGAAAAAGCCATAAGGCACGTTCTTCTCAGATCCAAAAATCTTCACCTCCCTACCCTTTCAATCATTCACTCCATGGCAACTCAACCTAGTTCCTGTCTTCCTCTATGTCCTTTGAAATTTTCATCTCAAAAGCACTATTTTCTCCAACTACAAACTACAGCTCTGAGATCTCCAACCATCTTACTTCTTTAACCTCATTGAGACTCAAGCCTGTTAGTGACTTTTTACATTCTCTCAATCTAATAGAATTTTTTTTCCTTTTTTTCTTAGTTGTTTTGTTTTGGTTTTTGTAAGCTCTACTATGGGGCACCTGGGTGGTTCAGGTGTTTAAGCTTCTGTTGGTTTCAGCTCAGGTCAGTTTCATGAGTTTGAGCCCCATGTTTGGCTCTGCGCTGGCTGAGTGGAGCCTGCTTGGAATTCTCTCTCTTCCTCTCTCTCTGCTCCTCCCCTGCTTGTGCTGTCTCTCTCAAAATAAATAAATAAACAAACTTAGAAAAACAATTTAAAAAGTAAGCTCTATGCCCAACGTGGGGCTTGAACTCACAACCCTGAGATCAAGGGCCACATGCTCTACCCACCAAGCCAGCCAAGAGCCCCTAATAGGCCACTTTTATACTCACTCCTCTATTTGGCCTGGACCACAAATCCTCTTTTACTCAGACTCTCAACTTCCTTGCCTCTGTGTTCATCCATCATCCCTACTCCACAAAACTCCAACCCATTATCATGCCAGCTGCCTCTTTGCTCTGGCTCAATCATCCAAGCAGCTGAGTACTGTTGGAAAGAGGAAGTAACTGCCTCATGAATTGGTATCGCTACAAATTCATGATCTCCTAGTACACCCACCCTCCATGCTGCTCAGCAAGTTTATGTGAGAACACAGACTAGGCACTCAGTAAATGTCAAATGAGTATTTGTGAATGGTTTCCAGGAAACTGTCTCCCACTTTTCATAGCACCTATTTCAAACCTTCACTACTGTCTCAAGCTATCTCTTCCTACTTCCTTTTTTTTTTTTTTAATGTTTATTTATTTTTGAGAGAGAGACAGAGTACAAGCAGGGGAGGGGCAGAGAGAGAGGGAGACACAGAATCTGAAGCAGGCTCCAGGCTCTGAGCTGTCAGCACAGCACCTGATGAGGGGCTCGAACCCACAAACAATGAGATCATGACCTGAGCCGAAGTCCGACGCTTAACCGACTGAGCCACCCAGGCACCCTATTCCTACTTCCTCTTCTAGCAAATCAATCATCTCATATTCTAATACATGGCAAAAATACATGGGATCTCTCTCCATATTCCTAATCCCCAATCCATCTCCTTATCAACTTATTAGTATCAGTGTCCATCCTTGACTCTTCCCTTTCAGTCAGATAGCCATACATTTTACAGATAGTTGAGTGCCCAGTACATGCCAGGCACTGTACTCTGCTTGGCCCTGGAAAGTGTATGTGTGTTGGTAGTGACAGGTGACTGAGACTTAAAAGACAGAGGCAACAACCTGAGAAAAGGCAACATGACACTGAAGATCTGAAAGATAGTAGGCGTGGCTGGTACACCACTGCTGGGTTTTGTGGGCCAACTAAAGATTTAGTCTTTATCATAAGAATACATGGATGGATTCTAGGTAGATGACATGATCAAACGCACATTTTGAAAGATCACTCCTCTTATTAAAGCTGTACTTACCTATGTTAGTTTGTTCTCTGTCCTTCCCAGTAGCTAAAAAGATTCCAAATAGATTCCCAGGCCCTAACACAGACCTAGAGTCAGAATCTTTGGGGGCAGTCTGGAAGTCTGTCTGTTTACAAAGCTCCCAGGAGATGCTGAAGAACAGCTAAGTCTGAGATCCACTGTCTTAGAACATTAAAAAAATGAAACTTAGCATACAAATTTATTTTTCTGCTTGTATCTTGCATCTAGTCTGGGCCTATAAAAATGGGTCTTGGAAAAGACTATAAACTACCCGTCTACCATAAAACATTCTTTTTATCCTCCTTCTTTCTATTATGGGTTACCATGAATACCACTTCCTGGTCAAAATGCCAAAGGACCGAAGATATTTTTCTTAACAAATTCTTTCCCATTTACATAGGAAATAATGTTCTCTCCTCCTAAATGATTATACATCTTAACACATAAGCTAGTGTTTAAAGAGCTAGTTAAGCTCTATGGGGTGAACCCACAATTACAATTAAGCTCTACAGGGTGAACCACAATTATTCAAGTAACTGAAGATCTATAGTGCTGTGTGATTCCTAAAGTTGTTCTATTAGGGTTTTGCTTGTTTTGTTTTGTTTTGTTTTTTAGAGAGCATGAGCAGGGAAGATGGTCAGGGTTGGAGGAGAGAGAGAAAATCTCAAGCAGGCTCCATGTTGGGGCTCAATCCCATGATGCTGGGATCATGACCTGAGCCAAAATCAAGAGTCAGACACTCCACCCACTAAGCCACCCAGTAGCCCTGTGCTATTAGGTTTTTTAATGTGCATTTTTCTTTTAAAGATGTGCCCTTCCCAATTATGTTCAAACTAATCTTAGAATAAATATGCAATAAAAAAAAACATATTAGTCACATGCTACACGAGAAAAAACAGATTTGTCACAGAAAATCCACATACAGGCTGTATAGATCACTTATGCTGAGTTAAGATCATGATCAGTTCAGTTTGCATTATTTATGATTAAAAGACAAGAATAGTACAAAAAATGAAGGACAGTCCTCCAATCTGTTTGCCAAGAGTCCTCATCTTTTCCCTTTGCTCTACTTCTCTATAAAGCAGACAAAAATGCCAGAAAGTCAGATGATGCCATAACTGCTTTAACTTGGCAAAATGCCAAAGAAGGCTACAGACAGACCAAGAGGAAGAGGCAAAAAAAAAAATCAGATAAACTACCTCCTCCAAATCAACTACCGCAGACATTTTGAAGGACACAAAAAGGCATCTGTAATGCAGTTCTTCCCCAGCCTTGTAACCAAACACTTACGACAAATGTATTTCTTCTTGCTCCATCTCTTCATGCCTACTAATGATCCTTTACGGGTGTAAAATGGGGAAATGCCAACTATTTCATATGTTGGGAAGATTAAAGGACATTTATTTCACGAACGCTTATATGCTACTTACTCTGTGCCAGGCTCTTCTATTTTACAGATATTAACACATCTAATCCTCCCAACAGCCCTATAAGGTAGGTACTACTATCCTTATTTTACAAATGGAGGAACTGAGGCACACATATATAACTAAACTTGCTGGAGTTTATCAGCAAATACCTGGCAGAACCTGGATTCCAATCTAAGCGGAGTAGTCTTGAGCTCATTTTTCCTTAGCTCCCCCTTTGCTACAGGAGATAATTTAGCCCCTCGATTGAGCAGTAAGGGCTTGCTGGACGCCTCCAGGGATAGTTGCTAATATCCCCCCCTTCATCATCATTGTGGTTTCTGTTACACAAGCCATAGAAGAGTAGTACTCTTCGGAGCAGCTTTCCCCAACCAACAAACACCACTTACTACTGCCGGTGAAGTTCATTTAGGCCTCACCCTCCCGACCTCTTAGGGGCTTTCTACTCTGATCCTATGTCTGCACGCCCACGTAGCCCCAGCCTCCAGCACCAATGGCGAGGCCACGACATTTACTGACTCGGGGCCTGACTGGGTTGGTTCCTTCCCAGCATGGGGGGTGGGGAGGGTGCTCTGATAACGGTGTGGGGAATGAGATGTCCAATGCTGGCAGAGGTGTCACAGACTGAAGGGCTGGAGGGCTCAGCCCTCCAATTCCTGGCGGACCCGTGAGGTCCCGATGGGGTGCCGGATGCATACGCGTCCGCTGTATGGAGATACTTCACCTCAGGAGAAACTGAGGCAGGAGACCAGGCTTAATTCCAAATCTTAACCTATACTTCAACTACCAGCTCATTTCAAAAAAAAAAAAAAAAAAAAAAAAAAGGAGGAGGAAGAGGAAGAAGAAGGTGAAAGAGAAGGAACAGAAGAAGAAAAGAAAAACTTTGAAGGTACCGTTCCAAGACACACAGCAACTCAGTAGCCTCTGCTCTCTACCAAATCACAAGAGTAAGAGAAGGAGACCGCACCCCTCTCTCCCGGCAATGCTTCCCACTGTGCCTTCCATCCAGCCGGCAGCGGCTTCAGCCTTCCCCGCGGTTCGGCGTTCTCCCACCGGCGGATCAAGGGAAGTATCCCAGCCCACACTAAGCGGGGAACTCACGGCTAAGCAAGGGAGATATCCTGGCAGGGGCGGGGGGGGGGGTGTCGCACGGTTTTAGGGTCAGGGGAGGGGTCTGTAAATTGCTCATTGCCTTTTAGGTCCGGAACAAGAAGGGCGCCAAAAGATCTTGAATCACCAACCGCTGCCACCTGCCGGAAGCCACTGCTTGGGCGTGTTTCTCCAGCTGGAGAGAGGCATATCCCGTGAGCCCGCGAGCGCATCCCGTGAGCCCGCGGGCGTTCGAGGACTACGACTCCCGGCATGCTCCGAGGCCTCTGGGGTTAACCCTTCGGGACCCGCGGCCTCCCAGCGCCCCGCCTCCGCCCTTACCTGGATCCCGCAGGGTGAGTTTTTGGCAGCTGGGGAGGGATTCTTTCCTTTCATCTTTCCTTTCATTTAAGCTTTATTGAAGGTGTGCGTGTGTGTGTGTGTGTGTGTGTGTGTGTGTGTGTGATTGTGATGTATTCTGGAAGGGTGGAATGATTCTGATTTTTCTAAAATGGGACAATGTTCAGTAATGAGATTCAGACGCATTTTTGCAAGTGGAAGACCGGGCGCCAACTCTCTGAACCCCAGGATCTACGTGGAATCACTATCTTCCTCAGAATGCTGCCTAAATCCTTTTCTTCCTTACCCCTAGAACAAAAGTAGCTAGCAACACCTCCTGTATACCTATGGCCTCTGACTTAGACCCTACTCTAGTGTCCCCAGCAAGGTTTGGAAGCTAGCCCCAGAGTCAGGGTTTTTATTGTCCCTTTGGTTGGGAGATGAGTACCCGTGGAGCCCATAGGACCTCCCACATCCTTTCAGATTAAAGATTTTAGAATTTAGGCCCTTTGGGTCTCAGGGCCTACCCTTCCCTTCAGGTGCACCACAGAGTCCCTGTAGGTTCAGCAGGCACCCTGCCTTTGTCTGACTTGCATAACCATGAGCTTGTGGAAAAAGGTATGGGTGGTGGGCGTTAAGCCAGATCCTGGCCCCCACCCTCATCCTTAAGACAATCCTAGGAACAGGAGACAATGGGGGTGTCACACTCCTCTTTCTATTACTATTCTTTATCTATATTGTGCACAATTACAGTTCTGGGCTGGGAGGGAGGGGGACAGGGACTGTAGGTATTGGGGATTAATAGACTGTGGGGTCAACTACCCCTACTCCTCATCAGTGGTAAGAGAGGCTTTTTTCCCACCTTTTACTGCTCTTGGACCCCCCCCCCTTTTAAAGATTTTATTTTTAAGTAGTCTCTACACCTAATGTGGGACTCAAACTCACAAGCCCCAGATCAAGAGTCACATGCTCTATGGACTGAGCCAACCAGGTGCCCATCACAGACCCCACTTTAACAATTCCAGTTCATAAGGCCTCCCTCCCTGCCTCAGCCTTGAAGAGTCTAAAGCTACTAGAAAAAAGGGCTACTCTGTGCCAGGGGGTTGAGGCCTGGAATGCCTGGATTCCCTTTTTTGCTTCACCCCTGTATCAATGTCTGTCACTGGCAAGCATCCTATCCTTATCCCAGAGGTTAACTCCCCCATTCTGGGCAGTTTCTGGCTTCTGTCCCCTGCCCCCAAAGGGGCCATTGTTCTGGCCAGCATTTGGGGCTGAGTGAACAGAAAAGAGAAGACCTTGGGGCAGGAGTCCTGAACCATAGGAGTCCAGGACAGGCCAGCATATCTCTCCTCTATCTCACCCTCCCCACCGCCAACTGGCTCCCTGCCCCTGCCCCCGCCCCTTGACATCCCAGACTCCCTGGCTATTTAAACAGAGATGGGTGCCCCCATCGGCACACTGTCCTTTGGCCACCGGACATCATGCCTCCCAAGAAGGATGTTCCTATGAAGAAACCAGCAGGACCCTCTATTTCCAAGCCTGCTGCCAAACCAGCAGCAGGGGCTCCTCCAGCCAAGACCAAGGCTGAGCCAGCACCAGCACCAGCTGTCCCTCCAGCCCCTCAGAAAACCCAGGAGCCCCCCATCGATCTCTCCAAAGTGGTGGTGAGTTCCAGGAAAGTGAGGAAGGAATTTGGAAGGGGTGGTACAGGGTGGGAAACAGCCTAGGGGATTGGGGTATCTGGAAGATAGGGAGTCAGCAGCATTGGAATGATATTGAAGATTCCTCTCAGTCTCCCATTTGGAAGCATCAGGCTTATGACTCTGATGTTGTCTTTGTTGTTCTCTCCCTATAAACTATAATGTGTGTGGGTACATGCACACATGCATACACACACACTCTCTCTCTCTCTCACTGACCCCCTTGCTGGAGGCAGGGATTGTGACATGGGGAACATCTGGGTTCTGAGGACAATTTCAAGGTGAAGGGAGGGAGCTGCTGCCTGTGCCTGACTGACTGTTCAATTCTAAAAGCCACAGCTCTGAACCCCAGGAGGGAAGGCTGAAAAGGACAGACTTGTTAGACAATCACAGCTGGGGGCCAGGGGTAAATTTAGCCTTTGTTCAGCCCCCAGTTATGTGAGGGATGCAGGGCTCAGGGCACTGGAGGGAGGGGAACAGGTGGCATGGGATTAACCCTGTTCCCAGGAAACCCTCCCCCCATAATTCCTCCTCTTGGGATTCTCCCAAGGTCCAGAGCTGGGAATGGGACTGAGGTGGCTGGGCTCCCAGCCTGGTCTCTTTGGGCCCCTCCCCAGAAGTGGCTGCCAGTTGGTTGGGAGGAGTGCTGGAAACAGATTGAATGAGCCCTGTCATCCCTCCTCACCTGCTCTTTTCTTCCACAGATCGAGTTTAACAAGGACCAGCTGGAGGGTGAGGAGAAGCTGGTCCCTTAAGCCCTACTGTCTAGTCCCAAGCCCATGGTCAGATCCTTTTTCTGTTCCCCTAACTCCGGTCCCAACCTTAAAACTTTCCATGCTAGTCGTCTTTGTGTCTCCTCTTCTGCCCAGCTTTAGCACATAGTTTCTGAACCTACTTTCTGTTGGGGGGTGGGGGTGGGGGGTGGATGGGAACCTCTGGTCAACACTGACCCGCTCCTTATACTTCAGAGTTCAAGGAGGCCTTTGAGCTGTTTGATCGAGTGGGGGATGGCAAGATCCTGTATGGCCAGTGTGGGGACGTGATGAGGGCCCTGGGCCAGAACCCCACCAACGCCGAGGTGCTCAAGGTCCTGGGGAATCCCAAGAGTGATGGTGAGGGGGATGCCTGGAACAGTGCGAGTTTTCAATGTGGTGGTGGAACTGAGGAATGTTGGCAAGGTCGCAAAGGATGCTGGGGTGGGTCTCTGGACTTAAAAAACTGTCAAACACAAGATAGAAAAACATCCTGGATGTTGAACAGAATGAAAGCCTTGGTGGTGGGAATGGGAGCTGGGTCCAAGGTGACTCTACAGTGACCTCTCCCTCCCCTTTCTAACTTCCAGAGCTGAAGTCCCGGCGTGTGGACTTCGAAACTTTCTTGCCCATGCTCCAGGCGGTAGCCAAAAACCGGGGCCAAGGCACATATGAGGACTACCTGGAGGGCCTTCGGGTGTTTGACAAAGAGGGGAACGGCAAAGTCATGGGAGCAGAGCTCAGACATGTCCTCACTACCCTGGGTGAGGCAAGGACCAGAACTCCTGTGGGTTGGAGAGAAGGGGGTGGACCAAGAAGGTTAGCCAAATAGGCAGAGCCAGGGAAGAATAATGGTCCTGTAGGTCATGGGCAGAAGACTGGGAAGGTCAGAGGGGGCAGAATCTAAAGGGCTTCTTCCTGCAGAAGGTAAAGTGAGGGTAGATGCGGATGCCTCCCAAAGGACAGAGGAAAGGGGATGAGCTGATTTTCTGCTGTGAAAGAGATGCTTGTGCTCTGTGATTTGGTAGCCCCTTAACCCTCTGGAATTCAGTTTCCCTCTGTCAGGGCTCATGCAGGTGAAATGGAAAGCAAGATGGAGGAACACATTCAAGGTGTTAGCATTACAAGGAGAGGATTCCTTCGGGGTTCTGTTGCTATGAACCAAGTATTCAAGGGTGGGAGAAGAGAAGCTATCATCCAGAAGAGAGTGGCCGGGTTTGGGAGGGAGGGCAGGCACTAAAATGCTGTGTCTGTGGCTCAGGAGAGAGGATGACCGAAGAGGAGGTGGAGACTGTTCTGGCAGGACATGAGGACAGCAATGGCTGCATCAACTACGAAGGTGAGGGGACAGGGGAGAGGAGGCAGAAGGCTCGCGGTATGTGGATGGGGGGACCAAGGGCCTGGATTCTCTAAAATCAGATGGATTATCCAAGGGCCTGCTTCTGAACCCCTCTTGCTTCCTCTCTGCAGCCTTCCTGAAGCACATCCTAAGCGTCTGAGCTCTACTGGTACGGCCCTCCCACTCCGACTGGGGAGGCAAGTTTCCTATTCTTCCCTCAGTCTGGGTAGAAAAGTAGGGAAGTGCGTTTTCATGTCCTGGGGCGCGAGCGCGACAGGCCTTGGCAACTTTCATCTTTTTCCACAGATGCAGTGGGGCCAGACACTGCCCCTCCCCCCCTTCCCCGGCAGGCGGAAGCACGTTCCTGCCACTGGGAGGCCACCTATTGTTTCAAAATAAAGACACAGTTCAACCCTCCCTTGGCGTCCGACTCTTGCTTTCTTCAGAGGTGGGGAGGGAAGGGAGGGTTCTCCTCTCCCCAATCCGATATCCTCTGATCTTCCTGCTGCAAGGAGGAGCAGATTCCTTGTGCCCTACCCGATCCACTTCTGCAGTTTCTTCCCCTCAGGTAGGGCTATTCTAGAGGAAGGAGAAGCAGCGGGCCCCGCCCACCTCATTACTAATGTAGCAATATTATCTGCATAAGGCCAGACCAGGATTCTTATTGGCCGGATCAGCTGAGGGTGACGTCATTGGAACGTACGAAGACTAGGGTTGGGCCGGGAGCCGGAGCCATTACTGCAGGAAAAGGTCCCGCAGAGCAGAGCAGTCAAGATGGTGGGGCCCGGGGCCTGGAAGGATGAGCGGGATGTGGGGCAAGAGGCGGGAAGTCGGGGGTAGGGGCTTGCAAAGGGAACCTGAGGGCTTGGAAGGTCGGAGGTGGGGTTGGAAAGTTTGGGGGCCTGTCCTGCCGGGAAGTGAGTGAGTCCCCAGCATGGAACAGGAGTTAGTGGTTCAGTTTGTGGGACTGGGATAGAAGCTTGGGGGTTTGGAGTTCAGATGCTGACCGCTCCCCTCTTCTCTGAGCAGTGTGACTTCACCGAGGATCAAACTGCAGGTAGGTAATCTCTGACCCCTACTGAGGTCATGCTTAGGGATTGGGACCCCCGCCTCTAGCACCTATCCCACAACCCCACCTGTCATCTCTTCAGTACCCGTAGGGAAGTACTTCCTGGATTCCCTTCTCTTTCTGAATCCTCCATTTTCTTTTCTCACTCTTTCTTCCTCCCTCCCCTTGCACTCTAGATTCGAGCCCCAAGCCCCGGGTGAGTTTTAGGTGGTGTGGGTGTGTGAAACAACTTGGTCACCTAATGCCTGCTGTGTGTGGAGTTTGGGGAGGGTGTATTAAGTTGCCTGCACTCCTCTGTCCCTTAATCAGCTTCTGCCTCTTTTCTCCTCCTGTGATAACTCCCCTCCCCCAGCTTGGATTTGTGAAGATTGTAAAAAGCAGTGACCTGGAATTTTGTGAAACTGGGGTCGGGGAATTTGCCGAGGATACTTCATAGTTGTATCCTCCGAATGTCTCTTTCTGTACGGTAGGGGTGGGAAGTGGCAGGCTGGGATGACCCCTGTCCCAGGCTGCTGCTCCCACTTCCTTATAAGGACAGGACCCAGACAGGGCGGTGGCAAATTCCTGCCCTGAGTAGAGTTGTGAGGAGGCTGGGCAGGCTTGCTGTAGGCAGAGGGGGCGTGTAAATGGATGTTACCACTCTGCCAAGGCGGGGGAAGAAGGCTGTGTCATTATGTGGGACACCTGAGTTGGGAGACAGGGACATTAGATCCCTCTTAGCGGACTTCAGTGTACAGTGGTATAAATATCTGGTTTCCTCAGCATGATCAATGTTCACTGGGCAGAAGGGATGTCAGGGAGGTTTTGGGTTAACCCCCACATGCCCAGTGCTGATGTGTATCTGAATCTTCAGAGTTCAAGGAAGCCTTCCAGTTGTTTGACCGAACAGGGGATGGCAAGATCCTGTACAGCCAATGCGGGGACGTAATGAGGGCCCTGGGCCAGAACCCCACCAACGCCGAGGTGCTCAAGGTCCTGGGGAATCCCAAGAGTGATGGTGAGGGTCTTCAAGAACAATTTCTCAGTGTGGTAATGGGCCTACAGTTCTTCAGCTGAGAGCTTCCCTTTATCTTCGTAGGCCCAGAACTCAAGCAGGTTTGTCTCAACTAGCAAATCCCACTGATCTCTCCTGCCTTGTGTGGGAGCTGCCTGCTCACTTGTGATCCCTGTAGTCTCCTCAGTTCTGAGAACCTGTGTGACTTTCCTTCCACCTTCTTTATGGCAGAGATGAATGTGAAGGTGCTGGACTTTGAACACTTCCTGCCCATGCTGCAGACTGTGGCCAAGAACAAGGACCAGGGCACCTACGAGGACTATGTCGAAGGCCTTCGGGTGTTTGACAAGGAAGGGAATGGCACCGTCATGGGTGCTGAAATCCGGCATGTCCTTGTCACGCTGGGTAAGGCTCTGCCCTTGCTCTTTGAGCAGTGCTGCCTGATAACACACCTGCTACCCAGTTCCCAAAATGTTTTCCTTTCCCTCTGCAGGTGAGAAGATGACAGAGGAAGAAGTAGAGATGCTGGTGGCAGGACATGAGGACAGCAATGGTTGTATCAACTATGAAGGTGAGGGATGAATTGGGGCTCTTGTGGAGAAAGCAGTTGTATAAGCAGGTCACGCCCAGTATTTGGGGCTTTCTCTGTCCCTGGGCTCCAAAAAGAACGAGGCAAGGGGCAGGGCCCAGCCCAGCCCAGGAGTGGGAGGCCACAGGGGTATGACAAGAAAGGAAGGGGTAATGTGTGAAGGGTGGGGAAAGAATGGGAAGTAAAATAAAGGGAATGTCTGTTCCCCCACCACCTGACCCCTTCACCCCATGTCTGTGTCTTGTCTTCACCATTAATGTCTCTTCCTTCCTGCAGCATTTGTGAGGCATATCCTGTCGGGGTGACGGGCCCATGGGGCGGGTACGGCTCCTCCCAGCCTCCCCTTCTCTAGTTGTCCTCCCTGGTGTTTTTCTTCCCAACCTTTGCTCTCTAGCCCCTGCCCTTCCCCTACTACCATCTGACTTCCTCCTAGCATGTTTCTGCATGGAGCTGACTGGGGAGGGGAGGGGTTCCTCAAAGAGGAAGACAGCCTGGGGGTGTGGTACCTCCTTTTCTCTTAAAATGGGCTCTGAGGTTTTGCTCATAGGGCCCAGGGTGCTGGTGTCTGGGAACTCACACCAGCCTGTCTCCGTCTTGCTTCAGGGTGATCCTTTGGCCCTGGTGCACAGGTGGTTGGCATAGGGGGGTTGGTTGCCTGCCCCATTGTGCTGCTATAGCTCAATAGTCTTTTCTTTTTCCTTCTGCTGGGCAGCTTGGAGGTACCCTAACCCATACCTCTGTCTTCTCCTGCCAATGGCTGACAGTAGCTGTAGGTGTAGTTGAGAACTTTCCTGCCTCTGCTGTGTTCTTGCTGCTCGGGGAGAGGGTGGGGAAGCTAACAGCTGGTGGGAGGGAAGCTGGGGGCTGAGAGAACTGGGAAGACCCAAGGTGGCCTCTACAAACCCAAGGTTGGGTTCTGTGGGCACGTTCTTATGCTACCTTTGTGGTCTTGTGGTCTGCTGGCCCCTGGTGGACCCCTCCCCTTGCCCTACTCCCTGCCTCACCCCTCTCTTCTATCCACAGAGCTCGTCCGCATGGTGCTGAATGGCTGAGGATGTTCCTGATGTGCCCAAGCCCCATACCTTCCCCTGTGTTGATACTGTGCATGTAGCTCTAAAGGCCTCCTAGGTCCTCTTGTCACAAGCACTTTTGCTAGCTTGTCTCTCTTGGATGTTATTTGCGTTCAGCATTCACCAAATAAACTTGCTCTGTGCCCCTAAGTGCGGTTCTGCTTTCCTTCCCAAGCAGGGTGGAGGGGGAGAGAGGGTCAATAGACCAGGGGTTGGGAAAGCTGGGAAAGGGCTTGAAGGATCCATCTTTGTCATTGAAGAAATGCTGGCCCCATTCATTTATGCTACAAAGGCTACCCCTTGGGGGATTAAAGAAGCCATAAATCCCTGTAGGACCAAGACTGGCCACCCTCGTTCTATCCTATCCAGCTGAGTCCTCTCCTAGCCCTCCAGCTGGCTAAACCCAGCCTTTACCCTCCCAAGCACTGAAGTCCTTTTGTGGAGAAAGCCCAGGGAGTGTCTGAATGGAGCTAAAGCCAGGCCATATTAGCACAGCCTGAGCCTGTCCGTCACCTTGGCAGGGCTAGGGGCCAATGATAACAAGTCTGTGAGATGCCTGCCTTCTTCCCGCCTAATAAGGGAAGGAATGGAGCCATTACTTCTGAAAGGATAAGTATACAAAATCTCCAGGTTGTGAGGATGTCCTTCCAAGTCTCAAACAGCTATTTTTAGGGCAGGTGAGAGCCTCTGCCCAGCTCCCATACCAATGCACAGACCTGACCGCTGTGCTGCTTTTAGCCTGTTGTGGAGAGAGGCCCAGTATCTGTGCCTGGCTTGCTCAGTGCCTCTCCAGCCCAGGTGCGAGCCCCTGGGAAGGACTCCTGGAAGACTCCCCCCAGCCCAATCCCACTGCCTGACAGCCACAGGTAAGAACACAGAAGGCATTCACAAGATGGAACTGAAAGCAAATTAATTTATAAAAAAAAAAAAAAAAAAAAAGAAAGAAAGAAAAAAGAAAAAGAAAACAAAAGAAAAGAAAAGAAAAAAATTTACAGAAAACTTTTGAACAGAAGAAAGGTGCGAAGACGCAGAGGAAGAGAAACACGGGACGTGAGGAACAAAGCTTGGTGGGAGGGACCGGGAAGGAACTGGTGGCGAGCCTGGAGTCCCATCTGCCTTCACATCAAGGATGTGGAAGGGAGAGACGGTAGGGGAGGCAGTGGAATCCAGGGAGCAGAGCCTAGCTGCAAGCTGGCAGTAGGCACTACCCTAGGTCGGGCACCCCTCCACTGTCCCTAAATCCCAGGGAACCCCTAGCTACCAGTCAAGGTTCTGATGGTACTGGGGGAAGAGGGAAGAGGTTAGAGGGGTGACCCACCAAGTCATAAGGAGGTGCTTAAGTGCTTTTTGAAAAATTCAGGTTAACAACTCCCCATCCTCTCTAGCTCCCTTCTCCATGTCTTCTAGGAGCCCAGTGACAGGGCCCAGGGAGGAGGAAGAACAGTGCCCTTTCTTCCTCTATTACCTACCACAGGAATCCCCAAAATATGTTTCCCCACCAAATACACATACGCTGACATCAACTACGCAGGTGACTTTTAAAAACACAAAACTGACATTCAGAGGGAAAGGGGTCATTGGCTGAGCTGGGGTGGCCTAGAACAGCAACACTGAGGAAGCAGCAGGAGAGATTAGTAGGAATAAACTGGGGATGGGGCGGCTGAGGGGGGTGGGGAATTGATTCGGTCACTAACGGGGGGGGCTGGAAGAGACAGATTCGGCACCCTATTCTATCCCCAGAGCTCTCCCAGAACCTTAAATCCCCCTTTCCTGTCACCTCCCTCCTCCAAAAAATGTAAAAGTTGGGTGGGGTGGGTTTTTTTGTTTTGTTTTGTTTTGTTTTGAATGGGTGGAGGAAGCTGCAATGTGGCTTTTTTATCTCTCTACTTCCTTTAAAGGGCTTAATTTTGTTTTATCCATAAAAAATGCAGTAGCTTTGAGGGGGGTGCACCCTTAGAAGTGGTTAATTAGAACCTTGTAGAAACACTTTTCCCCAGCCCTTTCTTCAAGGGCAGCATCCCCATCCTATCCTCTCTCCCAGAAATTAGAAACATCTTTTAAACAGAAGTCCTTGAATAATCCAATATAAAAATGCATGCCCCTGACAGGCATGGCGGGGGCTTTGGAGGGGCAGGAGGAGCTTTCCTTACGTAGTGATGAACTCTCCAGGCTGGGGAAGGGTCCCAGTGGTGGGGAGAGGGCTGTTCCTGGAACCTTGATCTCCATAGGGGGTGAGGGAGAGAGATGTCTGGCTGGCTCCTCACTGTGGAGGTGGCACAGGGGTGACTGTGCCTGGGCTTGGGGCCGTGGGGTCTGGAGGCAGGGGGGTACCTGGGTCTGTGGAAAAAAGGAAGACGAATCAGCTAGGGTGAGCAGGAGAGGGATCCAGACCCAGGCCACCACAGACAAACAGAACTGGGCATGGCATGCAATGGGTGGGTAGGTGACTGAGGTACCCACAATGTACAACTTCATTTCCCAACACCCTCTCCCACCTCATAGTGGGAAAACTGAAATACCCCAAATCTTCCTGCCCCCAAGGAAACTCTCTAAATGGGGCATTCGAACGTGATGGGAACAAGCAAAGGGGATGCCAATCATCATGCAAACAGGTAGCTGTTTTTCAAGTTTACAACTGAGATGCTGTGCCTTAGGACTCCTCCGTGACCCACCAGTGAAAGGCCCCAACGTCATCCCAGAGGTGGCAGCTGCCAGGGTGGGGACTGGTGGAGGACAGCCAGAGAGGCCCTTCCCCCTGTATTCTAATTTACCAGAGCGTTCAAAAAGGATTGTGGAGTTCTCGTGCCTAAGCCCTTCCCCCTACCTGCCCCCCATCCCTCCATGTAACCCCTCTCCCTCACCCTTCTCCCCTCCAGGACCCTTCTCACCTGGCAGTGGGCTGGCACTGGGCAGGAGGTTGCCCTGAACAGCTGCCACAATGGCAGGGCTCTGGGCTGCGGCGGATCCGAGCCCCGGCCCGAGAGGCAAGGAAGATGGCATGGTGGTGGTCGCCGGCAGGTTAGGATGTAGAGGGTTCGCCATGGACACAGGCAGGTTAGGTGGGGGAAGAGTGCCCGGGGCAAACGGGAGATGGTGGTGATGCCCATGCAGGTTAGGAGGAGGGGGCAGGTTAATACTGATGGAGTCAGCTAGACTACCAAATGGGATGATGGATGGAGCGGGAGGAGGAGGAGGAGGCGGCATGCCAAAAGGCAAACCCAAAGGAGCATTACCCGCCACGCCTGGGTGCCCGCTGCCTGGCACTGCCCCTGGCATCATTGAGGGAGGAGTTTGTTGGTTGGGGAACGGTGAGGGGCCTGGAAACACAGAGGAGAGACCAAGGAGGTTAGAGGCATAAAACCTCCCTTACCAACTCACTGTCCCAGCAAGGATAACCTAGCCACTCCTCAGCACCACTTTTCCTGATACGAGAATAAGTGATAAATCCCTGGAATAAAATTCCAAAGCTCTGGGTCTGGGGCAGGATTGCTGTTGTCTCAAGGATATAACAGAGGTGAGAGAGAACCCATCTGCAGAAATTTCCAGTCCTGTCACAGATCCCTTTTGAGGTAGCCCTCTAGTCAGCAAGGGTTCCAGAACCCAGAACTTACCATGGGGTCCAGGGGGGGGTACCCCTGGCGGAACCGCCCCAGGCTGGGGGGCTCCAGCTGGCTGCTGCTGCTGCGGCCCTGCCGTTGACCCTGCGGGCCCAATCTGTTCAGAGGGGCCCATGCCTCCAGGAGGGGCCCCGCTGCCAGCAGGAGCAGGGGCCACAGAGGCCGGAGCCATGGCCAAGCTGTGAACTGCGGGTGGCCCAGCAGTGCCCGCAGGTGGGATAGGCTGGGAGCCTGGGGGCAGGGCTGGTGGTGGCTGCTGCTGCTGTTGGTGCATTTGTTGGAAGTGCTGCTGCCGGGCCCTCATCTCTGCGTACTTCAGCTGCTCCATGTGGAAGGCTTGTCTGTCGGCCAGGAGCTGCTGCCTCTGATACTCCAGCTGCCAGTGCCAATTGAGTACCGTTACCCACGTTCACAAGATCACAAAGGCAAACACCTTGCCCCCTGCTTTGTCTTCTGACAAATCCAGCCTCTCATTCTGGCAGTTCCCCACATCACATGTAAATCTTGTGCTTGGGCTTGCCCTGCCCTCCCCTGTCCTCCCCTTAAGAATTCCCATGACCATGTCTTCTGGCTGCCCACATGGCTTCTCACTGCAGTGGAGTTAATCTAGTGGGGACCCTTACTCATTTCAGCTTCAAAGCTTTGAATCTGACGTTATGTTCATTTGGAAAATGCTTCCAATTCCTCTTGTCAACTTGTGTTTTCTTCCCCCCAAATTGGCTAAAACACTCACCATTTTTAGGAAGCCATCCCAGATCAACTCATTAGCCTCTGAGCTTTGCCTTTATTTTGTTGTATCTCAGGACTTATATACGTGATTTAGAATCTTTTAATTTGAATTTGTCAGATACTTTAAGCATTCACTTTTTGATGCCTCTGTATTGAATATTGGATATCTCCAATTAAACTGCAGGTTCTCTGAGGTTAGGATCCCTGTTTTCTATTTCTTTTTATATGGTCTCAAAAACAAAATGGTTTGGGGTGCCTGACTGGCACAGTTGGTTAAGCGTCCGACTCTTGATCTCAGCTCAGGTGATGATCTCACATTTGTGAGTTCAAACCCCACATCAGGCTCTGCGCTGATGGTGCAGAGCCTGCTTGGGATTCTGTCTCTGCTTCTCTCTACCCTTCCCCTGTCTGTATGCGCTCTCTCTCTCTCTCTCTCTCTCAAAATAAATAAATTTTTTTAAAAAATGGTTTAATATATTGTCCATCCCATCCCCCTTCCAAGTTTACCTCCTGGATCTGAAGCCCCCTCCCTCTCATCATCCCTTAAACCTGCTCACTCACTCAACGATACTCACACTCTACAATGGGTAAAACACTGGTTGAGGACCTAGAAATGAGGCAATCAAAAAAATAACTAGGGGGGCGCCTGGGTGGCGCAGTCGGTTAAGCGTCCGACTTCAGCCAGGTCACGATCTCGCGGTCCGTGAGTTCAAGCCCCGCGTCAGGCTCTGGGCTGATGGCTCAGAGCCTGGAGCCTGTTTCCCATTCTGTGTCTCCCTCTCTCTCTGCCCCTCCCCTGTTCATGCTCTGTCTCTCTGTCCCAGAAAAAAAAAAAAAAAAAAAAAACGTTGAAAAAAAAAATAACTAGATGGTTAAGCATCCAACTCTTGATTTTGGCTCAGGTCATGAGCTCTGCAATGGGGTTAGAGCTGGGCATGGAGCCTGCTTAAAATTCTCTCTCCCTTTCCCTCTGTCCCTTCCCTGCTTGTGTCTTGCTCTCTCTTTCTTGCTCCCAATAAATAAATAACTAAATTTAAAAAACAAAAAAACCAGGGGGTGCCTGGGCTGGGCAGCTCAGTTGGCTGAGTGTCCCACTCTTGATTTCAGCTCAGGTCATGATCCCAGTGCCCAGGGAACAAGCCCCGAGTCAGGCTCCACGCTTAAGCCTGCTTAAGACACTCACTCTCTCTCTCTCTCTCTTTCTCTCTCTCTCTGCCCCTCTCCCTTGTTCATGCTCTCTAAAATTAAAAAAATTAAAAAACAAAAACAACTAAGATCTCTGCCCCATGATGCTAACATTCTATGGGACCTCAGGCTCCAAGCTTCACCTGTGGGTCACTTGTCCTTAACTGCCTGGAGTTAACTCCTCCTGCTCCTCTGCTGTGAAGCCCTGTTACTCTCAGGCTTTCTGCACTGTTGCTCACCCCCATCCTAAACCAAGGTATAGCTCAGAGGCAAGGTGTGGCCCCAGGTTCCACTGGCCAGCAGGGGATGCTACTCACTGCCTCTCGCTCCCGGTCCATGATCGTCTCCAACTCTTCAAAGTGCCGGAGTTTGATCTCCAACTTTTTCATCTGGGTCTCCACCAGCAGGGCCACCAGCGATTTGATCTTCCTCTCCTCCACGGCGGCCAGGTGCTAGGGAAGGCAGGGAGGGCAGCACATGAGTGGGAGGGCCCCGCAGGAGACATGCCAGGGAGAGCGTGGCAAGGTGGAGGCTGGCAGGTTTTAAGAAAGAACTTGCTGTGGTTACAACCCACAGAGTAGCAAAGCATTCATATTCTTAAAAGAATATGAAAGAAAAAAAAAAGAGTGAGTAGCAAAGGATAAGACAAAATCAAATAATTAGAGGGTAAAAACAGGCCTAATGCTAAAAAGCTTCAAGAAGCTTAGAAAAGAGATGACCAACTCTCCCTCTCAGGATCAAAATGAGAAGAAAACAGACCAGGATCATGGAAGTGAGGAGCACAGAAAGATTTCCTCCAGATGAAGGGAGATCAGAGAAGGGGGCAGCTCCGTCCCTGGGGGTCTTCTGGGTCTCTGGCCCTCACCTTGGCCTTCACAGCGGCGGCAGCCAGGGCAGCAGCAGCGGCGGTGGAGAGATTGCCCTCGCCGATGTCCCGCTCCACTTTCGTCTTCCTCTCCCCCTCTGACTCCACCACTTCCTTCAGCACCTCCTCCTGCCCCTCCTTTGGTTCCTTCTCCTTGTCGGGGTCGACTGCGTCAGAAAAAAGGTGGGGTCAGCCCTACAGCCCCACTTTTCCTTCCTGGACCCCCAACCACCATGCTGGGAAGCTCACCTATTGGGTCCCCATCGCTCTTCTCTGACTCCTTCTCGCTGTCACCTTGTTTCCCTTTCTCTTCATCCTTCTTGGGAACCTCGCTGGTTTTCTCTTTCGCTTCTTCCTCGACAGCCCCAACTCCTTCTCGGGGCTCCTGAAGTCCCAGTGAAAGAAAAGTAGACAATATCAGGGTAGCTGCTACTCACACAAAGGGTCCAGACTGGGAACTGAATTTTCACCCCGCACTTTGGAGGTACCTGGACTCCAGACAACAGCCCCACCTAAGCCCAGCACCCCCTTCCCCACCGTGCCACCCCAGCACCTCCACCCTCCCAGCCCAGCTCATTGACACTATACCTTGGGCTCCTTCTTCTCCTCTGTGGCCTGGCCCTCTGCCCGTGCCTCATCAGTCCCGCTCTCCTCTAGGCCCGTGGGAAGAGGAAATGGGAAATGTCTGATACAGAGACCGTCTCTGGGACACTTTTCCAAAAGCCCCCTCTCCTACCCAAAATCTTAGTGACAGGACTGGCAGGGAGCCACAGTCCCTAAGATGGAGTCCTGGGGAAAATAAAAACCCTGCCAATTGTCCCCATTTGACAACCTGAAGCAGGGACAGCACAAGGATATGAGGTGGCTCTGGGTCTTCGTGACAGGGGAGAACTCTGGGAACTTTCCAGGTCTTACCGATCCGCTCAGGCTCATCAGAGGTGGTTCCGGCGATACCACTGCTTTCCAGACCGAAGGCTGGGTCCGCCTTGCCTGTCACTTTGGCGGCTTCCTCCACTTTCCGAACGTGGGCCTCCACCAAGGCTGTGGGTACTTCTTCCTTCATTTTGGAGAACTCTTCTGCAAGATCCAGAGAGGACAAGGCTGGGGCAGGGGCAGGCAGGCAGTTCTAACTGTCCCTATGAAAGCGGCCTCACAAACCCATCTCTTCATCTAGACCAGCACGGAGCTAGACAGGTGCCTGAGCTGACGCCAGCAGCAGACAACGCCAGCAAGGCAGCCAAACTGGAGGGGCTTTCAAGGTCTGAGTAACCAGCCCTTCAAACCAAAGAGGCCAGGACCCCTCCACATTACCTAGGGCCGACTTCGCAGCAGCAGAGGCGACTCGAGGATCGACGACAGAGGCCAGGAAGGCAACAGTGCTCATAACAGGGTTGCCTGACTGACTGAAGGGGATAGGCTGGTAGGCCAGGGGGCCCAGGGAGGCCTCTGAGTCCTCCAGGTACGGGTCTTCAATGGGAAGACGAAGAAAATGCAAGATGCACTCATCCTGCGTGCGGCTTCCCACGTGTTCTGACACTTTGTTCCAGTCATCTTTGTACATTTCCAGTGCCTGGTGGTAGTGGTGGAGACACAACTTCCTTACTTAGCCACTTTCCTTGAAGGTCAACTCCCCCCATCCTACTAAGGGTAGCGGGCTTCAAAGATCTCTGTGTTGTGGTGTTTGTGGAGTCTGCTGGGTCCCAGGGGAATCTCCAAGTAGCACTAAGAAAGGATATGGAGTTAATGAAATGGCCCAAATGCCTGGCCTGGAGCTGTTCCCTGGGGCAGGTGCAGCAGGCAGCGGGGAGGAGACACACTGGGGACAAGATCACGCTCTCTGCACTCACAGGTGCAGCTGGCACCCTGGCCACTTCTGTTTTCATAGAACTCTCCTTTCCTTGCCCAAATTACCTCTAAGAGTAGCAGGGTCTCCTGTTCCGTCCACTCTCGAGTGGCACTGGCTGCAGCTTTACTCTGCAGGAGAAACACGCAGGTCAGAGAGAGGAGGCCATGACTTCCAGAGAGTGAAGGTGCTCCACCCCTGAAGTCGGCCCACACCCCCGTACCTTGGAGGGGACGTTCTTCTTTGTGTACATGTCTGTGCGCAGCCCGAAGTTCTGCATGTCTGTTGGTTTCTCTTTGCCTTTGTCAGGGAAGTTGAGCATTTGCTGGGAAGCAGAGGTCTGCTATTTGTGGAGGGAAAAGAAAGAGGTGAGTACAAGTGACCGCAGGAGCTAGGGGCAGACAGAGAGAGAAAACAGACAGAAGGAGTTTCCTTCCCAAAGCCAGGGACACCCCTGAGTGGGACTTCCTCCCTCACTGCTGTAGCTCCTCTGCTCTCATGTCTCTTCTTCCCCGAGCAGGGGCCCCCCAATAAAGGGGCAAATAAGAAGCCCAGCGGGGTCTACACCCCACCTACCAGCTCTGGCTTGCCCTTAGCCGTCTCTGGCACCAGGTCATCCAGCTCTTTGCCCTTTCGCCCAGCCTTGGTATCAGCATCAACCTGGCGGCCCTGGGAGACAGAGCTTGGCGTCATGGAAGCTGGGCAGGAAATGACCAGGCCAAGGCCCTGGAGGCCTCAAGACCAAATGCTGGGCGGCCCGCAAGCTCTGGGGGCACTCATGCCACTGTTCCATGTTCCCTTAATGATTAATTAGATCTGTAGTTGGCATGATACCCATTTATATTCACAAATATCTTTACAGGTTCCCTTAGGAGCTGGACAATTTAGGTTCTAATCCTAGATTTGGTACTCTGTGATCTTGGGCAAGCCACATATTCTGTCTTCTCTTAATTTTTGTAATGTATGAAATGGAAGTGGAAAAAAATGGAAGTGATCATAATTATGAGGCAAAAACGGAAAAAAAAATGTTGGAAACATGACAAAGTTAAAAAATTTCATGCAACTTCATTTTCAGCCATCTTTCTCTATCTCTTCCGTGCCCTACCCTGGCCTGTCTGCTCCTCAAGAACAAGGAGCATCTCTTCTCCCTCAGCAAGTCCTCACAGTCTTAGGTACAGAGGCTGAGAGAGGGTGCTAAACACACGGGCTGATTCCTGTGGCCCTTTGCATCCCATGGAAAAGGAAGAAGCCTCAAAACACTCCTGAACCATTACCCTATAAAACCAGAAAAAGAAAAGTCCAAAGAAGCCCAGTTTTTCCCAACCCGACCCTGCCCCACAGCCCCTCACCCTACCTGCGGTGTCTTGGGCTGCAGAGGCACCAGCCCTGACGGCGTGTCTGCTAAGACATGGAAGTGAGAGGTGGGCGGAGGCCCCATCGGGGTTGGTCGACTCTCAGCATCCACCTGGTAGTTAATAAGACCCCACTGTTCTAGGAAGGCATGGACCCTGGGAGGAGAGAGGCAGAGACAGGGTCACATGGGACAGCCAGAAAGGGGCAGAAGTGGGGCATAACACTCCCTCTCCTCAGCCCTCTTCTCTGCTCATTCTGCTCCCTGGGAGATCCCATCTCCTCCCACACCCTAAATGCCAGTGACCCCCAGGTCTACCTACATATCCAGTGGGGACCTCTCTCCATAACCACTCACCTACTAGACCTCTTCTCCTGGATAGCCAGTAAAATCGAAGCAGGATCCTTCAACTACAGACGTACTCCTTCTCCTTTTTCCCACATGCCAGAGAATGCCACTGCCATTCCCTCAAGTCACGTGTGCCCTGAATATGAACTCTGCCTTTCTCTAGAGGTGTTTTTTTTTTTTCCTTCTTATTTCCCTACGCTCCTTGCTGGCAGCCCCCCTTCTGCCAAGAGACATCTGTGGGCAGACATCCTTATGTACCCCCTTCCCCTCAGCTGCAGACCCACCTCATGATGGCACAGACGTCACCCGCCAGGTTCCTGCGGCAGGCAGTGGAGGTAAGATACTCTTGGGGGTTCAGCCGGTAAGTGTCAATCATGAAATTTCGATAAGCCAGGTAGCTTCGGAGAGAGACAGAAAGATGAACAAGAGGAAGAAAAAATAAGTCCATTGAGGACTGAAGGGTAGGAAAAGTGATAAAAGGGCTGACGATCCCTCCTGTGCGACAAAGAGGAAAGAGCAGATCATTCGCCTCGGCAAACACTGAGGGTTTACTAGATGCGAGGGCTTCAAACACTGCTACGTTTTCCTTGATGGGGGGTTTTTAGCGAAATGAATTATCTCCTTGGCTGTAGTTAGGGGAGTTTTATCCAGGCTTTAAACAAGTAATAAAAACAGAAGAAAGGTGCCTTTATTTCCAAAGACAGGTGTTAAGGGGAGGTCTATCCATGCCTCCAACTAGTCAACATGATGTGGTATAAAGAATATATGTTTTTGTTTTTTTAATTAAGCTCTACACTCAATTGAACTCACAATCCAGGGATCAAGAGTCACAGGCTCTATCTGGCTGTTGATAGAGCCTGTGACTCTTGATCTTGGGGTCATGAGCTCAAGCCCCACATTGGGTGTAGAGCTCACTAAAAAAATAAAATAAAATAAAATAATAAAAAATAATATATGTTTTGAAGGTGGAAAGATCTAAGTTCAAATCCCAGTTCTACCTGGCCTTGGGCAAGTTACTTAAGTTTTTTGAACCTCAGTCTCCTAATCTGTAAAGTGGAGTATCTGCTGAAGAATAGAAACGTCTACAGACATCTAGTACAGTGCCTGGCACATTTCAGGAGTTCAGTAAATGGTAGCTATTATGTGGTGTGCCATAAAGTTTGAGAACATGAGCCAGTATAAAGGATTCAGATCCTGGTTTTTCTACTTACTGGCTGTGTGATCTTAATCAAGTGACTTAACCTCTTTGTACCTCAGTTTCCTAATCAGTTAACTGGAGAGGATAATAGGACCTACCTCTAAAGGTAATGTGAAGATTAGTCAATGCATGTAAGACACATAGGATAGTGTCTGGGAGATAAACTTTCAATAGATACAGGTAATTATCACTATTTACTATCTTACATCAAGACCGCAAAGTGTAGAACAGTTCTAAATCCAACCCTGCCTACAGACTATGTTGAACTCATGTGACTGGGTCACCACTGCCTTTTCCTTTGGAGAAAGCAAGGCTTCGTCCTATACTGCTTTCCCCGGGAAGAGGAGAGAACCACAGGCTACAGGGAAAGAAACACAGTGGGAAGGCAAGATGGCCCCAAAGAGGGGAAGCTAAGGAACATCTGAGAAGCAGGCTCGTTCAGTTCTTAGGGGGATCAAAGCTTTCTCACCCTTCTCATCGTGGTATTTCTCCTGGAGCACCTCTAACCATAGAAGATTGTCAAGACTCATCCAAAACCAAACAGGTTTAGCCTGAGGCAACACCTTGAAGAAGATAGAGACTTCCAAGCCCCAAGCCTGCACTTTACATAACACTCTCCAGAGAGCCCTCTCCATCCCTTAATTCAAAGGCTTGGAACTTCAGAGCTCTTCCTCTTGTTTCTCTATTAAAACCTACTCTTCGAGACCAGCCTGGTAATAGTCACTTACATTTTAGTCAAAGCTATTATTTATGCTATTTGCATTTTATTATTTATTTATTTATTTATTTATTTATTTATTTAATTTTATTGAAATGTTTTATTTATTTTTGAGAGAGAGAGAAACAGACTATGAGCTGGGCAGGGGCAGAGAGAGAGGGAGGCAGAATCCACAAAGCAGACTCCAGACTCTGAGCCATCAGCACAGAGCCTGATGTGGGGCCTAAACCCGTGAACCACGAGATCATGACCTGAGCCGAAGTCAGACGCCCAACCGACTGAGCCACCCAGGCGCCCCAGTATTTGCATTTTAGACATCTTAGTAACTATGGATTGGAAGGCTCTGTATTCTGTTGAAAGAAATGGAGGCATCAGAGCAGGTACCCATTTTGTACAGAAAACCAGGCAAATCCCAGAGAGCATGCTACTGAGGCCACAGTGCTGGGCTAGGGCTTCCTGTGGGCAGAGATCGTGTCTTTGTAAGAGTACCATAGTGCCTGGCTCATAGAAGAAGCTCAAGAAATATTTGCCAAACTGGATGGTGCTAGATCAGGAAAGCTGATCAGGGACAGGAGGGAGAAAGAGAATCATGAGCTGAGATGCCCTTACATTTCTGGAGTCTTGGACTTGTTCTTGCCGTTAAAGAACTCAGGGAGAGCCCTCCGCTCAATGGCATGAACACTGTAAGAGAAAACAGAATCGATTAAGAAGACACTGGTGGAGATGAGAGCCCCAAAGAGAGGTAAAAGCTAGAAGGGAGGGAGGGAGAACACAGTTCTTCGTTCCTTGAGGAGAACTTCCCACAGGGCTATAAGACTCAAAGAGACCAGGAGCTCCCCTAAAACTGAAATATACCCCAGTCTGTCTGGCTAGTGAAGAAATAACTTATTTGGAGACAGGAAGAGAAGGCAAGGAAATAGGGAGGCATGAGAAGATGGAGAAAAGATACCTATTATAGTCAAACCAGGCAGCATAGCTGGGAATAATGATGTGGTGGGTCTGTTCAGTCACATTGTCCTCATGCAGGTCCGGGTTCTTCGTCTGCTCTCCCTTGTTCCCCGTACTGTTTTCATCCTCATCCTACAAGTATAGAGGCTGCTGGCCACACAGCATTCCCATTTTGCCCCTGGCGACCCTCTGCTTCTCCCACACCCCAGGAACGTGGGCACTGAGGATGGGTATGCAAATGAAGAATATAGGCCCAGAACTTGGAAAGGGTCAGAGTTTTGAGTTTTGAACAATAGCTAGAACTAGTCTAAGGTGGGAAAACTTGGGGTGATGGAAAGTTCTGAGTATCAGGAACTTTATAAGCACAAATCAGAATCCCATAGAGAGGTAGAGAAGGCTTCTCTAAACTGGCTGCACCTTGCCCGTGGTCTCCATGCTTTCATCCTCCTGTTCATCTGAAAGAGAGAGGCAGTAAAATAGAAGGTTGGTGTCTCCTGTGGGGCAGGAGAATCCTACTTTCTGAAAAGCCGCGGCAGGCTAGGGGAAGGTGACAGCTGCGCCCCCTCTCCTTCTTACCCAGGTCAGTCATGGTGCCTCCTTTGACTGGGGCTGACTCGGAATCCTTCTTAGTGTTTACTGCCAGGAAAGAAAGTCATTTTACCAGACAGGTTCTGCCCAAATCAAGCCCTTACCTCTCCACCTTTAACAAGTCTTAGAGATCTCGCTTTCTCCAAATACTTCTGTCCATCTAATCCCAAAAAGCAGTAACTGCCTCCAGGCACAGTCATTGTAGGGCTTGAATCTCACCCGCCACTTTCCCTCCTTCCCCCACCCAAAATTCACTTAACTGTTTACCTATAAGGAAGCATCTTTTACTCTATGGACGTGCATAAATCATTTCTGTCTTTGACAGGTCTCCTTATCTCCATCTATGTGTCTGTAAATTCTTAATGGACAGAGTCTGACCAAATCACTCTGTAGAGGAATGGTAGGATCTTCAACATTTTTTAAAGCAGAGGACTTGCCTTAACTGAATCCATACCAAATAGCTCAGGAAAAAACATGAATACAGAAGAGAGCTGCTGTGATTGATGAGGGGGTGGAAGCCAGAACTCCTCTCTCTCAGTACCCCACCCCCACCCCCACCCCCACCCCTGAAATACACTCCTGGATATTATTTGAGCTTGTCTATGGAATACAGATCATATTCCACATTTACAACTGTACAACTCTTTAGCACCACAGAGCAATGATCTCCAAGGTGGGGTTCTCACACAGGATACAAAACATGGTCCACTGGAATACAGGCAAAGAATAGTAGAACATCTCTTTACATTTGTTTTTTAATCTTATCTTTAACATTTTCCCATTTTTAGGTAACGTTTGCATGTTTTTAATAGTGTTTCTAAAGTAATGGAATAACAGTAGATATGTACAATTTATACTTGAATACTTAACTGGTGGGGGTACATGATCAAAAACAGTTTGGAGACAACTACTGTCAGGCGTAAAGCACAGTCCACAACTCAGATATGGATATGATGTCAGAGGACTGTCGGTGGTGATGAAAATAATTTTAATAACAGCTAAACTGAAGGGAGAGTTCCTTAAGACCTGGAGCTGGGCCTGGGAAATCAGCCCTCTCCAAAGGTGGGTCCCAGGGGTTTGTTGTGGCCCATACCTGTTTTAGGCAATGTCACCTCCTCTACATTGGGGACTGGTGAAGGCTCATCCATGTCCTTTGTTAGGTCTTCTTGCTCCTCCTCTCTGTGGCCACGCTTTGACTTGGTGTAAGGTGTTGAGGGACTGGGAAGGGAAGGGAGTGAAAGAGAATCCAGTCATCTTTGGACAAAGAGTCCCTGGAGGTTGAGGTTCAAGGGGAGCAAAGCAAGAGAGAATCCCAAAGATGGAACTGAGCATACCCAGAAACCCATCACTATAGAGTACTGGGAAGTACAAAGGCTTTGCACTTGAAGATTTAGCTCTCTTTGAGTCTACTAGTGGCTGCAACCAGAATAACAACCAGGCAGCTAAAGAAGACCTCATTGTCCCTCTCAGGACACGGACAGGAATATGGCCTACCCAGGTCAGGGCCAGGTGGTTATGGGAAGGAATCTGTCCTCCCTTCTTTCAACATGGTGTGGAGAGAATGGTGAAGGTGGGGGCAGGGTAGGGGATGGCATACCCTTTCTTAGCATTTTTCTTCTTAGCTTCTGGGGTTGGTGAAGGAGAGGGAGAGCGCTTCCTCTTCTTATAGTTCCCCCCTTTCTTGTCCCGTCGGTCTGAATCTGGGCTGTTCACCTGCAGGTTGCAGAATTGGAGCAAATGTCAGCCAACAAGCCCCACTGAAGACTTATTCCAAGATTAAGGGATCAAGGAAAAAAGAAGAGGAATTTTAACCTCATCTGTCAGTGTCTTGGCTGAAATCTTCTTTCGGCGGGAGACAGGGCTTTTGTCATCATTCACCTCGTAGTCTTCCTCATTCATCCATTCATTGAAAGTGTCTGTGTCCAGAATCCACTTTGCATGAACCTGAAGTACAAAGACAGACAGTGCTGGAAAGAAGCCTGAAAGCCACAGCTCTGTCTGGGGACCCCGAACAGAAAAGCTGAAAAGTACAGGAGCCTGTGCTTCATCTCCAAATGGTGGTCTGGTCCTGGTATGAACCACTTTTTTTTTTTTTTTTTAAGAATTTATTTTTGGGGCGCCTGGGTGGCTCAGTCGGTTGAGCGTCCGACTTCGCTCAGGTCACGATCTCACGGTCCGTGAGTTCGAGCCCCACATCAGGCTCTGTGCCGACAGCTCAGAGCCTGGAGCCTGCTTCAGATTCTGTGTCTCCCTCTCTCTCTGGCCCTCCCCCCATTCATGCTCTGTCTCTGTCTCAAAAATAAATAAATGTTAAAAAAAAATTTTTTTTTTAAAAAGAATTTATTTTTAAGTAGTCTCTACACCTAACATGGGGCTTGAACTTAGAATCCCGAGATCAAGAGTCACACAGTCTACCAACTGAGCCAGCCAAGCACTCTCTGGGATACTTTTTGGGGTACTTTAGGGGACAAGAAATGCTCACCTTCCTAGGTTTCTCAGGAGTTGGAGCATCTTCCACAGATGCTTCAATTTCACTGGCTGGGATCCAAGTGTCGTAACTGCCATAGGAAATTGGTGAAGTCAGATCAATGGGATGGAGTTGTGGAAAAGTAAAGTGCAAATCTTTTACCTTTCTCATTTGCAAAATAAGTATTGGGTTGTTAGGTTATTTTTTGGTATGATTATTTTTCCAATTGATATTGGGATTCTTTTCATTATAAAATAATAAAAACAATTTCAGAAATAAAAAATGAAAGAAAAGAGTCCCTTCAACACAACTGTTCAGTATATATTTTTCCCAGTAAATTTTTTCTGTACCATTTTGTTTTTACGTAACTGCAATGTCACTAGTGTTATTTTACAATCCTACTTTTTAGCATTTAATATTTATCTACAAATTATCCATGTTATTTCTATCAGTTCAATGGCTGCATAATAGTCCACTGAGTAGATAAACAAATTGCTGAAACATTTTCCCATTGTTAGACATTTAGATTGTTTCTAACATTTACTTATCATAAATTATACTGGAAGAGCCGTTTCACACATAAAGCCCCAATCTTTTTAGCCTAAGCCTCATTTAATAAATCCAAACCTCTCCCAAGACAAAATTCTCATAATAGATAGAAGAACAAATTAACAGACCTAAAAATAACCCCAAAAGAGAGCCTGCTTGCTTTGCTAGATGTTCTAGGGCTTCTCAGTCTGGCTCTCATACTTAAACCTGCCCTAAGACCCTGTCCTCACCTGTCAGGATAGTAGCCCCAGTGCAGAAGAACCTGCTTATCCCTCTTCATGACTGGTCGTACCCATTCCTCTGGGGGTAAAAACAGAACGAGGAGAGATGTAAGCTAAAGGGGTATACAGAAAATAACAGTACACAATTTGTGTTGCAGCCAGGGACCTGGAAATAGGGATATAAGGCAGTAGGAGGGCTCAGAGTTGAAAGGAAAGAGGAGGTGCCAAGGCACTGTGCGGGGGCTGAGCAGTGCCCCCACTGCTAGTCTAAGCCATTCACTGCAGTGGCCAAGAAAACCCAGGTCTCACCTTCTTCCAGGTTCCCTGGGACGGGATACACAACATGGGAGGCATTGCTCTTATCCTCAGTGACTGTTCCCTGCATGGCACAAGGAAAAGTAGGTAAATATGGTGCCCTCCGAATTACTCATGGGTATAAATAAACCAAAACAAGATTTAACCACAGACCTGCCTTCCTAATCATATTCTGCTCAAAATGGTATTAAAGTTGGCTTGCCTTTTTTAAGCACACAACAGCTGAGAGGCAGAGGGAAATGGCTGGGATTGTGCTAATAACGAAGAAAAGCAAAGAACTAAAAGTTGCTGCAGATAATCCTCTGAATAGATAATCTACACATGGGAAATGTAAAGTTGACTGTATGTCCCCAGCAGTGATATCTGCTTGTTATTATAGAGTTCCAGAGTAAAGGTTTCATTCCTCTGAAATCAGGCAATCTCTGGCTTTCCGTACCCCCAGGCCAATGCAGCCGCTAGGAACAGTGATCTAAACCTGTCAAGGCTGGGAGGTGAGAGAAGCAAACAGAGAAAAAGCAGCTCAAGGCTTTAAGCCTAGTCTTTTCCCAAGTAGGCAGAGGCACCTCTGCAGTAGAAAACATGTCACCTGAGGGCTGCTTATTGTATTGAAACAATCAGGAAGACAGTCATGGAGTTTCCAAAGCTCGCCTGACCCACCCACTCACCTGGTGCCTCTTGATAATGTCCTTTAATTTCCCTAGCAGTTTGGGTTCAATTTCTGGGCACAGAAAAATGTTAGGTCGAGACAGGCAGTTATTCTGTGGGGAGAAGAAAGAGATGGGATGGGATCATGGGAAAGGCGTGATTTGGATTTTCACTGAGGGAAAGGAGATGGACAAGGGAGGTTCTTGACTATTACCTGCACCAAGGATTTCTCAATGGTCATGAACATTTCCACGTTGCGGTCCATGCGTGATGGATTCTGGAAATCGTAACGCCGCCTTGAGAAGAGGCAATAACTTAGAGTGAGTGTTATAGATCAGGTCTGAGGATGAGGTTAGGGTATATGACTTTTCAGCATGGGAAATCAGAAAGCAGTTTTGCTCACAACAGTTGCCAAAATGGCCCGGGATCTGGGGTTCACTAAGCTCGACTCCATGAATCATTTGTACTTAGTCCAAAAGGACAAAGAAAAGCTTGAGATGCCAACCTAAGAATCCCCTTTCCTCTACAACACACACATTGATGCACACACACATACATACTCACTTGCTCTTAGACACTATTTTGGCTCTGATTCTCAGCCATTTTTCTGACCTAGCAAGTCACACCTACTGACCTAGCAAAGTAAGAGACTCGCAAGAAGGTCTACCTACGTTCTCCCATCCCAGAAAGACCCCAGGAAATCATAAAGGGGGAGTCCCTCTAAATGTAAGAAGCACAGAGAAGAAGGCATCTCACCATCCCTGGTCACTCTTGAATTTGTAGGCAGCTGCAAGTATGTGGCACAGGGAGCCTCCTGCTTTGAAATCTAGGAAACATTTGATCTACAAAATTGAAATAGGAAAAAAGTATGTGAGAGTTACATCCTAGATTCTCTTATTAACAATCCTTTCACAAAATCCCATGCAAAACTAATCTCTCTCTCCAAGCTGGACTTCTTTAACCCTTATGCCACCATATCTTGTGGCCTGGAAGAAGGGGGAGAAAGAAACCAGTATTCACAAAGCCCCACCTTGTGCCACGTACTTACTGGTTACCTCATCACCCATTACAGAACCCCTACAAGGTAGAGATATTAATCCCATCTAGAGATGAAGGGCTAGATACTCAAAAGGTTTAAATGACTTGCCCAAGATCACAGAGCACCAAGTGGCAGAGCCAGGATTTGAACACAAGCCTGTGCAAATCCAAATCTCATCCAAATCCCTTTTAACCATGCCATAAGAGGGGGCACCTGGGTGGCTCAGTCGGTTAAGCATCCGACATCAGCTCAGGTCAGGATCTCACAGTTTGTGAGTTTCAGCCCCGACGTCGGGCTCTGTGCTGACAGCTCGGAGCCTGGAGCCTGCTTCGGATTCTGTGTCTCCCTCTCTCTCTCTCTCTCTCTCTCTCTCTCTCTCTCTCTGCCCCTCCTCAGCTTGCGCTCTCTCTCTCAAAAATAAGTCAACATTAACCACGCCACGAGAGTTTCACGTATGAGCTCAGACACGCTGAGATAACCTACTGCACAAAGTATTTGTTTTTTAAGATTTTATTTTTAGGGGTGCCTATGTGGCTCAGTCGGTGAAGTGTCTGACTCCTGATCTCAGCTCAGGTCTTGATCTCAGGGTCATGAGTTCAACCCCTGTATTGGGCTCCATGCTAGCCGTGGAGCCTACATACATACATACATAAATATCAAGACTTTATTTTTAAGTAATCTCTACACCCAACGTGGGGCTTAAAGTTACAACCCCCACACGCTCCAATGACTGAGCCACCCAGGCGTGCCTTGTTGCACAAAGTATCACTAAGACAAAGAGAGCGGTAAACTGGGGACTAGGGCAAGCCAGTAATGCCCTGACCAGGGATAGGGATGATAGGAAATTACTCAAATCTCAAAAAGTATAAAACTTACAAAACCCCCACAACTCCCTCTCCAGTTTGGAGGATTCCCCATGCATTCGCACTCACCGGCAGTTTAGTGAGTGGTGCATTGCTGACATGTTTGCCAAAAACTTCTTCCTGAAACTGTAGCAGCTGTACAACCAGGCTAGACAAGGACTTGTTGGTGGGTGGTTCAGCTTGTATATACTAAGAAGACAGAGGGAAAGGTAAGAAAAGGAGACTCCAGATGAATTGTCCATTATCTCCCTTATTTCTTCCCAGGGAGCTCTAGAAACATCTGGGGTAGAAAAAATAGGCTCTTCTTCCTCCACATGTCTAGTTTCTATAAAGAAAATGGCAGAAGGGAAGCCTTCTAAGCCCCTCACCAGAAGTTGACATTCTGCTGCCCCCAGCCCAACCTGCCAGCACTGGAGGCCACGGAGACTTTCTATTCTTTCTCAGCTACACCCTGAAATTGGAGTTGAAGGACCCTGATTTCTAGATAACAACACTGAAGGTGGTAAAATTCTGAAGGTTCCTTAAGATCAGGCAATGGAAGCAACACCTTTGAGGCTCTAAGCAAGACAACAGTGTATTTCTTGGGGTAACTCTGTGGAAGGCCAAGACTCCCCCCTAGAACGCAGCTTAATACGAAAGGTGCAAGGAAGTGAGGCCAGGCAAACAGACTGAGAGCTGAGTTTGTGCATTCTGCTTCTACTAGGAACTGGGCACAAAAGTCTTCGTAGGCTCTCCTAGATGGCAAGGACCAGCTACTAAGACCCAGCCTGGTGAGAAAGAGCAAGAAAACATCTATCCTTTCGGGGGAAACTGTATCCGAGACAAGCAACCCTGGGCCTTCTTACACATTTCCATATTATGCTACCTAGTATCCTAGCCTTCTGTTCTAATTTAAATCTGAGCCAACAGGCTAACTTTCTCTTTACCTTCTGACCCCTGTTTCCTCAACCCTAATCACAGAGAAAAGTGCTCTTCTCAGTGGGAGATGTAAAGAGAGCCTTGAAGGAAAAGGTAACTGACAAAGAGCTAAGAACTTGAAAGCTGAATTTGAAAGCTCACAGGCTGTCAATCCCCCCAGGGCCAGAGACTAAGCCCCTAGACTGCTCTCCCTTCCAAAAAGGTCAAAGGAAGAGGCTGGGGAACCAGAGCCTCATGCTGGGGTACAGGCAAAAGCCACAGACCCAGCAGCTGTTTGTCAGGATTCTGACACTCAGAGAGACCTCTGAGATAGGGCCATAAGCAGGATCAGAGGGGCGTTCTCCTAAACAACCCATCACACTTCTGACAGGCTGCAAAGCTGGGCAGGAAGAACTGAGGAGCTGAAGGAAAACCAGAAACACAACCTCTAACTGGGAATAGTGAAAAGGAAGAGGCAGACTATCTCCACAGAAAAACCCTATGTATAGATGTTCCTTTAAACGAGGCCTAAAGACAAAGACACCACCAGGAAGAGGTTTGACAGAAAAGTCAGGTAAGGCTTTTTGAACCCTTTGTTCACTACCTTATTATCTCCACTTCCGAGCCGGGGGGCCAGAGATATAAAGCTGTCCTAGCCTCTGAACCCCAAACCAAAGGCAGTGCAAGGCCAGGTGGCCCGGTGACTTCATTGTGAAGCTGAGGAATGGTTTAAGAGGTCGCTGCCCAGGAACTGCTATACCCCTGCCTCCCAAGAGGTTTCCTTGCCCCTTGGATGAAAGTGGGGGACAAGCGGTAGAGACAGGTGGGCGGGGGGTGCTTCTTACGGCTGATGAGCAGCCAAGGGCCTACTCTGTGGCTGTTTACCGTCCTGCTTTCATCATCTCTCCGAACATACACAAAGCACTAGGGAGGCCTCAGCCTACCGGTACCTGGCTCCGTGGGGAGCTCTGGCGGGCACCGTGGCGGGCACGCTGGGGCGTGTGTGTGTGTGTGTAGGAGGGGGGGGGACATCAGACACCCCGTCCACCCTCGGCTGCCTCTCCCGGAAAAGCCGGGAAGGCTCTGGCCCAGGAGAGGGTGGGCGGCTGGCACCGGGACCCGCCGGGGCAGTGGAGAAAAACAAGGGGCAGAGGGCGCAGCAGGGAGGGCGGGGGCTGGAATCCCAGGCTGCGGGGGGGGGGGGGGGGGCGGCAAAAGAGGCTGGGGGGGGAGGGGCGCGGGGCGCGGGCGGGCGCGCTGGGGCTGCTCCGGAGGCCGCGGGGGAGGGGCCGCGGGCCGCCCGAGGGTGGGCAGGATCCGGGGGGAGCTGCGGGGCCTCGGTCCCTTTGTCCCGCCCCCGGCCCCCGCGCGGCCCTGCCCGCGTACCTTCTTGTAGTTCTTGCCGAGCCAGAGCCGCACGTTGTCGAACTGGGTCACGGTGTCCGCGGCCTCGTAGTACTTCACGTTGGGCCCGCCGTCCTTCTTCCGCACCGCCATCTTCTCGGGCTCGGGCCCCGCCGCCGCCGCCCGCCCCGCTCAGCTCAGCTCCCGCCTCCTCCGCCTCCTCCTCCGCCCGCCTCCCGCCGCCTCCCGCCGCCGCGGCCGCCGCCTCCCGCCGCCTGGGCCGGCCCCGGCCGGCGCAGCGCCCCCTGCCGGCCGGTCGGGCACGGCGACGGCCAAGCGCCGGGCGCGGGACCCACCCTGGCGGTCTCCCCGGCGGCGGCGGCGGCGGCGGCGGAGGCGACGGGAGCGTTGGGGAGGCAGCCGCTTCCTGGAGGGGGCGCCCACTCCCCTGAGATCGTTCTGTACCCGACGCGAAGCCTTTCCTGCCCCTTTGCCTCTCAGCCCAGGGAATGGGGAACCTTTCTATTCCTACCCCAAGGGGACGCCCCCAGCTCACAGCACATTCCCAACCCCTCATGGAGTCCTTAATTCCAAGGAACCCCAGACCCCTTTTCCCAAGAACTTCCTCTCTTTCATCCATCCCCAGGAGTTCCCCTTTTCAACTCTTCCTGAGTCTCCCTCAGCACCCCTCTCACTCCTTAACCCGAGGAGTCCTCTAGCCGCTACCCTGGGTCCCAGTCCCTTCCCTCCAACTGCTTCCTTCACAGGCCTCGCCATCGCTTTCTAAATAGCATACGCTCTTTAAGACCCCTCTTCCCTCCCTGAGTCACCCGGTCCACCCGACTGTTCCTTTGAGTGGCATAGAAGCGAGGTAAGGGGCGAAGGGCGGGGGTCCCAGGATACACATCCTGTATGTGGTCGGAGTCGGCTTCCCATTGCCACACTCCCTCCCTGGTCGCAGTGCGGACCCCTTCTGTAAGCGCGCGGCAAAACACAGTTTTGGAAGTCACGGTGGCCGAGTGGTTAAGGCGTTGGACTCGAAATCCAATGGGGTTTCCCCGCACAGGTTCGAATCCTGTTCGTGACGGCCGCTTTTTTCCCTCTCCTTCAGGATACGCAGGATTCGCACGTGTCTTTCCAGCATTTACCTTTCTGTGTCATAAATAGCTCAGAGGTCTCACCCCTGGATTGGGACGGATGGAGGTGATCATGGGGAGCTTAATTTGCACAACTGTATCGGCTGCTAGGATACTGGACACCTTCGCAGTTCTGTAACTTCAGGTTTGTTAGAGCTTTGACACACGTTTCATTCTTGGGGAAGGGAATAGCAAAGGATTTGGCTGAAGAAGGGTTAGGTTTTTGGAAATCTGAATGCCTCCTGTGCTGTAATAGTTAAAATTAGAATTTCCAGGAAGAGAGGGCATCTCTGGGTTTCATGACCAGAAGTCTGATTATAACTGAGACCCAGGAAAAAGCATACTCTCATTTGGATTTTTTTTGAGGAGGCGCATCTCAGAAATCACTGGGCTAGGAGGGAGTAGCCTGTCAAACATAACAGCTTATGTTATGAAACATAATGGCTGGAGCTGGAGTGTGGGGAGATAACACTTCTTACTGAATGCTCATTATGTGCTAAGTACTGTTCTAAATTTTCTGTGTATTAACCGGGTTAGGGAATTAATTCCTTCTCTGACCTCTAACCCTCCTGTACTCACCTTACCGGGTTCTTCCTCCCCCCACACCCCCACCCCCACCAATTTCTGATCATAGGAAATATCTGGGATACTTGTTGAGGATGTTCTTTTTGTATTTCATTTCTTGCACAGCAGCATCTTCTCCAAGATGAATCTCCCCAAGTGCAGGGAGTTCAGTAGTAATTCATAGAGCTTTCCCCACACTTACACTTTGCAGTTTCCTGCCTTCATACCCTTTTTCATGCTCTTCTCTCCGAGATCACCCTCACCACTGTACCCTTCCCTCCTTCATACCCCATCATTTATCCCTTCCCATCCTGCACATCCTTTCATCTTTCCTCCTTGAAGCTCTTGATTCCTCCAGCTGGAACCCATCATTCTACCACCACCATCCACCTGGTTGCATGCAAGGAATCTCCTTTGACACACTTCTGTAAGAATTAAAAGTTCTATTTATTCTGCTTCCTAAATGTGTCTTAAGTCTTTCCATTTTTTTCAGGGTGAGGGCAGGCTAGACCCACTACTTGCTGGGGCCTTCATGAGGAAAGTAGGGTTATGAGGACCACATGAGTTAATATATGGAAAGCTACACTAAAGCATCCAGTCGTAGCCAGAGACCTTAAACCCTTTCATGGCTGCTTTTTGGGTTTCCTGACCTGGTCCCTTTTCACTAACCATTCTTTCACATTCACTACATTCTATCCGCTGGCATTCCTGGTATAGTATTTGTCTGTGTTAATGCTGTTCTCCGCCTGAAATAATCTTGCTCATCCTCACCTTGTACTCAACCTCTACTTCAATGTCAGTTGTCCTGAGAAGTCTTCTCTAGTTACTTGTCACCTACAATACCCCAATCTTCCCCAGTAGGACGTAAATTCCTGGCACATATAAGCCACTCAATTAAAAAAAAAAAAAATCTTTGTTGAGTAAATGGATGTGTGTGTGTGTGTGTGTGTGTGTGTGTGTGTATGTCTGTGTCTGTGTGTCTGTGTTTAATGTCTATTTTGAGAGAGAGAGAGAGAGAGAGAGAGAGTGAGTGGGTGGGGAAGGGGCAGAGAGGGAGAATCCCAAGTAGGCTCCGCATTGTCAGCACAGAGCCCAATGCAGGGCTAGATCCTACCAACCATAAGATCATGACCTGAGCTGAGTGAGCCAAGATCAAGAGCTGGATACTGAGCTACCCAGGTGCCCCTCTATGTGTTTTTACAGTAGTTACGTATACATGTTTTAATCTTCATTCAGATTGGACTGTAAGCTTCTTGACAGTTTGGACTGTGTATTTTGTTTTTTTTTGTATTTCCTTTACTAGGTTTTTATACACAGATGTGAGCAAATATGTAGTGAATGAATTAATAAACTAACAGGCTCAGTACTCAAGCTTCCTACCAAATGCCATTTTGCGCATGCTCTCAGATTTAAATGTCTGGAGAGGCAAGACCAAAATTGACCAGCAGAGGGCAACCAACAACTATATTGTGAAGGGAAGAAGGCACCATGGCTTACAAAATGGAGGATCTGGACGGAAAAGCTAGCAGAGGTTGTTTGGTGTTTGGAGATCATACCTTTCGCTCTCAAATATTTTCCCTGTAACTGTCATAGGTGAGAGGCCAAGGTTTCAAACCTTCATGTACAATAGATAAATTTCTACCATCCCCACAGCCCACCTGAACTCCTCAATTCCTTCACTTTACCCCTTTTATCCCAACAAATCCTCTATCCTTATACCTTTCCTTGACTTATATCATCAGGTCCCCCCAGGCATTCTTTAGTTTCTGGCTCGGTATTTGACTTTGCTCATTTGCCCTAAAGTTACCTTCCCCACATAGGCTTGTAAAGCCCACTCATTTCAAAGTCCTAAGGAAACTTACATAAACATCCTTCCATAACACATTCAAATTGCACAGGATCAATCCATTAAATCAGAACAAAACTACACCTTTATTTGACAGTTCCAAATCATCATGTTGTTTTCTACTTCCTTCTATTTTTTCTTTAGATTATTTTATTTTATTTAAAAATTAAAAAAAAATTTAACGTTTATTCATTTTTGAGAGACAGAGAGCGAGCGGGGGAGGAGCAGAGAGAGAGGGAGACACAGAATCTGAAGCAGGTTCCAGGCTATGAGCTGGCAGCACAGAGCCCAATGCGGGTATCAAACTCACTGACCACCAGATCATGACCTGAGCCGAAGCCCAACGCCTAACCGACTGAGCCACCCAGGTGCCCCTTATTTAAAATTTTTTAATGGGGCACCTGGGTGGCTCAATTGGTTAAGCGTTGGACTTCGACTTAGGTCATGATCTCACGATTCATGAGTTCAAGACCTGAGTCTAGCTTTGTGCTGATAACTCAGAGCGTGGAGCCTGCTTCAAATTCTGCGTCTCCCTCTCTCTCTGCCCCTCCCCCACTCACACTGGGTCTCTCCCTCTCTCTCAAAAATAAACACAAAAAAGTGTTTTATTTATTTAAAAAAAATTTTTTTTAATGTTTATTTATTTTTGAGACGAGAGAGACAGAACATGAACGGGGGAGGGTCAGAGAGAGGGAGACACAGAATCTGAAACAGGCTCCAGGCTCTGAGCTGTCCGCACAGAGCCCGATGCGGGGCTCGAACTCACAGACCGCGAGATCATGACCTGAGCCGAAGTCGGCCGCCAACCGACTGAGCCACCCAGGTGCCCCAAAAATGTTTTAAATAAAATAAAAATTTTATAATGCTTATTTATCCTTTGAGAGAGACTCAGAGTGTGTGGGGGGGAGGGGCAGACAGAGAGGGAGACAAAGAATCCTAAGCAGTCTTCAGGCTCTGAGCTGTCAGCACAGAGCCTGATGCAGGGCCCAAACCCATGAATGGTGAGATCATGACCTGAGCTGAAGTCAGATGCTTAACCAACTAAGCCACCCATCTCTACACCTCCACCCATCTCTACACCTATCATGGGGCTTGAACTCACAACCTCAAGATCAAGGGTTGCATGCTCCACTAACTGAGCCAGCCAGGCATCTCTACTTCTGTTTTTTGAATAAAATGTATACTCTCTGCCTCTAGCTTCTTACTATCTTAATACTCTGTTGTGAAAACCTTTGCTAACTTTGAAAACTTCGATTTCTTTTTTTTTTAATGTTTATTTTTGAGAAAGACAGAGAGAGTGTGAAAGGGGGAGGGGCAGAGAGAGAGGGAGACACAGAGTCTGAAGCAGGCTCCAGGCTCTGGGCTGTCAGTGCAGAGCCCAACGCTGGGCTCGAACTCATAAACTGAGATCATGACCTGAGCTAAAGTTGGATTCTTTTTTTTTAATTTTTAAAAAATATTTATTTTTGAGAGAGACAGCATGAGCAGGGGAGGGGTAGAGAGAGAGGGAGACACAGAATCCGAAGCAGGCAGGCTCCAGGCGCTGAGCTGTCAGCACAGAGCCTGACGTGGAGCCTGAACCCACAGACTGTGAGATCATGATCTGAGCTGAAGTTGGATCCTCAACCAACTGAGCCACCCAGGTGCCCCTGAAACCTTCAGTTTCTTAATGTTTATTTATTTTTGAGAGGGGGGGGCAGGGGAGAGAGGGGGACAGAGAATCTGAAGCAGGCTCTGTGCTGACAGCAGTGAACCAGATGTGGGGCTTGAATTCACGAACCAAGAGATCATGACCTGAGCTGAATTCGGATGCTCAACCGACTGAGCCACCCAGGAGCCCTGAAATCATTTCTTTCTTTCTTTTCTCTTTCTTTCTTTCTTTCTTTCTTTCTTTCTTTCTTTCTTTCTTTCTTTCTTTCTTTCTTTCTTTCTTTCTTTCTTTCTTTCTTTTCTTTTTCTTTCTTTCTTTTCTTCTTTCTTCCTCTTTCTTTTTATTTTCCTTCCTTTCTTTTTTTTAAACTTTTAAAAATGTTTATTTTTGAGAGAGAGACAGAGTGCGAACAGGGAGGAGCAGAGAGAGACACACACAATCTGAAACAGGCTTCAGGCTCTGAGCTGTCAGCACAGAGCTCGACACGGGGCTCAAACTCACGAACCAAATTATGACCTGAGCCAAAATCATATCTTAACTGACTGAGCCAACCCAGGTGCCCCCGAAACTATTGATTTCTTATTGGACTTCAGAGACACTGTACTCTCTTCTCTTAGAACATAGTTTCTCCATCTAATTTGTTTTCTCCCTCCTTTTGTGGAATTCTGCCAAAAGCTCCATTCTTTTTCCTACTCCAAGACAAAAATCCCAAGCCAAACTGTGGTCCTGTACCTTCAGCTACCTATGACTTCATAGTTGACCTAATGTCACCCAAAACACAAACTGCTCCTTTCCCAAGATGACATTCTCGACGTTTCCCATTTCTGTTAATACTATTCTCTCAATTCCATCTAGTTTCCAATCTTAAGAATTAATCTGACATTTTCTTTTCTCCCATGCCCATGATTCATCAATCATTTCTTCTTCCATCACATCATCTAATTTGTTACAGTGGCCTTCCAGGTGCCCCAGTTTCACCACTATAAGAGTCACATTGATTTTGCCCTGAGGGTTCTCAGTGTTTCCATTGGTCAATTGCCAGAATTGAGAAGGAACTTGAAATGATACTGAAAGAACTGTGGGTGTTTAGCATGAAGAAGCCTTAGGAAGGACATGACAGCCAACTTTTCATCTAATTGGAAGGTTGTCACACAGAAACAGAATAACAGAAGATACTATTGGGTTTCAATAGGCTGAAACATCAGGAAGGTAGATTTTGACTCAATATCTAGTAATAGAAGGTGTCTACCATGGGACTCAGATGATGGTCGACTTTCTTAGAGACAATCAAGCAGAGGGTATATAGAATCTTGTTCATGACTTTGGTTTCATGATGGTAGTTGATCTGGATGATCTACAGTGTTCCAGGTAAATCAAAGACTCTGAGCCTCAGAGCTATTTGGAAATCTGAGGGCTCCTGAAGGGGTTGTTTTAATGTCACTCTTGGTTATATTTTGATCTGGAGGCTAACCAGACAACTCTTAAGCTTTCTTTTGTTCCATCTCATCTTGCCCTTCTTATTCTGCTCATTGGGGAACCTGAAACAAAAACTTAGTATTTGTGGGGGAAAAAAAAGTATTTGTAGAAGGGGAAGGATTAATATCGGCCCACATGTATAGAATGGAAGTGTTATACATTGAATTTTAAAATTACTGTTTTTACAAAGAAAATGGTAGGGAAGAGTTTTATTGGAAAAATTAAGATATTAGGTTTTATAAATCAGCAGTGTTGCTCAAGAGAGTAAATACTTTTTTCTGCAGTAACCACATTTAAATATCGTGAGATACATTTTTTTTTTAATGTTTATTTAGGGGCACCTGGATGGTTTAGTCGGTTAAGCTTCCAAATTTGGCTCAGGACATAATCTCATAGTTCATGGGTTGGAGCCCTTGTGTTGGGCTCTCTGCTGTCAGCATGGAGCCCGCCTCAGATCCTCTGTCCCCCTCTCTGCCCCTCCCTTGCTCTTCCTCAAAAATAAAATAAACATTAAAAAAGAATACTTTAGGGGAACCTGGGTGACTCTGTCGGTTAAGCATCCAACTTCTCAGGTCATGATCTCACGATCCTTGAGTTCCAGCCCTGCATCGGGCTCTGTGCTGACAGCTCAGAGCCTGGAGCCTGTTTCAGATTGTGTCTCCCTCTCTCTCTGCCCCTCCCCCACTCGTGCTCTGTCTCTGTCAAAAATAAACATTAAAAAAAGGTATTTTAAAACAAAAAGAGAAACATGCTTCTGTGATCAACACACCCTGCCTAAATTCAACCATTTTTTAAAAATCCTTAATTCTTCCCAGCGAGATACCCCCAATTTAATCAGGCTGAGCATCTCCATTGACAACTTAATACCTTCTCTCATGAAGTTCTTTCTCTTATAACTGAGTAGCTAATGCCTTCCCCTACTAAACTTTTCAGTGACAAATTAGGAGACCTTATCCAAAATTGCTTTTATGTGACTATGCAGTGCCATCGTTGCACAAAAACAGTTCTGGAACTCCTTCACAGCTAGTTTATGAGCCACATTTAAATGATTCATTACTTGTCAACTGTACTCAAGACGCACACACAATATAACCCTATTATCATACAAAAAAATCATTCTAAATCTTTTTTTAAGCTGCAGCAGTAGCCAACTTTATCATGCATCTATCTTCCAGGATTTATTCCAGATTACTTCTGGAATCCACCCACCCCCAGTCCCATTCTTAGCCTTCGTCCTGTCCTTTTGGTGTTGGCATTCATTCCTACAATTTCTTGACCACCTTTGGGCAGATAACTCCCAAATCCACATGGTTTTAAGCCCCAGATCCACGTTTCCATTTACTGGCTAAATACCTTTATGTGATAGTATTTTCAACCCAGTGTTCCCCACCTGAGCTCATTACTTCACCGTTGAAACCTGCTCATCCTCTCCTCCTGCCTATTCAGGTTAATAATGACCCTATCTTTCATTCTCACAGGAGAAATCTGTCTTTTATCTGTGACTCATCTTTGATTACGTGACCCTGGTTATGTGCACTGGTTAGGAACTCAAGCTCTGAAATGACTTTCTTGGTTCAAATCCCAGTTCTAATCATTAGCTATGCGAATTTTGTTGGCTATTTCCCACATAGAAAATGGAGATGGCAATGGGCACCTTTTGATAAAAACCGTTGGGATGATGAGATGTTTGATACTTACAATAGTGCCCAAATCACGATAAATGAACAATCTTCTTTCCTCACTGCCAGTATCTGATCTTGTTCAGAACTCCGTTCCAGTGATTCTTCTTTTAAAGGATTTTTTTTAAAGGTCACTTTTTAAAATGTTTGAGAAAGAGTAAGCAGGGGAGAGGCAGAGAGAGAACTTTTTTTTTTTTAATGTTTATTTATATTTGAGAGAGAGGAGGGAGGGGAAGAGAGAGAGAATCCCAAGCAGGCTCTATGCTGGGTCCAATGCTGGGCTTGAACTCATGAACCATGAGATCATGACCTGAGCCGAAATCAAGATTCAGACACTTAACTGACTGAGCCACCCAGGCACCCCTAGAGAATCTTAAGCAGGCTCCATGCCCAGGACAGAGCTGGACACAGCGCTTGATCTCATGACCATGAGATCATGACCTGGGCCAAAAGTCAAGAGTTAGACACTCAACCGATTCAGCTACCTAGGCATCCCCATCCCTAAGTGATTCTTCTGAGAAGCATCTCACCGTTGGTAGTAGGTAGTTGAATCCTTTCCTCCTATCATTCCATTGTACTTAGTCCTTATTAGCAATATATTATTTTACATTTCCTTTGTTCAAGTGTCTGTCACCTACTAAACTGCAAATTCCTTTAAGGACTTTTTTCTCAATTATTTGTGCATCTCAAATACATGTCACGTGTGGCACATGACAGGTATGCCCTAAGTGTTGGCTGAGTGAATCTAGTCAGTTACTAAGGCCTGTCAACTTTATTCCCTGTCTCTTGTCCTCTTTCCTGCTCTTTCAAGCTCTCATCCTATTGCATGATTTACTGCAAAGCTTATTTGGTATTGTCACCAATTTTTCACTGTCTTTCCATTGCCACCAGAATCATGAGTTGGAGGTTACTCCTCATCAAAAACTTACCTGAAAAATTGAAGACCAAATTCCCTGCCATGTATTCAAAGCCCCCCAAGAATTGGCCCCAAATTATTTCTAGTCTTATCTTCCACCATTTCCTTCAACAAACTCTATGCTCCAGACTGCACTGGTGTCTTCCTTCTTTAATATATCCTTCACCATAACTTGTTTTTATTCACACTACGGTCTCAACCTAAAAGCAGAGGTTGCAAACTGGTGGACCCTGTTTTTTTTGGCCCACAATTTTTTTTTTTTTAATTAAGCCAACGTTGAAAACTTGTGGCATTTAGAATAAACATTAGGATGTCCAATGGTTCTTGAGAAGCAATAAGATTTGACAATGTGGGGCCCCTGTTGCTGTATGGCAGCAACCCACCTGAACTGCACTGCCAGCTGCCCCCTTCTCAGGGCACCTGAGCAGCTCTTAAAAAACCTCTCAACCATATAAGTATACCATGAAGAGATCAGACTAATGGTGGGACAATTGGGCCTATCACCTGATGTTACACAACATAGAACAGCTCTCCTGTGATGTCTTCTATCCTCAGAACTGCTTAACTTGAATCTCTCAGGCTCTGGATCAAATTCTGTTTAGCAAAAATAGGGTAGAGGAAGTTAAAGGGCACCGCGCAGAAGCAATCAATCAAATCCAAAAAGACCACTCTCCAGGACAACTGGCCCAATCTCTTCAACAAATCAGTGTTACAAAAAAGATTGTTGCAGGAGTGCAAAAGATAGTTAATACATGGTTCCTGGATTGGATCCAGGGCTGGACAAAAATTAGCTCTAAAAGTACTTTCTTAAACCAGTTAGGGAAGTGTGAATATAGATTGTTAATTTTAAGCATGTTATGTTGGCAATGTAGGAAAATGTTCCGATTCTTCAAATTAACACACTGAAGTAAAGAATCAAAACCAACCCTCTGTATTTCCCCACCCGTTCTCCTGACTTTAAAAGTCTACAATGGGCTGACAAACTTTCTATAGGGCCAAGTAGCAAATATTTTAGGTTTTGTGGGTCATAAGTGTTGTGGCAACTACTCAGTTCTGCTGTTATAATCTAAAAGCAGCCACAGACAATACATAAACAAATGGGCATGGCTGGGTTCCAGTAAAACATTTTTACAGAATCAGGCAGCGGGATGCAATCTTTAGTTTGCCAACCTCTGATCTAGAATAAATACCACTTCTCCTAAACAAGTATTTCCTGGTACCCATCAGAATCGGTGCCTTTATCTTCCCTCTGCTCACATATTGTTTGTAGCTCTACTTACCACATTTATTATTCCTATATACTTATCTCCATTATGGAATACATCCTTTGAAAGTAGGTGCCATTGCGCTACATGACACCCATCCCCACCTGAGTTCCTTGCAGAATATTCAATGAATATTGTTTCCAAAAACCGAAATACCCTAAAAGATTGATTTGGCACCATTTGTGACATTCACAAGAATGAGCAACAGGTTCTGAAAGTAATTTTGAATAAGCTTCAGGGGAAAAATAAAGCACTCCTGGTATCACTAGACACTATATAAATATATAAAAAATATATATATATATATATAGTGTATGTATGTATGTGTTCACCAGTGTTTTATAATCAGACCTTGTGCACATGAAAGTGTAGCAGATTCAGAGCACAGGAATGTCCTTATGCCCTTTTGTTTTTTTAACCACACCAGAGTATCGAGGGTATTAATGGATTTACAGGAAGTGCATCATAAATGCTCAACAAATTGCAAATATACTACTGGGGGAAAAAGATTTTCTTTTTCTCATGGCAGGGAGAAGGTGGCAGCAGATGCCTGTGAAAGGCTTTATCAAGATTTGACAACCACACCAGGTTCCATCATTCCAGGTTCCTTTCCTCACATTTACTTCCCTGGCTAGGAGACACTGGGTAGTGGAGGCATCCCTGACTGCGATGGAATCCCAGATTCCAAAGCAAAGGTGCTTGTGGGACAATGGAGAAAGGTACATGCATCTCTTCTGTTGAAATTGTCCTAAAACCCCAGGAACACTTAGGGAAGACATGGAATTTGGGCAAAGGCAAACCCTGGAAAAAGAAAACAGTTCAGGTCACTGGAGAGAACATGTTGGCTTCTACAGAACAGGAGACAGGAGGGAAAGTGGGAGGAGAGCACACAGAGCAAAGTGAGGTGCACACTCCCAGACAGACATCCTCCTAAAACAGAGGTTAGTTCTACGACAAACGTAGGTTATAAAGCAAGAAATAAGGGGAATCAAGGTGAGAGAAAGGGCAAAGCAGAGGAGAAAGCATCACAAGAAGGGGAGTGATGTTGAATTAAGAATTGAGAGTTGAGTAAAAGGTTTATTATTAGTGCAGTCAACACCATGGAACAGCACATATAACACAACCAGCAACCCGCAGAGACACTAGTGCAAAGGGGAGGGAAGCCTTAACTGAGCTTCCTGGCTCTGTCTGAAGGTGATGACAGGAGAGTATGGGCCTCAGTAAGGCAGGCAGGGTCAGAGGGGAGTGGAAGAAATGTAGTAACCAGACTAAGTATAGCAGCGTTTTCAAATTCCTGAGCACAATGTCCTGGAGCTGGAACACAGGACTGTTCCCTGCTCCCTTCAAGCTGTATCCCTCCACCCCATTCCCAGTGGAGCCATGACCCAACTCCCCAGACCTATAGCAGGCAAACTGGCCTGGAATAAAACTCCAAAGAGAGAAGAAACTGTTATATGGCCATATGTCTTCAACCCCACTCCCACTGGTATATTAGAATAATCACACCCTCTATCCCTCCCCTTCTCTAGCTCTACTAGCCACCCTAGCTAGGGATCAATGAATGCCCGGGTGGCCTAAAATGGAGCTGAAGTTCTCAGAGGGCATGGGTAAGACAAAGCACAGCCTGTACTCAGAGACACAGAGATATCATGTCTCTCCCATCTTGCCTGGTGAAGCTTAGAATCCAACTATGTATCTCCAAGGAAACTGGGGGTTGGGGGGATGGCAATGTCTTCAAAATTAATACAGAGTTTTACAAGGAGACCCCTGGAAGGACTGGAGCAAAGTTCAGAGGGCACAGGCATTGATGTTGGACTGTCACATCCATCACTGGAATAACAAAAGAAGCGTCTCATCTCAGATGGGGTTATGGAGGGTTGGGGCAGACATAAGTTCAGCCAAGGACTCCCTTGGGCCCTTCTTATATTAAAGCCAAAGATTGTGCTGAAAAGGAAAAATATAAAACAGATCCCATCCCTGTCCCATCCCACCCTATCCAGAACCCCCACAATAGGAATATCAAAAGAAAGTTTTAAGCTTTGTTAATTTTTTTTTCTTTTTCCTTTCTTAAAAAAAAAAAAAAAAAAGTAAATAAATTAGATTGCCAACAATGTGGCTGGACTGGAAAAGTAGGGTAGCCATAACCAGGCCATTCTAAAAAAAAAAAAAAAGGAGGGGGGGAGAGAAGGAAATACAAACAATGGCCAAAGGAAATTATCAAAATAACTAGTTACAATCACAGGGCTGGAGAGGGGTCTATGGAACTATTACGGCCCATGCCAGAGGCAGTGCCTACCTGATTTCAGCAAAAGCCAGAGAGCTGCTTCTTGCTGAACACATCCACCTCAACAGACTAATCCCCTACTCCCAACCCTGTCATTCCCTAATTATGAGAAAATGTAGGAAAGAAGAGCTCATCTGGAAATTTTCGGCATCCTAACCTGCACACCTGCAGAACCAGCAGGAGCCTGCACCTGTAAGGTGGGCTGGACAGAGTATTGCTTGGCACAGAGGTCCAGTCTTTCCCTAAGGGCCAGTTACTGGCCTCATTATTTATTTCTAGGGTTTTGATTCCACCCTTACCATTTCTTCAGGATGTCTGCTCCCCAGAGCTGCCCTCTAAGTGCTGTTTAGTGTCAACAGGCCTGCCTGCTCTGATTCCCTGGTTTTGGAGGAGGGGGAACGATTAGATATTCCTCACTCCACCCTGATCCTCTAGAGAAAATTCTTTGTGCTTTCTAAAAATATCTAGAACCAGGGACCCTAGGCAGGAAAACAGATATAGAGGTGAGGACTTTTCCAAACTGACTGAAAATTTACAGACATCTTAGGGGAAGAAATTACGTAAAAGGAAGGAATCTGTGTTTCCCACCTGAAAGGCTGAGCAAAGTGCCCTGGGGCCCTTCAGTGCCAGAAGAGCAGGGAAACATGTGGCCCGTGTGTAAGCCACAGTACTATGGGTAGTAGGGAGGACTCAGGGACCAGCTGCTGGAGCGATGGGCTTTCTGACTGCCATCTCTTCCTGCTAGCCCGTCGAGATCTCCTATATCTCTTCCACACCATGCGCAAATATCATGACAAGCCCCGGCTCCTGCACCATGTCGTCACCCATATGCTGGTTCTCACAGGCCATCACGACAACAGCCTGCTTGCCAGGGATGCGCTTGGCCACGTAGTTCTCATAGTAGCGCCGGTTCATCTGTCTTGTCTCTAGTGTGGCCAGACCCTGGGGCCAGCTACGCTCGTGGGCATTTTCGATCAGCTCGTTGACGATAGAGGCAGGACAGCCACTCTCCACCAGGGAGCGCTTGATTACAGCCTGGAGTACAGCATCTGGGGTCGAGATCATCCCTCCCCAGCGGGTCACTCTTGCTGGCTGCAGGGAGTTCACCCACCTGTGTGGAGGGGGTTGAAGGTGGTCATTCCAGCTCATCCCCCTTTTCTTCGTTGGCTTTTTCTCCTAATAGGAATGACCACCCACTCAGTGCTCAGCTTAACCCTAATCTCCCATCTTCCTTTTTCCATCACTAGTTCAGAAACTCTAAATCCTTCCCTAGTTGGTCCCATGTGAGTCACCACATGTCACTCACCAGATGAAACTCAAAAGTGCAGAGTTTCTGTCATTTTTCTTAAAAATCCCAATACTAAACACACACAGTGCCTAGCACGTACTAAGTGCTCAACAAATGTTTACCGAATGAAGTGATTATTCCTCTATACTGTGTCCCATGCAGCACTGTTTACTCTCTATATATTGATTCACACTTAAGAGTTTAGTCTATGAATTGCATGGGACTCCAGCACTGAAAGGGATTCTAGACTTTGCTTGTTTATGCTGCATTTTAGATCCTTCCCCTGGATTTGCACTGACTGTCTTCTCTGGATTGTAAGCTACCTGACAACAGGGACAATGTCTATTTCTTTTTGGCCCTCCTAGCACTCCACAGCCTTTAATACAGGGCTCTGTACATGTGGGTACCCACCTAAGTCTCAATTAACTGAATACTTGGGTAAGCTTTCCCTTCCATCCACCCAATAGAATAGGAGATCCTATAGTGGGGCTGGAAGTTATCCTATTCTCCTTGGTCCCTATCCTTCATCCCAACATCTGAAAAGCAGTGGCCCCAGCCCAGCCCTTTTATTACCCGCCCTTCTGCCATCCCTTGCACTTCCTTTCAGGGCTAGGTGCCAGGATGTGGAGCAAGTGACTCCATGTCCTGAGTGACACTCACTCTAGGATCTCGTTGTATTCAATTGTTTCCTCCAGGTTCTGAAGGTTGGGGTTGACACTGCGAATTGCACGCATGTATGCCTTTAGCAGCTGGATATCTCGCTTCTGTTGGAGGGAAGGAGAACCAGGGATGATGGTTAGGGCAGACAACAGATGAAAGACAGAAGATAGTCTGAGAATGAGGGCAACTGAGAGATCTGAGGAAAAACCAGACCTATACACTTCAGGAAGACAGGGATATGACTATCTCATTCACAGCTGTATCCGTAGTGCTTAGCCGAGTACCTTCTTAGAGAAGGCATTTGATGAATGTTAGGTGAATGAATGACATTGATGGGATGAAAGAAAGGGAGACGAGCTCCAATCTGATTCCCTACCAAGCCAGAGGCAGAGTATCCACTCACCCAGGCACACAAGCACAGGCACCGAGCTGCATGCTCACACTGGTGCTTCTCACCCATGGCTCTCTGCACATATACACAGACACACGCATGCAGTTATACATAGTCACACATCTGTTATATACACATGTCTGCATATTAAGGACAGGTTCTCCCCTATGTTCTCTGGGCCTTACCTGCTCCGCCAGCTGGTGTTTGTGCTCCGCTGAGGTCTTCTCCAGCTCTGCGATGCGTGTCTGTTGCTGCTGTACCACTGAGCGCAGGTGCTTAATGCAGTTGTGGTTTGGCAGCTCATCTTTGGGCATCTCCAGGCTGCCACCCAGGGTGGGAAACAAACAGAACAGAAACGCTCAATGGGACATGTGGGCAAAGGCACAAAACTGCTGAGTGGGCTTTCTTCTACCCCAGATTTCTAACATTCAGGCCTCCCCTCTTATTTATTCCCTTCACTTCCTTCTCCACAGCTCCCCCCACATCCTTTTGCTATCTACTTTCTCTGGGCCTCTTTCCCTTTCTAAGACAGTGTTTTATCTACCACATGGCTCTCCTTTCCTTCTCACTCATTCCTTCTGAGAAGCCCTAGATTCACAGCCCTGGCTATCAGCATGTAATCAACTATTTCACACCCCAAAGAAAGAAAGGAACAGGGCAAGAGGAAATATGAGAAGGCTAGAAATTAGAGCAGTCAATCTGACAAAGAGAAAGTAGTACTGGGCTGAAAAGGAAGAATAAAGGAAATCAATCCTTAGTGTTAGCACACAGATTGGGAACTGCTGCCTCGTTTCTTTTATTAAAGCAAGAGCAAAAAGATCTTAGTTGAAAAAGCAGCACGAAGTGAGATCTTGGGGTAGAGAGCCAGGGAGGCCAAGGACACTCCTTGTGTACGTGCACAGGAAACTGCCTTAGCTGGGGAGCAAGGGATCTGGGAAAAAGGGGTGGGGGGAGAGGGGGAGTTATAAATGGGAAGGTCCTTATCTGTATGGGGCAGGGGAAGGGAAGTAATCTCACCCGCAGCCCTGTTCACAGGTCACAGGCCGTTTGGGGTTGTGCTCACAGTCGCTGAGGTGAGACATGAGGTTGTCAAGCCGGACAACAGCACTACAGCCAAATACAGCGTTGTCGCAGGCAATCTGCAGCTTTGACAACATGTTCCGCATGATCCGAGGTACTGGGCGCAGGTGGGCGACCGTCACAACGCTACGGTCCACCGGACATGTCTGCTGCTGAGAAAACCACTGGGTGATGCAGGCATTGCAGAAAGCATGCTCACAATGAGGTGCCTAGAAGGGAGAGCAGGGCAAAAGGGGCACAAGAGAATTAGCAGGAGCTAAGAGCCTGAATATGATAACTCCGCAAAGCTACTCAAGCCTCTGAGCAGCTTCCAGGGCCAGAGGTCCCTGGGGGTCACAGGGAAGGACAGATGCACTATGGGCAAGACATTGTGTAGGGACAGGCTTCAGATAGGTTTCCTGTGCTCAAGATTCCAAACGAATTGTGACATAAGACAAACAAGTAAAAAGTTATGTAACAATAAGAGGTATAAATAATATTCCAGGACAATAGGAGAGATGACACAAGGCAGTCGATTATTAATTGCCAACTGGATTACATACACAATAACTGCCAAAGAAATCCAAAGGAGGGTGAGATCTTTCTAGGCTAGGTCAATCAGGGCACGTATTTATTATGGAGGACATAATTTGACATGGGTCTTGAAGGATGAGTAGAGAGGACACAGGGAAGAGATTTACTGGCAAAAATGCAATATAAGAAAGCAAAACAAAACAAGCACCTTGAACTCCTGGTGAGAAGTTAAGAGTCCTCTCTGTGTGGGCCCAGGTTCCTATTTTATGAGGGCTGACCTGAGGCATTGCCTTGAATCCCAATGGTGAGGCCTATCCTCCCAAACAGAGCCATTTTCTCATAGAGTCACATTCTTTTCAATTTCATAAAGATCGTATTTCAGCTTACTTCTTTGATAAATCAGATAACCTCTAAAGTTTAATCCCTCAAAGTGAGAGGATTCCCTGGCCTCTGGCATGGGACAAACACAGTAGGCATTTAGTAGTTGTTGATGAATGAATGGTGTGCTATTTCCCAAACACTCTGCTAGGTGCTTACAATACAAGACAGGTTCTGCCTCCAAGGTGCACACAGGCACCAAAGACCAAAACAAAGAAAGGCTTCGTAACGGAAGGAGTCATTCACAATGTCACTAATGCAACTGTCAATAGATTTTTATTTTTCAAAGATATATTTGATTCTTTCCAAAATCTTTACAGATCCTATCTCCAAAAAACAATCCTAAATTTGTCCACTTTTCCCCATCTGTCCTGCCACTAACCCAGTTCAAACTATCATCTCTCACCTATATTATTAAATATGTCTTCTAACTGGTCTCCCTACTTCTACCTCACCCCTTTATAATTCATTCTACATTCGTCAGCCACAGTGATCACTTAAAAATGCAAACTAGATCATATCACTCCTGCTTAAAAGTTTACAATGGCTTCCCTTTGTACTTAAAATAAGTCCAAACTCCTACTCAGGACCTATACAATTCTGCTTGATCTGGCTCTGTGCCTCTGACCTCTCTTCACCACACACCATGCTCCCAGTGCTGTGTTCAGGCCAGTCTGACCTCCTTTCTGTTTTTGTCTATACCCAGCTCACTCCTGCCTCAGCATCTCCGGTTTTGCAGCTTCTCTTTGCCCGAAATGCTCTTCCTCTAAATCCTATCATGAACATCCCCTTATCATTCAGATTTCAGCCCGAAAGGTCACCTCTTTCGTGACCATTCTATCCAATCCTGCCACCCCTGCAGAAATATACAGAATGTGCTATGCTCCACGTAAGAAAGTCGGGCAAATGAACTAATAATAAAAAGAGTTAACTATGGGGAGATTATATGGGCTGGGACAAGGATGGAGTAAGAGTTCTCACGGTATACCTCTTTCTACTCTTTTGGTTTCTGAACCATATGAACTTATCACCTATTCAAAAATTAAATAAATATGATGTAGGGATATCAGCATTCCTAGCCGATGCCTTCTACCCTTGGATATGTGTCTGGTAACCTGGCATCCTGAGGTCTTCCTGGCCTACTCCCAAAAGGTGGAGGTGGGGGGGGGGCATCTCCTGACTTACAGTTATGAACCAACACTGACTTCTCCACACGTGACTCACCTCAAATGATAGTGCCAGAAAACAGACAAGGCCCTGCCAGGGGAAGGGAAGGAACTGACACACCCCATGACCTCTCGACACCACCAATAGCTTGCTCCACACCCAGCCAATAGTTCTACTGGCAGTAGGCTGCAAAGGCCCAGACAGGGTATAGGTCCAGGGCTAGCTGCCATTGGAATGCAGTTGGATTTTCAGTCAGCTCAGGCACCTTTCAGTCAGCTCAGTGCTCCTTTGACCGGTTGAACACTGAAATAAGAATATACTCAAAGGATCAAGAGGAGCCCCCACGAGCTGTATAAGCAATGAGTTGGGGAAGGGCCGTGAGACCTCACTGACTCGTGTCCTGGTTTGGAAAATGGGATTATGTCGAGCCAGCCAGGACTGCCAGAGGATTCATTGGTATTTACAGAGGGCAGGCAATAAGAACCATGCAGGATGATGTCCCATGAATGCTACTGTTAAGCCTTCATCTCACTTATTATACTTGCCTGTTAATCATGAGTTTCTCCGCATTAATTTTTAACAATTAAAAAATAAAAAAATTGTCTTTTCCATGGGGCACCTGCATGGCTCAGTCAGTTAAGTGTCTGACTTCAGCTCAGGTCATGATCTCAGGGTTCGTGAGTTCCAGTCCTGCATCAGGATCTGTGCTGATAGCTCGGTGCCTGGAGTCTGCTTGGGATTCTGTGTCTCCTCTCTACTCTCTCCCTGCTCACACTTTGTGTGTGTGTCTCTCTCTCTCAAAAACGAATAAACATTAAAAAAAAAAAAATTAAGGGGCACCTGGGTGGCTCAGTCCGTTAAGTGACTGACTGCGGCTCAGGTCATGATCTCGCAGTTTGTGAGTTTGAGCACCGCGTCGAACTCTGTGCTGACAGCTGGGAGCCTGAAGTCTCCCTTTATCTCTGCCCCTTCCCCGCTTGCACTTTCTCTCTCTCTCAAAAATAAATAAACATTTAAAAAATTTTTTTAAAGTTGTTTTTTAATTGGTTTTTCCAGCAAGTCCCAAGAAGGAAATAGGACAGTACATACAGTTCCCTACTCCCTCTTTGTTAGAGAGTAGGGCAGGATGAAAAGGCTTGCAGGCAGACTCGCTGATTAACTGAAACACTACATCATCAAAATACAGAGAAAACTTAGGAGAGTCCAGAAGTTCAAACATGGTAGGAACACGGAACCTAGTCAGAGCCCCTACAAAGGGAAGTTCCTGAGCTACTGTCAGAAGACAGAAAACAGGTGACCATTTTATAGCAGAATAAATCTCAGAGTGACCTCAGAAGAAAATCTGAAGCGCTGGACTTCTGTGGCATCCACCTCTAGACAGACTCTGAAAGGCCCTATTCCTTTTGTAGCTGCCACTGCTCCTCTGCACCAAACCTCTATTCTGTATGTGTGTGTTGCCAAGGGGGTGGGGGAAGGGGAATTGGGGGAGGGAGGCCAGAACACAGTGACTTCCCACTGGTCCCATTACTTATGAACATTTTTATTAGCTCTACTATCATCTAGTGCCCCACCAAACCTGCCACCAGACCGACTCACCTGGACTGGCTCCTCCAAGACACCACTGCAAATAGGACAGATAAGGTCTTCGTCAACATCCCCCTGGAAACGGGTTACATCATACCCCATGTCTCATCACTGAAACCCAGGTCCTAGAAGGAGCAAGAGGAAAAAGAGGCCAGTTCAGAAGGAGCCTACAAATAATGTGCCAACCTGGAACTCATGGCCAAGATCCATTCATTTGTCCAACAATTATTCATTGAAAGCCTACTATGTGCCAGTCATTTGGGAGAAAGAAATCTGACTCAAGAAACCTAATTCTAATGGTAGAAGATATTATATAACCATACACTTAAAATATGAAGTGACAGGGGTGCCTGGGTGGCTCAGTCAATTAAGTGTCCAACTCTTGGTTTCGGCTCAGGTCATGGTATCACGGTCTGTGAGTTTGAGCCCCATGCTGAGCTCTGTGCTGACAGTGTGGAGCCTGCTTAGGATTCTCTCTTTCCCTCTCTCAAAATAAACAAACTTTAAAAATTAAAAAAAAAAAAAAAAAGTGATAAATGTTTGACAGGGCATTATGAGGGCAAGAGATGTGGATACCTAACCCAGACTAAAAGGAGAGGGTAGTTTTGAGTTTTACAGGAGTAGGTGTCACCAACAGGACAAACAAGAGTAGCTAGGTATTGGGGATGGGGGCAGGGTGGGGCATTAGCATTAGGGCTTTAGGCACATGAAACAGCACATTCAAAAGCCCAGAAGAGGGCATATGATTGGTTCAGGGAACTCTACATGGTTCAGAAAAAGGTTGACCTGAAGGATCCAAAGGAGGGAGTGACTAGATACAAGGCTAGAGTGGCAAGCAAGGGCCTTGCCATGAGAAGTCTTATGTAAGGAGTTTGGGCTTCATGAGTTTCAAGCGCCACATCAGGCTTGCTGCTGTCAGCATGGAACCTGCTTCAGATCCTCTGTCCCCCTCTCTTTTTGCCCCTCCTCTGCTCATTCTCTCCCTCACTCTCTCTCAAAAAAAAAAAACAAAAAAAAAAACTTTAAAAAGTTTAGCCAAAAACTTTACTGTAAAACAATCTACACAGTATTCAAATAACAAACACTTACTGAGTGCCATCTATATACCAATAAGCCTAATGAAACCTAGTCCCCCTGAGATAAGTGATGTGGAAGAGAAAAGCACAAGGTACTAGAGGAACACAGAAGAGGGAATTCTAAACCAGACTTGGGATGGTCAGAAAGACTTCTGAGAAATGGCTCTCAAAGTACGTTTAGAACAAGTGCTCTCAATCACAGCACTGTAGTCATCTGAGCTAGAAAGTTCCTTGTTGTAGCGGTCTGGCCTGCACTGAAGAGTGTTTAGCAGCATCCCTGGCCTCTACCCACCAAAAGTTAGTAGTAGTCCTCCAGTTGTGACACCGAGCATGTCTTTACACTTTGACATATATCCTCTGGGGGACAAAATCACCCCTGGTTCAGAACCACTGGTTTAAAGAATGATGAGTTAGCATTGTGGAGCAGGGGATGGGACTTTTTTTTTTTTTTTTTTTTAACTTACATACAAATTAGTTAGCATATAGTGCAACAATGATTTCAGGAGTAGATTCCTTAGTGTCCCTTACCCATTTAGCCCATCCCTCTCCCACAACCCTGTGGGACTTCTAAGGTACATAAAATAGCATGGAGAAGCAAGAAGTCAGCTGAGAGTTTAGGCAGAGATGGGCTGGAAGATGAGTAGAGAGAGGTGGGCAGCAGCCAGCACTGAAGGCCCTGGGACACTACACTATACTTGAAATTAACCTGAAAGCTATGGAAGTACCTGAAGGATTTCTTTTGTTGACATACATTTATATATTTTTATTCTGACAACTTCAGACTTCCAGAAAAGTTGCACAAATAGTAAAAAGATCCCATTTACCCTTCATCTAGATTCCCTGAATGTTAACACCCTACCATATTTTTTATAATCTCTCTATATAAATGTGAATAGATAAAAATTTTCTGAGCTACTGGAGAATAAATTATAAACTTGTTGCCTTTACCCCTAAATAACTTTACTGTGTATTTCCTAAAAATAAGAACATTCTCTCACATAATGATAGTAAAATTATAGAAATCAGGATATTAACATTGACATAATACTATTATTTACTAACCCCTTTCCAATTTTGCCACTTGTCCCAATAATCTCCTTTAGCAAAACAATATTCAAGACTGTGTTTCACTGAATTGTGAAGCTTCTTTAAACTCTCTTAATCTGAAAAAGTTACTAACACTTTTGGGTCTTTCATTACCTTGGTATTTTAAGAATACAGGTCAGTTAAATGAGAAGGTCTCTCAGTGTGGGTTTGTCTGATGTTTCCTCATGATTAAATTCAGGTTTCATTTTGGACAAAAATGCCATGGAAGTAATACTGTGTTCTTAATACATCACATTAGAAGCATATGTTGATTTGTATCATTCCAGGTGACACTAACGCTAATCCTTTAAGAAACTGACATGATCAGGGATTCCTGGGTGGCTCAGTCAATTAAGTGTCTGACTCTTTGTTTTGGCTCATATCATGATCTCATGGTTCCTGGGTTTGAGCCCTCTATTGGGCTCTGTGCTGACAGTGCAGAGGCTGCTTCAGATTCTCCTCTCTCTCTCCCTCTGTCCTTCCCCCACTTGTGCTGTATCTCTCCCTCTCAAAATCAATAAATAAACTTAAAAAAAAAAAAAGAAATTGACATGATCGGTTTTCTGTTTGTCAGATAGTTCTGGCAGTAGTGTAGAAAAAGTAGGCGGTAGGGAAGATAAGAGTAAGAGAAAGACCTTTTTAGGAGATTACTGTAAAAATTCAGAAAAATATAAAGGCTCAACTGGGTGGCTCAGTTGGTTAAGCATTTGACTTAGGCTCAGGTCATGATCCCACAGCTTGTGGGTTCAAGTTCCATGTCGGGCTCAGAGCTGACAGCTGGGAGCTTGGAGCCCACTTCGGATTCTCTGTCTCACTCTCTCTCTGACCCTTCCCCACTTGTGCTCTCCCTCTCTCTCAAAAATAGGTAAGTAAACATTAAAAAAAATAGTATAAAGGCTCAAATAAAGGCAATTAAGAGAAAGAATCTATATTCTTTCTTCTTTTAAAAGAAGAATGTATATGACTCCTTTGTTTCTGCCTTGGATAGTTAATGGTGAATTCTTACTTACCAAAATAAGAATTTAAATAAAAAGATCAGAATTAGGGAATAAAAACAATGATCCTAGTATTGGACATGTAGAGTTGAGATTCCAAGTAGAAATCCTGAAGATGGTAGCTGACACCAGGGGTTTTGAGAGGCCACACAGGGAAAGTACACAGAATAAAAACAGAATATGAGGAAGGGTCTGAAGAATATAGAACCCTGGGGGGCACTGATTCTTTGCTTTATTTCTTACCTTCCTTTTTTCACAAGTAATACATGACTACACTCTCCATTTATTTATTTATTTATTTATTTATTTACTTATTTATTTATTAAAAAAATTTTTTTTTGTTTTAATGTTTACTTTTTGAGATAGAGAGAGAAACAGAGCACAAGCAGGGGAGGGGCAGAAAGAAAGAGACACAGAATCTAAAACAGGCTCAGCACAAAGCCCGACACGGGGCTTGAATTCACAAACCGTAAGACCATGACCTGAGCCAAAGTCAGACGCTCAACTAACTGAGCCAACCAGGAGCCCCAGTTTTTTTAATATTTAAAAAAAACTTTTGTTTATTTTTGAGAGAGACACAGAGTGCCAAGTGGGGGAGGGGTAGAGAGAGAGGGAGACACAGAATCTGGAGCAGGCTCCAGGCTCTGAGCTGTCAGCACAGAGCCCAATGTGGGACTTGAACTCATGAACTGCAAACTCATGACCTGAGCTGAAGTCGGACGATCAACCGACTGAGCCACTGAGGCGCCCCTATTTTTTTTTTTTTTAATGTTTATTTTATTTTTGAGAGAGAGAGAGTGTAAGCAAGGGAGGGGCAGAGAGAGAGGGAGGGAGGAAGACACAGAATCCAAAATAGGCTCCAGGCTCCAAGCTGTCAGGACAGAGCCTGATGTGGGTCTCGAACTCATGAACCAGATCATATCCCGAGCCAAAGTCAGCTGACAGCTCAGAGCCTGGAGACTGCTTCCGTTCTGTGTCTCCCTCTCTCTCTCTGCTCTTCCCCTACTTGCATTCTATCTCTCTCTAAATAAACATTAAAAAAAAATTTTTTTTTAATTCCAATCTACTAGTCCAAACATTGGTTACAATGTATTTTGCCATCCCCCTCAGGACTTACATTTGTCTGGTTGCCATTTTTTACCCCTGAAACAAATCATGTTGCAATTAACACTTTGGTAACATGATTTTTTTTGAGCACAAGATCAAACCTCTCTCCTAAAACAGATTCCTAGAGGAAAAACTGCTGGGTTGAATGACATGACTATGATTTATTTTCCTAGATAATATACTCCCTATCATCTGGAAAGGCCTTTTCAGTTTATACTACCACCAATAGTGCATGAGAATACTTTAATAATGACATTTAAAAGGAAAGGGAAAAAAAAGAAGCCTACAAAAAAAAAAATTTTTTTAAAGTCTGAGACTGACCAGAGATAAGAGAAAATTCTGGCAAGAAGAGGCTCATAAAAGTCAAGGGAGTTGGAGGAAGGGGAATTTTGTTTAATGTGTACAGAGTTTCAGTTTTGCAAGATAAAAAAAAGTTCTGGAGATGTTTCATAACAATGTGAGCATACTTAACATTCCTGAACCGTATACTCAAAAACAGTTAAGATGGCAAATTTTACGTTATGTGTTTTTTACCACAATAAAAAAAAAGTCAAGGAAGTGAAGTGCTTAGAGGAGGAAAGGAAGTGTCAAAAGCTGCAGTCAAGACTGATAACAATAAAAAAATCAGTATTTTCTCCTAAAGCTGTTCCCCAGGACATGGTGGCTCCTGTTACTCTGGAGGCACCCTTTGAACTATCACAGCCCCTAGTGACCGAGGGCTTTAGCCCCAGTGTCTGCAGCACTTTGGAAAGCTTCAGGGAAAAGTTCCTTTGCAAGACCCTCAAGAACCCAGTGATAACTGTAGGCTGGCTGTGCACGTCCGGCCGCCCTAACCTACAGCCTCTACTGCTTCCATCGGGGTTAGAGCCACCGTCCTCAGCTCATTATGTGCACCCAGACTGCTATGCAGGGCTTCATGGTTGTAGCCATCTTTGCTTGGTCTGGCTGCATCCGCTACGAAGTCCTGATCCTGAGCTCAAGACCTGGCCTTGATCTCCACAGAGATCAGGGCACCTGTGTGGCTCAGTCAGTTAAGCGTCCAACTTCGGCTCACGTCATGATCTTGCGGTTCCCAAGGTGTGAGCCCCACGCTGGGCTCTGCGTGGACAGCTCAGAGCCTGGAGCCTGCTACAGATTCTGTATCTCCCCCTCTCTCTGCCTGTCCTTTACTCATGCTCTGTCTCTCTCTCAAAAATAAATTTAAAAAATTAAAAAAAAAAAAAAATTCCACAGAGATCATTCCCAGCTCCATCCCAGCCCCAGGAAGCAACCACTGATCCTGTCACCTGACTTATTCCCTCATCTCCCCTGATAAGCCCCTGTGTCAACAGGGGAGAAGTGGCCAACTGTGTAACCTAAAGATGTTTTTTTAGGAATCTCAGATTTGGTTCAGTTTGGGTGTTACATACTTCTATTTGTGCCCCACTTTCTCCACTTCCTACTTAATAAACTGATCCACTTGGAAAGAAAGAAAGAGAGAAAGAGAGAAAGAGAGAAAGAGAGAAAGAGAAGAGAGAGAGAGAGAGAGAGAGAGAGAGAGAGAGAAAGAGAGAAAGAGAGAAAGAGAGAAAAGAAAGAAAGAAAGAAAGAAAGAAAGAAAGAAAGAAAGAAAGAAAGAAAGAAAGAAAGAAAGAAAGAAGGAAAGAAATGTGAGGATGTGAGGTGAGACCGGACACCAGGGCAGATAGCGGCTGCATGCAGCTGGGAGGCACTGTGAAGCGCCAATGTAGTGCAGCATGAAGTGGGAGCCAGACTGCAGTGGTTCTGAGCGAACAAGAAGGGAGGCAGAGGGGCAGGGGCTGCAGAGAACTCTGTCAAAAGCTCGATTTCAAGAGAACTACCTGGAGGATAACAGGAGGTGGAGGAAGTGGGTTGTGTGCAGGTGTTTTTCCTTCCAATGAGAAAGGCCCATGGATGTTGATGTACCAAGAGGAAAATGCTAGCGAAGAAGGGGAAGTAAGACAGGAGAGAATCTGGTCACTGAGGCAGGGGTAGGCAGGAGATCCAGAAACACATTAAACAGGAAGAGGGACACGTCTGAAGCAGGAAGGAAGAATGGCACAAAAAGCAGTCCAGATCAGTTCTCAAAAATCGTGCCAGCAAACTTTACGTGTACTTATAAATAACCCATACATTAAAAGACCAGAAAGAATCACTAAAACGTTACCAGTGGTTTTACTTGGGTGTGAGGCTAACGATGTTTTTCTTCCACTTTTAGCACCAAATACTTTAGTAGGCATTCATTTTTTTTAGTCACAATTCAATTTTAAACAGTCTCCTATATTATAAAAAATATATATACTTTTTAAATTTAGAAATTACTCGAGACTAAAATATACAGGAATGCTTTCACTTTTGAAGTACAGAAATAAAAGACAGATTTTGAGCATACCCAGAAGTTTCTCCCATGGACCTTGCTGAATTAGAATGGACTATAAGAGACCATCTGGTTTAACATCCAGGGCTGGAATCCTCTCCACAGCACCAAACAGTCAATCACCCTGTGCTTAGACGCTCCTGGGAAAGGTCAAGATAGGGTGCAGCAAGAGCACAGATAAGAAATATCCAGCCCAGACTCATTTTTGTCACACCATTCTAGAATGCCTGTCCCTCTAGAATGGGGTACCCACAGCTCCGCATGCGGATTGACCAATATGGGCTACAGAAGGGCTATTACCACCTTTCCTCTCTACTTCAATTAACACAACCTATGACTGGTTAGTCTGTCCTGAATAATAGCTACTGCCACTCTGCTAAGTCCAGACACACACACACAGAGTTGGGAGGAGGAGGAGAGGCAAGAGAAAGTCAAGAAGAGGAGGTACCTAAGGTAGCCTCTATAGGATAGGCAAAAATAAAATATCTGTAATTCATCTGTTCAACTGCTGACTTCACAATATCTAATTTAATATTTAATTAAATAAATTATAATTTGGTTTCTCTACAATAGCTATAACATTTATCAGAGGGGGGAGAAAAAGCATTGCTGCCTTTAAAATGCACCAGGTATGGAGGTGTCTGGGTGGCTCAGTCATTGAGCATCCAGCTCTTGATTTTGGCTCAGGTCATGATCCCAGGATGAGCCCCGAATCGGGCTCCATGCTGAGCACAGGATCTGCTTAAGATTCTCTCTTCCGCCCCCCCTCTGTCTCTCTCTGCTTGTCCCTCAACCCCACTTGCTTGATCACTGACTCTAAAAAAAATTTAAAAGGGGCACCTGGGTGGCTCAGTCGGTTAAGTGTCTGACTTCGACTCAGGTCATGATCTCACAGCTCATGAGTTCGAGCCCTGCATTGGACTCTGTGCAGACAGCTCAGAGCCTGGAGCTTGCTTCAGATTCTGTGTCTCCCTCTCTCTCTAGGCCCCTCCCCCACTTGTGCTCTGTCTGTCTCTCTCTCTCTCTCAAAAATAAACATTAAAAAAACTTTTTTTTAAATAATAAAAAATAAAAAAATAAAAAGCACCAGGTATGAAACAACTGCCAAGATATACCGTTAAGAGAAAAAAAAAACAGAGGCGTCTGGGTGGCTCAGTCGGTTAAGCGGCCGACTTCGGCTCAGGTCGTGATCTCGCGGTCTGTGAGTTCGAGTCCTGCGTCTGGCTTTGTGCTGACAGCTCAGAGCCTGGAGCCTGTTTCAGATTCTGTGTCTCCCTCTCTCTGACCCTCCCCCGTTCATGCTCTGTCTCTCTCTGTCTCAAAAATAAATAAACGTTAAAAAAAAAATTATTGGGGCGCCTGGGTGGCGCAGTCGGTTAAGCGTCCGACTTCAGCCAGGTCACGATCTCGCGGTCCGTGAGTTCGAGCCCCGCGTCAGGCTCTGGGCTGATGGCTCGGAGCCTGGAGCCTGTTTCCGATTCTGTGTCTCCCTCTCTCTCTGCCCCTCCCCCGTTCATGCTCTGTCTCTCTCTGTCCCAAAAATAAATAAAAAACGTTGAAAAAAAATTATTAAAAAAAAGAGAGAGAAAAAAACCAGAATAGTATATGCAAAGTATGCCATCAAGAGCACAAGAAACAGGGGCGCCTGGGTGGCTCCATCGGTTAAGCGTCCGACCTCGGCTCAGGTCATGATCTCGCGGTTCACAAGTTCGAGCCCCGCGTCGGGCTCTGTGCTGACAGCTCAGAGCCTGGAGCCTGCTGCAGATTCTGTGTCTCCTCCTCTCTCTGCCCCTCCCATGCTTATGCTCTATCTCTCAATAATAAATAAACATTAAAAAAAAAATTTTTTTTTTAAAAGAGCACAAAAAAACAACACGTATGTGTCATATGCTATGTATGTATGCATGGAACTCTCCAGAAGGATAAACAAGAAATTGCAAACAGTGCTTGCTGCTGAGAAGGGATAACTAAGGAACACGAATAGGAGGAATATACTTTAATTTCCTTAATTATCCCTTTGTACCTTTGAAAAAGATTTTCTTGGGGTACCTGGCTGGCTCTGTTGAAACAGCGTGTCACTCTTGATCTCGGGGTCATGAGTTTGAGCCCTGTGTTGGGTGTAGAAATTACTTACTTACTTACTTACTTACTTACTTACATACATACATACATACATACATAAACCTTAAAAAATAAAAGATTTTCGGGGCGCCTGGGTGGCTCAGTTGGTTAGGCGGCCGACTTCGTCTCAGGTCATGATCTCACGGTCCGTGAGTTTGAGCCCTGCGTCAGGCTCTGTGCTGACAGCTCAGAGCCTGGAGCCTGTTTCAGATTCTGTGTCTCCCTCTCTCTGACCCTCCCCCGTTCATGCTCTGTCTCTCTCTGTCTCAAAAATAAATAAACGTTAAAAAAAAAAAATTAAAAAAAATAAAAGATTTTCTCTCCGTGTGAATCCAATATTCAAATAAAGAAACAAATCTATAATTATCCTAAATTGTGAAAGAAAAGTGTTAAGGTTAAAACAAATATGTCCAAAACATTCACTAAATGAGTCATATACTATACATGTCTTAATAACATAACATACACACATATCATGTCTACACTATAATAAGGTCTGGAAAAAAGGTACTCTCGCAAGAAAAAGTAGATCAAATTGAATCACAACAAAAGAAGCAGTAAGTGGGGGTGATGGGTAAAACAGGTGAAGGAGATTAAGAGGTACAAACTTCCAATTATAAAACAAGTCATGGGGATAGAAGGATAGCACAGGGAATATAGTCAACAATATTGTAATAATGTTGCATGGGGACTACACTTACGGTGGTAAGCAATGAGTGTACAGAACTGTCAAATCACTGTTATATATCTGAAAATAATATAACATTATATGTCAACTATACTTCACTAATAAAAATGTTTTAAAGAGAACAACAACAAAAACACAGTAAATATCCCCAAAAAGTATATACCCTTTATCTAGCAATCCTACTTCTAGGAACTTAGCCTAAGGAAATAATTAGAAGGGTGCAAAAAAAAATGTACTAGGTTGTTTCAGTGTTGTTCATAACAGCAAAAAAATCAAGAACACCACAAATATACAGAATTCCTTACATCTATAAAATGCAATACCAGGAGGGGTGCCTGGGTGGCTCAGTCAGTTAAGCGACAGACCTTGGCTCAGGTCATGATCTCACAGTTTGTGGGTTCAAGCCCCATGTCGGGCTCCACGCTGACAGCTCAGAGCCTGGAGCCTGCTTCCGATTCTGTATCTCCCCCTCTCTCTGCCCCTCCCCTGCTTGCACTCAGTCTCTCTCTCGAAAATAAACAAACATTAAAAAGAAAGAGATTTTAAAAAATGCAATACCAGGAGACATTAATATGACTTAGATATATTTGTTTCTTATTAATAATTTATTTAAATTACTTAAATATACTTTGTATATACCTTGTCTTATATCTTATTATATATTTATATGACAAAATGACATATTTATGCTTGTTATATATGATATAGTACCGTTTTTGTTAAAAAGTATATGGGGCGCCTGGGTGGCGCAGTCGGTTAAGCGTCCGACTTCAGCCAGGTCACGATCTCGGGGTCCAGGAGTTCGAGCCCCGCGTCGGGCTCTGGGCTGATGGCTCAGAGCCTGGAGCCTGTTTCCAATTCTGTGTCTCCCTCTCTCTCTGCCCCTCCCCCGTTCATGCTCTGTCTCTCTCTGTCCCAAAAATAAATAAACGTTGAAAAAAAAAAAAAGTATATTATGTGTGTATGCATTTATACTGGAGAGCTTCTAGGAGGATACAGAGAAGCTGTCTCTAAGTGTACTACTTTTAGTACTTTTTTTAAAAGTTTATTTATTTTTGTAACGTGTTATTTATTTTTGAGAGAGAGAGAGAACACACACGAGCAGGGGAGGGGCAGAAAGAGACAGAGACACAGAATCTGAACAGGCTCCAGGCTCTGAGCTGTCAGCACAGAGCCCGACGCGGGGCTCGAACTTGTGAACCGCGAGATCATGACCTGAGCTGAAGTCGAATGCTTAACCGATTGAGCCACCCAGGCACCCCAGAAAAGTTTATTTATTTTGAGAGAGAGAGAGAGAGAGTGCACCCACGCGACAGAGGGACAGAGAGAGAGAGACAGAATCCCAAGCAGGCTCTGCACTACCAGCGCAGAGCCTAAGGCGGGGTTCAAACCCACAAACCAAGAGATCACAACTCCAGCCAAAACCAAGAGTGGGACACTCAACTGAGCTATCCAGGCGTCCCAGTATTTTTTTTTTAAGAATTTTTTTTTAATTTTTTTTTTTTTAATTTTTTTTCAACGTTTATTTATTTTTGGGACAGAGAGAGACAGAGCATGAACGGGGGAGGGGCAGAGAGAGAGGGAGACACAGAATCGGAAACAGGCTCCAGGCTCTGAGCCATCAGCCCAGAGCCTGACGCGGGGCTCGAACTCACGGACCGCGAGATCGTGACCTGGCTGAAGTCGGACACTTAACCGACTGCGCCACCCAGGCGCCCCAAGAATTTTATTTTTAAGGGGGCACCTGGGTGGCTCAATCGGTTGAGCATCCAACCGCGGCTTAGGTCATGATCTCACTGTTCGTGAGTTCAAGCCCCAAGTCAGGCTTTGTGCTGACCGTGTAGAGCTTACTTCGGATTCTGTGTCTTCCTCTCTATCTGCTCCTCCCCCCACTCATGTGGGCTCTCTAAGAAATAAGTAAACATTAACAAAAATTCTGTTAAAAAAAAAATTCTGTTAAATAAATGTTTATTTTTGAGAGAGAGAGCAGGCCAGTGGGCGGGGGCCAGAGGATCCAAAGTAGTAGTCTGGGGCTTGAACTCACAAACTGTGAGATCATTATTTGAGCCGAAGTTGGAAGCTTGACTGAGCCACCCAGTCTCCCCACTAGGCATTATTCCAAGCATTTCTTGAATATTAACTCATCCAATTCCTACAACTCTATGAGTTACTCTATGAGGTTGGGACCGTCATTATCCACATTTTACAGATGAGTAACAGATGCACAAAGGTTAAAAAGCTTGTCCAAAATCATACAGCTAACAAGTGGTGGAGCCAGATTCAAATCCCGGCAGACTGGCTCCAGAGCCAAGCTTTTAACCACTGCTAAGCTGCCTCCCAATTTGAAAAATTCAAGTTGCAAAATGTATGTTTTATGAATAGTATGGTCCCTTTTTTTTTTAATTTGAGAGAGAGAGAGAGCGAGCATGGGAGAGAGGGGCAGAAGGAGAGAGAGAGACAGAATCTCAAGCAGGCTCCACGCTTAGTGAGAAGCCCAACATGGGGCTAGATCCTATAACCCTGGGATCATGACCTGAGCTGAAATCAACAGTCAGATGCTCAATGACTGAGCCACCCAGGTGTCCTGGTCCCATTTATATAAAAAACAATTTAAAAAATAAAATTAGGGAGACCTGGCTCAGAAAGGACTTAAAAATCTTTAAAAAATAAAACTTAATTATGTGTATTGTACATATTTTTAAAAAATTTTTTAGTGTTTATTTTTTTTTTTTTTTTTTGAGAGAGAGAGAGAAACAGAGAGAGACAGAGCATGAGAGGCAGAAGGGCAGAGGGGGGAGACAGAATCTGAAGCAGGCTCCAGGCTCTGAGCTGTCAGCACAGAGCCCGACATGGGGCTCGAAGTCACAGAGTGCAAGATCATGACCTGAGCTGAAGTCAGAGGCTTAACTGACTGAGCCACCCAAGTGCCCTGTACATATTTTTTAAACACTTATTTTTTTAAGTTTATTTATTTATTTTGAGAGACAGTACGTGCACGTGAGTGCTTGAGCAAGGGAGGGGCAGAGAGAGAGAGAGAATCCCAAGCTGGTTCCTCATTATCAGTGCAGAGCTCGAAGTGGGGCTCGAATACACAAACCATGAGATCATGACCTGAGCTAAAATCAAAGGTTGGCTGCTTAACCAACTGAGCCACCCCGGCTCCTTTAACGTTTATTTTTGAGAGAAGCAGGCTCTGAACTGACAGTAGAGAACCTGATTCGGAAGCTGGAACTCAAGAACCACAAGATCATGACCTGAGCCAAAGTCAGACACTTAACTGACTAAGCTACCTAAGCGCCCCTATTGTATACATTAAAAAATTTAAATACTAAGAGGAGTGCCTGGGTGGTCGGGTCAGTTGAGCCTCTGACTCTTGATTTTGGCTTAGGTCATGATTTCACAGTTTCTGAGTTCGAGCCCCATGTCTGGCTCTGCACTGACGGTGTGGAGCCTGATTGGGATTTTCTCTCTCTGCCCCTCGTCCACTCATGCTCTCTCTCTCACTTCCTCTTTCTCAAAATAAATAAAAAGTTTTAAAAAAAATCTAGATGCTAAGATTTTACTTTTGTTTTTATTTTATTTTTTTTAGTTATTTTGTAAGAGAGTGTATATGCACAAGGGGAAGGGGCAGGGGGAAGAGAGAGAGAATCTCAAGTAGGCTCTGGGCCCAGTGTGGAGCCCAGTGTGGGCTCTTGGGGCTCGATCTCACAGCTGTGAGATCATGACCTGAGCCGAAATCAGAAGTCAGACGCTTAACTGACTGAGCCACCTAGGTGCCCCTGCACTTTCTCTCTTGCACTTTCTCTTTTTCTTTCCTTTCTTTCTCTCTTTCTCCCTTTCTTTTTTTTTCTTTTTTCCTTTTTCTTTCTTTCTTTCTTTCTTTCTTTCTTTCTTTCTTTCTTTCTTTCTTTCTTTCTTTCTTTTTCTTTAATTTCTTTCTTTCTTAATTTCTTTCTTCCTTCCTTCCTTCCTTCCTCCTTCCCTCCCTCTCTTTCTTTCTCTTTCTTTCTTTCTTTCTTAATTCTATTTAAATCCAAGTTAGTTAACATATAGTGTAATGGCTTCAGGAGTAGAATTTAGTGATTCATCACTTACACACAGCACCCAGTGCTCACACGAACAAGCGCCCTCCTTAATGCCCATCACTCATTTAGCCCATCCCCCCACCCAACACCCCTCCAGCAACCCTCAGTTTGTTCTCTGAATTTAAGGGTCTCTTATGGTTTGCCTCCCTGTTATCTTATTCTTCCTTCCTTTCCTCTTTTTTCATCTGTTTTGTTTCTTAAAGTCCACATGAGTGAAATCATACGATATTTATCTTTCTCTGACTGACTTATTTCGCTTAGTATCATATTCTAGCTCCATCCACGCTGTTGCCAATGGCAAGATTTCATTGTTTTTTCCCTTTTTTTAAATTTTTTTTAATGTTTACTTATTTTTTTTTTAATTTTTTTTTTCAACGTTTTATTTTATTTTTGGGACAGAGAGAGACAGAGCATGAACGGGGGAGGGGCAGAGAGAGAGGGAGACACAGAATCGGAAACAGGCTCCAGGCTCTGAGCCATCAGCCCAGAGCCTGACGCGGGGCTCGAACTCACGGACCGCGAGACCGTGACCTGGCTGAAGTCGGACACTTAACTGACTGCGCCACCCAGGCGCCCCAATGTTTACTTATTTTTTAGAGAGAGAGAGAGAGGAAGCAGTGGAGGAACAGAGAGAGAGGGAGACACAGAATCCAAAGCAGGCTCTAGGCTCTGAGCTGTCAGCAGAGTCCAATGCAGGGCTCGAACCCACAAACTGGGAGATCATGACCAGAGCCAAAGTTGGAGGCTTAACCAACTGAGCCACCTAGGCACCCCTTTAAGTTTATTTATTTATTTTGAGAGAGAAAGAAAACAGAAGCAGGGGAGGGGCAGAGAGAGAAGGGGAGAGAGAGAGAATCCCAAGCGGGCTCCACACCATCAGAGAAGTGCCCAAAGTGGGGCTCAATCCCATGACTATGAGATCATGACCTGAGCCAAAGTTGGACATTTAACTGACTGAGCCACCCAAGCATCCCAAGATTTCATCTCTTTTTGATCGCCGATTAATATTCCATTGTATATATATACCACATCTTCTTTATCCATTCATCAGGTGATGGACATTTGGGCTTTTTCCATAATTTGGCTATTGTTGATAGTGCTGCTATAAACATTGAGGTGCATGTACCCATTCGAATCAGCATTTTGTATCCTCTGAATAAATACCTAGTTGCACTTTTGTTTTATCTTTTTTTTTTTTTTTAACTCTTCTTAACGTTTATTTATTTCTGAGAGAGAGACAGAGTGTGAGCGGGAAATGGACAGAGAGAAGGGGAGACAAAGAATCTGAAGCGGGCTCCAGGTTCTGAACTGTCAGCACAGAGCCTGACAGGGGGCTCGAACCCATGAACCGTGAGATCATGACCAGAGCTGAAGTCACTTAAACCAACTAAACCACCCAGGCACCCTTGCACTTTCATTTTAAATCAATGCTAACAACATTGTCTCTTTTTTTTTTTTTTTTCCAATGTTTATTTATTTTTGGGACAGAGAGAGACAGAGCATGAACGGGGGAGGGGCAGAGAGAGAGGGAGACACAGAATCGGAAACAGGCTCCAGGCTCCGAGCCATCAGCCCAGAGCCTGACGCGGGGCTCGAACTCACGGACCGCGAGATCGTGACCTGGCTGAAGTCGGACGCTTAACCGACTGCGCCACCCAGGCGCCCCAACAACATTGTCTCAAGAAGGAATACAAATTCTGCAACTTATCTTAATGGGGTCTCAGGACATCTCCCATCCCAAAATAAACAGAACAGAACTTGCCTCTGTTAGCAAAAGATGGCCAGAGCGCATGGGAAGCCATGAGTCAGGGTTAGGAGCTACGAGGTTACCACCAAAAAGTCAGGGTTTACAAAGCTCTAGGGAGATGCTGGCCACTGTTCTTTCTAAATCAAAAGTCCCTCTATGTGCTCAGAGATTCCCGTTTTACCCACTCTTACACAATTGCATTCTTTCAGGGGTGCAGCCTCAAGAATTAAGGGGAAATTTAGATTTCTCATCTGAGTAGGGTATTCCCTATTTGTCATCTGTAGGAAACAAACGTCATATACAACCTTGGAAGCCAGCTCCTTGCCCTGCCCTCAAGCAGATAATCAAGCTGATGGGCTAGGCTCCTTGATTATTCTTTCTACTCTCTGGGACTCTGAACATGGCTATGAGGCTGTCATAGGGGCAGGCTATCATTCATTCCAAGGGGAATGCCCCACAAGAACTCAACTGCTCACTGCCCTGGAGGCAGAAACCTTAATAAAACTGAAACCACAGGGACCTCAAGAGTCACAGCCAGTGACCATAGCCACCGGAAGCACAGTTTCCTGGATATTTTCCTTGAGTTGTAGAACAAAAAAAGGCCTTGGAAGGTTTCACTCAACTGGGGAGCTGAACTAAAGTAGCACTGAGGTGTCGGTCCCTTCAGGCTTATAGGAGTTTGGCCAACCTCCCTAATTTGAACATCCTAAAGACTGCATTCCCAGCCTTCTTTTCTGTAGGCCAGAACTCAATGTTATGTTACTTTATTTCCTTACTGTTACACTGGGGTCTCTCTATATAGTTCTGGTCAGTATTACCATAAAAATGCAAGAGCTTTCTCCTATCCCTTTCTATACCCTTTTAACCTGCTGTTGCAGTTGTTTCCTCTGGTCTACCTCTGGAAAGAGCTAGGAATTCAAAACAGATTGTTCCTAAAGGAACCTGAACATTTAGCCTCCTTTATTCAGGGTTTCTTGAACCCATGAACAGATGTGCAAACCACACACACTGTCTCTTTCTGTCAGACGCACGTGAGCGCCCACACACACAAAGATAAATATCAGAGAAGCCACTCTAACTATAATTCATATTTTAGAGTAAAAAGGACATGCTGTTACCAATCCTTGGCAAAAGCATAAAGGTAAAGGCCAGGTATACGTATTGTAGACTCACTTCTATCAATTCTCCCTTCTCCTTGCCCTGACTACAACAGATGTGCAGAGGCTGAGGATTCTCTAGCCCCAATTACTACAAACCACCAGACACATAGCTAGAGGGCCCCATAACCTGCTCCAGTGTAAAGAAACAGGTAATGTCTAGGAATTTCAATCTAGTGAATAAAATTAACTGGTAAAGGGTCTCACATTTCATTACAAATCTTCCTGTCTCTTGGTGAATGGAAAAAAAGGAAACTGAGCTGGGAATACAGAAACCTGAGACCCAGTTCTAGCTCCACAACGGACCAAATGTGTGACCTTGGGCAAATTACTTAACCTCTCTGGGCCTCAGTTTCCATACTCCACAAGAAATGAAGCATCTTGGACTACATAAATTCTAAGGTGCTCTACAAATTACATGATTCTGAGATTCAGCATATAAAACAAAAATATCTAAATTAGGATGTAGGGGCGTCTGGGTGGCTCAGTCAGTTGAGCAACCAACTTTGGCTCGGGTCATGATCTCATGCTTCGTGGGTTTGAGCCCTGAGTCAGGCTCTGTGCTGACAGCTGAAAGCCTGGAGCCTGTGTTTCCTATGTAGGATTCTGTGTCTCTCTCTCTCTCTGCTCCTCCCCCACTCCTGCTCTGTCTCTCTCTCTCTCTCTGTCTCTCTCTCTCTCTCTCTTGCTCTCAAAAATATACATTTAAAAAAAGAAAAAAATATTGAAAAAATAAATTAGGGGTAATTACATTATACAAGGTGCCTTATGACTAACTGACCTTCCTCTTTTTAGGCAACTCTCTTGACTTTTTTTTTTTTTAAGTTTATTTGAGAGAGAGAGAGTATGTGACCAGGGGAGGAGCGAAAGAGAGAGAGAGAGAGAGAGAGAGAGAGAGAGAGAGAGAGAGAGAGAATCCCAAGCAGGCTCCACACTGTCAGCGCAGAGCCCAATGTGGGGCTCGAACTCATGAATGATGAGATCATGACCTGAGCCGAAATCGGAGTCAGACTGCTAAAGCAACTGAGCCACCCAGGTGCACCCAGCCCCTTTTTAAAAAATTTCTAATGTTTATTTATTTCTCCGAGGGAGAAAGAGAAAGAGACAGAGCACAAGTGGGGGAGGGGCAGAAAGAGAGACACAGAATCCGAAGCCACTCCAGGCTCTGAGCGGTTAGCACAAAGCTGGAAACAGGGCTCAAACTCGTGAACCGCTCAAACTCGTGAACCGAGAGATCATGACCTGAGCCGAAGACGGCTAAGGATACTTAACCGAATGAGTCACCCGAGTGCCCCGCCTTTTTTTTTTTTTTTTAATGTTTGTTTATTTTTGAGAAAGAGAGAGAAAGCGCATACATGGGAGGAGCACAAAGAGGGGGAGACAGAGGATATGAAGTGGACTCCACGCTGACAGCAAAGAGCCAAATACAGGACTTGAACCCACCAACCGTGACATCATGACCTAAGCCAAAGTCATACATTTAACCGACTGAGCCCACCCAGACACCTCAACTTTCTCGACTTTTTAAGTGAAAGGAAGTGGTATTTTTTTCTTTAAGCAGCAGAGTCCTTAGACTGAAGTCACTCCTCCTCTTAGAGAAATTACTTCTGAGGAACTCAATTTCCTCACTTGTGAGATGAGGGGATGGGCTACATTGTCCCAAAGGTTCTGTTTAATTCTAGAATGCTGTGATCCATACTAGATTTACCACAGTGGGGGTAGGTGGGTTGGTTGGTTGATTTATTTATTTAGTTTTTTAGTAAGCTCTATGCCCAACAGGGGGCTTGAACTCATGATCCCACAATCAAGAGTCCCCTGAGATCAAGAGTCACATGGTCTACTGACTGACTGAGCCATGCACCCCACCACAAAGGATTTCAAAATTAAAATTCCTTTAGCATATTTTAATTGGTTCAATTTACAAAAGAATCCAGAGGGCACACAATTCAAGGATGTACTTAACACTTGAAGGGAAGCCTACTAGGCCTCAAAGGGCAGCAAGGACCTCCCACTTAGTCACCAGCACCAAGCACTCTTTGTGTGGTTGCCCCAAATCTCATCTTCATCCTCTATACACAGCTCCCTTGCCAAAAGAGGCATGTAAAAGATACAGAAAACACAATCCTTGTCCTCAAACTAAGGTGTAGGCTTGAGTCCAATGAGTGAGTATATGCAAGATATAAAACACGTTAAAAAAACGTAAAATTTACTAAGCAGTTTTCCAAGTAAAGGTTACTGTAAGATATAAATAGGCAAAGAACAGACTGATGTGGATTAATCACAGAAAGCTTTATGCAGAAGAATTTCAAGAATCAGGTTTTCAAAAGCAGAAGGAACTCAGATAGGATGAGAAGAGACCTGAATTCTGGAATGGGATTCTGAATCAAGGCTCTTTACCTTCCAAGTGTTGGGGGGTAGGCTCCCTGTTCACAAGGCTCCAACCCCCTGATGCCTCCACTCAGTGCCACTCAGGAGACGCTCCCAGTAACCCATCTTGTTGGCTATTCTCCGACTGAGTCTTCCTTCCTAGTGACAAGCTCCATCGCCAAGGGGATGGATGTGATGTCACAATCAGGAGCACTCTATTAATAGGAACAAGGAAGAAAAAGGTGAGTCAGGGGAACTACCTCCACTTGGCAGTGAGACTAGACAGATTGGATCCGGCAGTTGGTTGAGGAGAAGGAGGAGACAATTCCATTAAGGCCTACAGGTTTCAGAGCTGAGGACACAGCACTAACTTCTAAGGATGGAGGTTACTGGCTAAGAAATCACACACACACACACAGTCCAAGAGATTCAAACAGAGCTGAGAGAGGCAGAGAAAGGGACAAGAATAAATATAAAGAAGAAGCACTGTTTGAGACAGAAAGATTCTCTTACTCGGTATACACAACCACAAATAATGTCAATGATTTCAGATCTGTGGCTATACAAAGCACAGATCAATGATACCTTATATGCACAGTATGATGCTTAAATGTTTCCCAAATGCTTTCACATAAATTACTGAATTCATGTAAAAAGAATTCTAATCCCACCCTCCAACTGGAAAATACTATTTCATAAGAAGATACTCAAGAATGTTCATACAGGTGTGATTCTACTTCCCAAGTCAGAAAATATTCCTGAGGGTATCAGGCTTTATTAAAAAGGTGGGGGGGGGCACAGGGGGCACTTGAGTGGCTCAGTGGGTTAAGTGTCCAACGGCTCAGGTTATGATCTCGAGGTTCATGGGTTTGAGCCCCATATCAGGCTCTGTGCTGACAGCTCAGAGCCTGGAGCCTGCTTCGGATTCTGCATCTCCCTCTCTCTCTGCCCCTCCCTTGCCCACACTCTGTCTCTCTCTCTCTCTCTCAAAAATAAATAAACACTAAATTTTTTTTTTCTTTTTTTAATGAAGAGACAGTGAAACAGGAAATTATTCCAGAGTGGGCAACTGGGAATACTAGAGGTAGCAGTATGATTAGGCAGACTAGACTCTCATTACTAAAAGAATGGAACCAAGAGGGACAAGGCTTCAGATGACGGGTGCTGAGAGATCTACTCAATACTACACAGGAGCATAGCAACTATTCCAACTCCTCTTGTCAACATCACATGGCTATCAATAGATTAAGGGCTGTATAACAAAGGAATAGGATGATAATTTTTATACATAAAACTGAGATTATTTCATCTTCTGAGCCTGGCACACACACTGATTAGTTTACTATACTCATCAGCCACGTTTTAGCGTGGCATTTTTAAACTAACAGAGAGATAAATGTGCAATGCCAGACCCACTTTCTATTTGAGGGGTTGGGGGTGGGAGTTGTTTCTCCCTCATCCATAACACAAAGGACAATATAATGCTGCTTCCATTTTGACAACACCCTATCTCCCAACAGCCTGACATATGCACCTGTACTCCACGAAATGCTTCCACAAACCACTGCTGTTGGCTATACTCAGTCTTCTACTGACAAGTTCCAGACTCAGAAAGCAAACTGTTCCCACTCTGGGGAAAAAAAAAAAAAAAACAATCTTACTCTGATGCTTCCTTAGCCAGAACAAAACAGGATTTTTCAACTGAGAGGAGGACCAGGAGTCAGGAGATGGGTTGTGGTCCCAGCTCTGCCAACTGTATGACTTTAAACAAGCCAAGTATCCCTTCTATAGTTTTTAATGTCTTCACCCGATAAGTAGGGAAGATACCTGCCTTATCTACCTAATATGTTGTACTAGAACAATCAGAGACATAATAAATATGAAAACATACTGAATACAGCTATGTCTCAGGTAAGGTTTTGTAGTAATAGAATGCAAAATAAATTTAAGAGTACCGAAGGCAGGTGAGGAAATGCTTGAAAGAAGCTTGGTTCCTTTTTAATTACTAGGAACCAGGCCCAGCCACAAAGTCGGCTGGACACACAGGGTAGTACCACTATCATATCACTCAGATTCCCTAACACTAGTCTACCCCATTCCTATCTGGAGGGAAACTATCAGCCAGCAACACTATCAGTTTCTTGTCCTATTGTCAGACTCTAAAACCACCTGTATAGGAAGTGATTAGACTGTCACTATCACAGCCCATCCCCCATGAACAGTGGCTCCTTAATAGCCACACTTGTTGTTAGGTGGAATGAAGTCAGTTTGTGAATGGGGAAGATGTCTGTCAGTCCCTCAAGCAAAACACTCTCACCTCTCTTAGTTTTCTGCTCCTTCTCCAGCCCCCTCCTTCCCACTCCCCAATTTCACAGAGTTCTGGGTTGGGGAAGGCTTTCCGGTGAGTGAAGTCTGCATAAAGGGCCTGGCTGCAAACCCAAGGAAGGGATGTAAGGAATGTGAGATTCCTTCACGGAGGGGGGGAGGGGGAGGGGGGGAAGGAATGGAGAAGGAAGACAAGGCTGCCAAAGACAAGGCACGGGAGAGGAGCCAAGCTATGGCGCTTCGAGGGCGGGGGTTCAGGTTCCGCCACCCCTGCCCAGGCTGGCCCCCAGAATATTCCCTTCCTCCCCTCTCAACCCGTCAACACTGCCCATTTAAATACCACGTTTCAACCCCAGGTCCCTTCTTTCCTGTCCTCCAGCCAGCCCAGACCCCCCTCCCGCACTTAAGGCTACCCTACTCCAATGGACCTCCCCCGCAACCCACCCTCCAGCGCCCCTTTCTCACCTCCCGACTCCTCCCTATCCCTGTTCCCTTGCTCCATTTTTCATCTTTACTCCTAACCCTTCTCCTGACCTCCAATATCTCGAACCCGTGCCCCAATCCCGGTGGGACATCGCCCCCTCCCCTCCCACACCCTCTTTTAGGTGGGAGTCGGCGCAGGCGCAGTACGCACCGCCCTGGAAGCGGTCTGGACTCTCCGTACCCCGGCCCGGCTGGAGCTGAGGCCGCAGCGGCCACGGAATAGCTCGGGTGCCGGGTCCCAGCCTTTCCTGGGAGGGGAAGGGGAAGGGGAAGGAGAGGAAAGGTTCCAACCACTCGTCGCCTTGTGAGACGGATCCCTTGCCCCGCCTACCACTGCTACGCAGCCCGGCGGAATCTCGTCACCAAACTCCGCCTCTCTGTTTAACTCGGACCTAGACTAGACGCCAAGAGCGACCAACGAGGAGGGAGGAAGGTTAGCCGGGCCCCCTCTCTACACCGGAAATCTTTATGATCCCAACGAGGACTATATAGCCATCTGGGAGGGAGAACTCTATGTTCTTCCCAGCATGAGTGTTGGGGGTGGAGCCGGAGGCTGGCTCCCGGGAGGCAGAGGCTTCGCTTTGGAGAGGTGTACGTGTCCCATCTCCTAAAGTTGATGCCACGAGATGCGAGATCGTTGCGAGGAGGCTGGCCTGCAGTGTGACCTGCCATCTCCCGTTACTAAAGTGGTGGTCAGCATCCCGGAGCCTCCCGAACCTATGACTTGTAATCACGGGAGTGAATACGGCGACCACGGGTGGAGAATTGGAGTGTCTAACCGCAAAGCTTTAATCTAAGGTGCCCAACGGGTTCCCTACCTCTCCTCGCCGCACTCCTGTTGTGTCTACGTTGGCTCTCCGGACACTCATAGAGTTCCCTGAAGCACCTAAGGGCAGGGAAGGGAGATAAAATGTCCCTCTTCCTAGGTTGTGCCTTGATTTCCTTCGGATACGACACCGTAGTTGAGGGGTGTGGGAAGGAGAGAACCTGGGATCCGAGGAAAATCAAGGCGGAGCCTAAAGCTCTCTAGAAGGTAAGGGATTAATTAAACCAAAGCATTACAACTACATGACCTCTTAAGCTAATCTGATATTAAACAGTATTTGTTATGGATATTCGCTAAACAAATGGTAGTGCTTTGTACATATGTAATTGGTTTATACACAACATTACAGAACTAGAACCTTTTGTTGATTTTCTAACAAGTCCCAAGGGGAACTAAAGGTTTGGGCCTCCTCTGTTAAATCCTCTGGGGTCTGGGAGAGGAGGCGGGCCAGACCCTGGATCTAGTGAGGTAAGTACATTAGGAAGAGGTGTCTTTCAGACTCTGGGAGAGACTAATGCAAATGCTGTTCTCTGTGCCCCGGGTTCCATTCTTTCAAAAAGGGTGTCTGCCTCTGGTGTGAAGGCCACTTTTTCCAAAACCCTGACCGCGCTGGGTCGTGCATTAAAAATGAGGACCCCAGGGGCGCCTGGGTGGCTCAGTCGGTTAAGCGGCCCACTTCGGCTCAGGTCATGATCTCACAGTCTGTGAGTTCGAGCCCCGCGTCGGGCTCTGTGCTGACAGCTCAGAGCCTGGAGCCTGTTTCAGATTCTGTGTCTCCCTCTCTCTGACCCTCCCCCGTTCATGCTCTGTCTCTCTCTGTCTCAAAAATAAATAAACTTTAAAAAAAAATTAAAAAAAAATGAGGACCCCAAATCAGGAATAGAGATAAGGATTATAGCAGTGGGAAAAGAAAGTACCTGTGTGCTAAGCACTGCCTTTTATATAACTTACGTTTTCTTGTCTGCAAAATGCAATTACATATTTAAGAATTGTCGAGAAAACAAGTGCGGAGCCTGTTTCAGACTTTTGACCACCGTGTTCCAAAACCTCTGGTCCTTTCTCCAGTGTCATGTCTTAAAGAGAAAATTTCAGAGCCTAGGTACATCCTCCCAGTAAAGGAAAGGAAAAGTGGGACTCGAGGCGCCTCCTGGTGGTCAATCTTTCTCCTGGCCAAGCCAACCACCTACCAGGCTCCTTTAATACCTAAAATCCGCCCCTTTTGCGGCGCGTGAATCTTGGATCCCGGTTGGCTGGGCGGGGTCCAGCGGCGGGCGCGGGGCGCGCCGGGACAGTGCTGATTGGTCGGAGGCGGCCAGCCGGAAACTTCCGAGAATGTCCGTACTCCCGCGTTCCACCGCGCTGCATCCGGCGGCAGCGGGGCCTGTGGCTCCCCCTGCGGGCGGCTCTGCTGCGTGCACTGTCCGGCCTGCGGGCTGGGTGGGTGGTGGGTGGTGGGTGGTGGGCTGTGGGTGGGGGAGGGGATGGACCGAGTCCTGAGTTGTCCGGATGAGGGTTCGGGAAGGTTTGGCGAGTAAGATTCCATTCCTTGGGTCTGCACCAGTTTCCCTACCCCCCCCCCCCCCCCCCCCCCGTCTCCGTCGGCTCCCCGACTTCTGGGCTTGAGACTGAAAGAGCATCCCGGGACGGGGCCTTCCAGTCCCGAAGCAGCCTATACAGAGACCCTGAAATTCTGATCTTGAAGTTGGAGGCTCCTGGGGAAGTTGGTTTATAACCTTTTAGAAGAATTAGAGGATTTGCGGCTGCCTGACCCCAGCCTAGTGTGGTAGGTAGGCCTTGGGAAATGGAGCATAAGGGCAAAGACTCCAAGCCTTGAGCCATCATTCCCCTTTCCCCTTTCTAGTGTAGTGCGGAGGCTCGGGCAGCATGACGACGGAGACCTTCGTTAAAGATATCAAGCCTGGGCTCAAGAATCTGAACCTCATCTTCATTGTGCTGGAGACAGGTGGCTATTCTGGGATGGTGGGACCCCTGCGCGGGGGTTCTCAGGGTTGGGGAGGGGGCAGGAGGGGAAGAGCATCACCTCCTCTGTTAACTAGCTACCGGGATGTCAGGGTGCACCCCAAAACGCTGCTTACGCGGAATCTCCTACACCCTGGCCTGGACAGTTGTAGTCGAGTGCAGAGTAGATGGAACTCGCCAGATCCAAGCCTCCAGCGCCACTCAGGCCTCTTTCCACTCAGTGCCTTCTCCATGGTGCTGTCCCTCCACTCCCCCTCACCCACCCATATCTAGATCTCATCCCTCTGACCCTCTTTTCACCTCCACCCCAACATTTGTCTGTTCCCTCCAGGCCGAGTGACCAAGACAAAGGACGGGCACGAGGTTCGGACCTGCAAGGTGGCCGACAAAACGGGCAGCATCAATATCTCTGTGTGGGACGACGTGGGCAACCTGATCCAGCCTGGAGACATTATTCGGCTCACCAAAGGGTAACTCCTGGTTATTCCTGGCTATCCAAGGCTAGTAACAGTCAAGGGGGTTAGAGTTAACAGTCCCTATAACTCTTCTGAGTACTCTGAGTCCTACTTTTCGTGCCCCCACAGGTACGCTTCAGTATTCAAAGGTTGTCTGACACTATACACTGGACGTGGGGGTGATCTTCAAAAGATTGGAGAGTAAGTGTTTTGGGGATTGGGATGCAGAAGCACCAGCCAGCATAAGGGCATATAGTCCATGTCTTGTATCTAGACCTTTCTCAGGCCTCCAGAGGCTGGGTCTGAGGCTTCAACTAATTTCTCCCTTTGCAGATTCTGTATGGTTTATTCTGAGGTTCCTAACTTCAGTGAGCCAAACCCAGAGTACAGTGCCCAGCAGGCACCCAATAAGACGGTGAGTCCCATGGCCTTGATATGGGGAAGGAGGGTAGGTCCAGCCAAGAAGCATGGTAGGGAACAAGGTCTGAGTATTTAATTTGTGCCTTCAGGTCCAGAACGACAGCAGCCCTACGGCTCCCCAGCCTACCACCGGACCCCCTGCCGTTTCTCCAGGTAAACCTTTCCCTTCCATCCGCTGGTTCTCTCCCTAGCATGGAAAGATGCATTGCCCTCATCCTTTTTCCCAATTTGTCTTCTTTCCATGTATCCCCTTCCACCTAATTCTCCCAGTTCTTTTGCAAGTCCTTGTGGGGAAAAGATTTGGGGACCTGCTTCTGTCACTGATAGAGCTCTGGTACTCTTTTGCCACTACCACTCAAGGACACAAATGAAAACAGTTTATCCAACAAGACTGCACTCCTTTATTCAAGCTTGTTTCTCTCTGCTTCTTCTCTGGCAGGTCCTTGCCCTTTCCCCCTTGTCCTTTTGACTCATTACATGGCTCTAACATGGATGTATATGACTTAACATGCAGTCTACACTGTACAGAGTTAGGGCACCAAGTAGTTCCCTTTGGGGAGTCACCACTCTTCTTGAAACTAAAGACCCTTCTTCTAGCCTGTGGACCTCAGGATTATGATTCTTCCATCTGATATACTCCAAGACCCTGTTTTTTGGTCTCTTGCTTTTGATTAGAATCACCCACCAACACCACCTCCTTTGTCCCCTGGCTTCTCTTTAGGAACTGGGTTTCACTGGTCTTTTTCTCCTTCTGGGTAATCTCCCGGCTGAGCCTACTACTGCCTGGGTGTTCGACTCCTCTTGCCTCTGATCTGTGTCTTAGGTTTCTCCCTGTGACACTAGGCTTCAGGCTGCTTCTACCCTTGCTCAGTCTGTGTCTACATCCCTAGTTACCATGGTTTTCAGAATTGTTTGTGTCAGAACCACTGGGATCATGGTTTTTTTGGAAACACCATGAAATAACATTTAATTCCACCATAAAAATCAGCATCCGTATTTTCACTGGAAAATATGACTGTTACATATGTCCACGTCTCCATAACTATAACTTATAAAAAGTATTTTAAATAAGGTACATTTAAGCCTGTTTGGCCCTAATGCTCATTTGCCAGATGTTTGTTCACTTTGTTATCTGCTAACAGGTGCAAAAGTCTTAATAAAAAGTATGTGTGGCGTAAGAACTTAACATTAACTCCCTATGTACTCCTAACTTTTTCTGTGAATTGAGGAAAGGCATTATTTTTCCATTCTGGCAACAGATATCTTAGTCTGGTGGAACAGCCTGGGTCCAAGCAGATATGTGGTTTAAGAATCACTAGCCTATGACTTCTACCCCTTTTAGGGCTCATAGTGCCCTCTGTATAAGAGAGGCAGGCCTCTGTCTTCATTTGACAAACATAGATGAGGAATGCCAAGGAATAAAAACACAGCACCTGCCTTTAGGAGCTTGTAGTCTATAAAGGAGATGGTCCTACAGATGACACACTGGTAGGGGCAAGGGTAGTGATGTGCACAGTTGTAGGAGCTCAAGGAAATCATCTCACACACCTGGCTCCAATCAAACATGTGAAATATACACCAAAATATTACTTATCATTTTGAGGGTGTGTGTAATATTTTTTTTCCCTATTCCTATCTTTATTTTCCAAAATGAAAATGTATGTATCATCGTGATACCCACCACACTTTCCTTTTTTAAAGCTGCTTCTTACATAACACAGAAGCTTTGGGTCCTTCCCCTTCCCATGCTTCTCCAGTTTTACAAAGACTTTTGACAAAGGGGCATTTTGTCAGAGGTCCTTAAGCCTAGAGCTAAACAGCGAATGCTAGGTCTGACCTCTATGATACAAAGGTGAATGGAAGAGAAGAATATCACACTAGGATTCACATAGCAACTTCCCAAATGATTGAGTCTTCTCAGGGCTCCATTTGTACAACCCCTGCTCTTTGCAACTGGTCCAGCTGGCCTGAATGTGCTGCTGTGCTTGATGAAGACTGTGCTACTCTCTAGGGCACAGAGGGAGGCCTTGGGGATGGACCTCTCTCCTACCTTAGTTTTCTAATTCCTGTGTTTCTTCCCCTTCTCCCACTACTAGCCTCTGAGACCCAGAACGGGAATGGACTGAGTGCCCCACCAGGTCCTGGTGGTGGCCCGCACCCGCCTCACGCACCCTCGCACCCTCCCAGCACCCGAATTACCCGAAGCCAGCCCAACCACACAGCTGCCGGCCCTCCTGGCCCCTCCAGCAACCCTGTCAGTAACGGCAAAGAGACCCGGAGGAGCAGCAAGAGATAGCAAGACGTTCTTCCTCCCTTCCCACCACCCACTATAGCCCAAGTGTCTCCTAGAACACAGCTTTTTACTAGGCTGCTGGCTTGTGGGGGGTGGGAGTGGATAGGCAGCAGTATTTTATCCACTGAATTTTACTGGAGGGGTGGTGAGCAGTTGGCCTTATCCACCCTAAGCCCATGCTCCCTGCCTTACCCAGCTAGATCTGCCTATCCCTGGGGATTCAAGGCCCTCTGCCCTCTTTCCCTTTAGAAACGACAGTCACAGTCTGTTTCTTGTGTGTGTGATGTGGAAATCAAATCGAATCTCTCCTTCCTAATAAATGTTACCACTCTGTACTGGACTCCTTTGCTTTTCGTGGGAAAACGAAGAGGTTAACAGTCAGACATGTGGGAAAGTGGGGTGTCCCTAGGAGATAGAAGGAAGACAAGTTACAGGTAAGGAAGCCTAGGCAAAGCAGGCCTGCCCCTTTAAGGTAGTGTCCCTCCCCTGCCCCCTCCCTGCAGGTGACCCTTGCCCGCTTGCCTGCCTACCCCCCCACAGCTGGAGCCAAGAAGGCTGTGTCCCCCTTCCTCTGGGCGTCCTTCCAGTCTCCTGCTGTCAGGTAACGCCAAAACCTCGGGCCCCTTGGACTAATTGCCCTAATCAGACTGTGCTCCCCTGATCTTAAGCCAGGTCAGACATCTGCAGAGAGCCCAGATATTTCTTTCCTCTTCCCACCAGGGCTTCCCCTTTCTTGATCATCTATTTCCAGAGCTCTGGCTCTTACTCTGCTGGGACAAGGAGTTGCTAAGAACGCTTTCCTCCCCATGCACCTGGGGTTGCCACTTATCTGCCTCTTCGCCTCTTTTCCAGCTAAGGGACACCCGAATCCCACTTTCCCGGGGATTGTGGGGATGGAGGTTGGAGATGGAGGAAGCCCAGTACCAGATATAAGGAGTGGAGGGTGGGGGTGAGAGTATATGCAGGGAAAGGTTAAAATGGTACCACTGGCTTAGTGGGGTGAGTTATTTAGAAGAAAAGGCCAGGCTCAGGGTTTCCTCAGCCATGTGGCTTTTCCAGGGGCAGAGGGTGGCCCCTCCCTACTCAGGGGCCCCAGCCAAGACTGACCTTTGACCCCCACCCCAGAGACCAGTGAACCATTAACTCCTCTCTGATGTGAACCTTCCCACACTGGCCCCTCCCCTCCCTGACCCCGCCCCAAAGCAGGTGGGCTGGGAGGGGGGCGGCGTTTGTCCATCCCAGCCCTCTATCTGACGTGGCCTCCGTTCCACCAGGGCACCTGGAGGCTGAGCCCCACTCCCCTCCCTGACTCAGGAACCTCTTAGTGTCCACAATAAGGCCTGACCGGGACCTGAGGTGACGACTCTCACACTGCCAATGAGGGTGAGGCCCTGTGGATTGAAGGGGGACAGAGAGGTGAGGCAGGGTTGAGGGGTGGAGTTTGGAGGACAGGATGAGAAGTCAGCTCTGGATCAGGTGAGGGAAGCATTCTGGGTCAAGGAAGGTGTTCTAGAAACTGGAAAACAGGAGGCCTGAGCTGGACAGCAGAGCAGAAGCCCAGGCCCTTTCTCCTTGTTCTTCCAGGGCACAGTCCTCAGGATGTTCCAAGGGGAATAGAAGCCAGAACCAGAGCCTCTAACCCATTGCCCCCAATAATGGGGCCCCCAATGAGTCATCTGCTGGCTGGCCTGTGTGTGTGGGTGGCCTTGGGCTTGGCAGGGGGCTCAGCCCCCAACCTGGGCCCTGCTGAGCAGGAGCAGAACCATTACTTGGCCCAGCTGTTTGGCCTGTATGGGGAGAACGGGACACTGACAGCCGGGGGCCTAGCGCGGCTTCTCCACAGCCTGGGGCTAGGCCGAGTTCAGGGACTTCGCCTAGGACACCATGGACCTCCGGTTGGTCGGGCTATACCCCCAGTTGGAGACAATTCCACATACAGGTACTACTAACCCTTCCTTCCCTTACCCCAAAATGCCACATGCCCACCTCTTCTCAGTGCTTGGATCAGTCTCCAGTTGCCAACCTCTAGCTTCCTAAAGTCAGATTTCTGGAATTACAAATGTTTCAAAATCTGACTCCTAGTATTCCTTCAAGGCCCCCTTTGCCTCTACTGCTTTCTAATTCTCTACTCTTCCAGATCCCCGGACCCTCCAATTCTTTGCTCTTAGTCCCAGTGCTCAATGTCTCCAGGCTGACTCGGCTCCCAATTTATAGCATTTTGGCTGCTCTCCCCCCAGCCCCATTTCTCTTACCCTCACACCCCTCATTCCTAGACTCTCCTATAAATTGACAATTCTCAGATCCTTCTAGAATTGACATTCCACGATTTCTGGGTCCCAGGAACTCAAGCTAGTGGCTGGTCTTCCCTTTCCCCTTAAGCACCCTAGGAACCTCAAGGGGAGTTTCTTAAAGAACATGAGTAAGTCTGGCTTGCTATCCCCTCTGCTCCAGATCACAGGACCCTGAGCTGAGTGTGGATGTCTGGGCTGGGCTGCCTCTGGGTCCCTCAGAGTGGGGTGACCCAGAGGAGCCAAAGGCCCCAGCATCGCCCCGTGGGCCAGCCCCCTCTGGCCTGGACCTCTTTCACAGACTTCTGCTGCTGGACCATTCATTGGCTGACCATCTGAATGAGGATGTGAGTCTGTTGATCTCCAGGGTGGGGGTTGGGGGGAGAAGGACTATGGGATTTAGATGGCCCGAAATTGTTTAAAGAGTAATTTAATACAGTTAATTAAAAAAAAAAAAAAAAAACCCAATCCAGATGTGATCTTAGGGTATGTTATTCCAAGAGCGAAATACGCTTCTTCTGGGCTCAGCGTACATGAACCCACACCCAAGTCTCCAAGGACAGGTTTAGGGGCCACACTTGGTGGCAAAGCAGAGAATCCAGAGAAATAGCTGAGGGTAGGATCTGGGGCTGGCTATCTGGAGAGGAAACCTGCAGGGAGTAGATGGCTGTCTTCAGCCAGAAAGGCAGTGAACGTGTTCCATGTACACCAGAGGGCAGCCAAAGCTAACTGTGAAGCAGGCCTGGTGAGGGTGGGCACCCCATCACAGGAAGCACTCAAGCCAAGCCTGGATGAACATGTAACAGGACTGCTGCGAGGAAGTTGGATGGCATTTCAGATTCTTTCCCTTCTAAGATTCTGCCATGGAGTGCTCTAGTTGTCCAACCAACTCCATCACCAAATCGTTGAAATCATCAGGAGCTTGGGAGGGAGAGAGATGGTGGCAATGTTTACTAGCACCCAACCTGCACTGAATTGAATATTTGCACTGGATTGAATATCCACTAATAATTAACACACACTGATCCTGTGGAGCCACCCCAGTCCCTGATGCACCTGCCAGCATAAGCAAAGGGGATCCTGGAGAGACCCAAGAATCCATACAATGGAAAGACAGACATTAAAGATCACAGTTCTCAGCAATGCCCCAATATATGACCTCTAACTCAACTCCCTTAGTGTCTGAATGGCTCCCAGCTGCTGGTCAACTTTGGCCTGAGCCCTGCTGCTCCTCTGACCCCTCGTCAGTTTGCTCTGCTGTGTCCAGCCCTGCTTTATCAGATTGACAGCCGTGTCTGCATCCAGGCCCCAACCCCAACCCCCTCAGGGGATCTTCTGTCTGGTCAGTGGGTGAGAGTGGGTGGCAGGGTGCCTTGAACCCTGGCAGGGAGTGGGCCCCTGGCCAAGCAAGATGGGTTTGTCGGGGTCCTGCCTCCCTTTGCAGTGTATCTCTGCCCTGCATTTCTTCTGAGGCCCTCCTTCCAACCCTAGCCTAACTTCAGTCCCTGATTCTCCCCAGCCTTGGTTCATAGCGCCCTGGCAGTCCTGCTGCTCAGCCTCCCTGCTCCCCTCTCCCTGCTGCTGCTGCGGCTCCTGGGACCTCGTCTATTACGGCCCCTGCTGGGTTTCCTGGGGGCCCTGGCCGTGGGCACTCTTTGTGGGGATGCACTGCTACACCTGCTGCCACATGTACGTGAAGCCCCTTCCTTGCTCCCTGCCCCGTGATGGGCAGCCTCCACGTACCCAAGGTGTTCCCAGTCACAGGACATCCCCTCCTCATTCCTGTCAGATTTCACGCGCCACTCCCCAACCTCAGCTTCAGCCCACAGCTGCCTTCTAGTAGCGAGTGAAGGCTTGCCACGTCCCACACAGGAGGGGGATGTTGTCGGGTGCGGGGGCTTCTGGGGTCTGCCCTGACCCCCTCTCTGTCAGGCACAAGGAGGGCAGCATGCTGGACCTAACGGACAACCAGAGGAGGACCTGGGACCAGGACTGTCGGTACTCGGAGGTCTCTTCCTGCTCTTTGTGCTGGAGAACGTGCTAGGGCTTTTGCGGCACAGAGGGCTCAGGCCAGTGAGTGATACCCTTTTCTCCTCCTCCTGCCAAAACTAGAGTCCTGGCCAAGAACTGGCCACGCAAGCCAGGAGGTGAGGGTGTGGGGTGTGTTCCTGGTGCGCTGATGTTTTCCTGAGTGTGCAGTCCTGACAACTAACAGAGAGTGGGTAGGGGGCTCCTTAGCATAGACCTGGGACTCCTGGCCAAGCGGCCTCCTCTCCCAAGTTCAAGTCAACAAGAAACAAGGAGTGCCAACCTGGGAAGAGAGCGGAAAAGCCAAAAAATATCTCCAAGTGCCAGAGGTGAACCCAGGTGTTCACTTTCCCAGCTGGTAGCCAGGCCTCTCCTTAGCCCCTGGCTCTGTTGCCTCCTCCACCAGGAGGGATACCCTCCCATTTCAGAGATGCTGCAGGCGAAAAAGACAGGATTTCAGAGCACCAGCCCTGGACCTGGAGGATGGCAGTGGGATGGCCCTTCAGCCCCTGCAGGCAGCTCCAGGTAACCAGAAGAGAAAATGAAGAGTAGGCTCCCAGCTCCCGGTTCTCACTTGCAGCCACTGGCACTGTTCTTGTCCTTCCTGCAGAGCCAGAAGCTCAGGGCTGCCATGGGGAGCAGGACAGCCAGCCCCCACCAGCCCCAGCTCCTACTGGGCACCAAGGCCACAGTCACGGGCACCAGGGTGGCGGTGATGCCAATATAACGTGGATGGTCCTCCTGGGAGACGGTCTGCACAACCTCACTGATGGGCTGGCCATAGGTGTGATGGGAGGAGAGGGCTACCAGGAAGTGGGGGAGGGAAGGGAATGCAGGCCCCTGTGCCCCTGGGGAGAGCTTTCTCCCAGGCTGATGACCTCCAATCCTGCCAACCCCAGGTGCTGCCTTCTCCGATGGCTTCTCCAGTGGCCTCAGCACCACCCTAGCAGTCTTCTGCCATGAGCTACCCCATGAACTGGGTAGGAATGGCAGAAGTGGGGTGGGGTGGACTCTAGAAAGGAGAGGCCTCCAAGGGGTGGAATTTAGGAGGCTGGCAGGTGACAGGGGTGAGGGACGGCCCTGGCTTATTATTCCCTCCCACCCTGTCGTCTCTTCCTCACAGGTGACTTTGCGATGCTGCTCCGAGCAGGGCTGCCCTTTCGGAGGCTGCTGCTGCTGAGTTTGGTGTCTGGAGCCCTGGGACTAGGGGGTGCAGCCCTGGGGGTGGGGCTCAGTTTGGGCCCTGTCCCTCTCACTTCCTGGGTGTTTGGGGTCACTGCTGGGGTCTTCCTCTATGTGGCCCTTGTGGACATGGTGAGAGGTGTGGGGTAGTGCAGGGAAAGCAAGGGAGGCAGGGAGGTGGGTTCAGCGGAGGGGGACGTATGGGTCCTTCCGCCTCCACCACTGGCTACCTGGAAAGGTGCTGGACCCAGGCTGGGTGGAGTCTGAGAAACAAGGGCCTGGAAGAGTTCAGAGAGGTTGCCAGTACTTTCTGACGCCTCCTTCTCATGCTTGACATGGGGTGGTGCAGAGACAATGCCAGGATCCTGATGCTCTTTTTTTCTTTCAGCTACCAGCCCTGCTTCGGCCTCCCGAGCCCCTCCCTACGCTCCATGTGCTACTGCAGGGGTTGGGGCTGCTGCTGGGGGGCAGCCTCATGCTCACCATAGCCATGCTGGAGGAGCAGCTATGGCCCCTGGTCTCTGATGGCTGATGGGGGCCAGTGGAAAGGCGCCAGGTTGCCCTTCCTTCCCCCCAACCACAGGAATGGAGGCGGGACACAGGGCCAGTAGGAGCAATAGGATTTTAATAAACAGAACCCATCCCAAAGCCATGACTACGACAGTTGTACTTGCACCAAAACAGCATAGAAAACCAGGATGTGGTGGGAGGAGGGCTCAAAGCAGGTCGGGGGAGGACATGAGCAGGGGCCTGGAGGGTGCAAGGTGCATCAATCTGCAGGGAGCGCATTGTGCTTTAGCCCAGGGAGGAGGGGTAGGGTGGGGCAAATGCACCGCCAGGTCCCCACATTTTCCTGCTGCCCTCAGCACCCTGGGGATACAGGCATCTGGGCGGATCTGCCCTTTATTGCTGCCCACCAGCATTAAACACCCCTGACCCCAACGCTAGCACCACAGGTGGATCCGGGGCAGGGAAAAGGGCAAGAACGGGAAAATTGCTTAGAGAAAGATTCAACTAGAATCCAGTGAATTGTGCTCAGTTCTCTTTACTTCCTACAACCGAGTACATGGGTCACAGGGTGGAGGGTGCAACAGGACATGAAACATGCCCCTCGGTGCCCCCAACACACCCCTGCACACAGGATGGTGGTGTCTGCAGCATCACAGGTCATGCAGGGCACAGGGAAGGGGAGGTTCACACACACATAGACGCCCACAGCGGGTACCAGACAGAGAACACCCCTGAATATACACAGCTGTACACAGGGAACCCCCAGGTCCCCAACCCAACCCTCTCCCCTGTCTTGCCGTCCCCCAGGCAGGAGGAACTGTATTGCTTTGAGAGAGCCACCCTGGGGGCCGCTCTGCCAGGCACCCTCCCCTCCCCTCCCCCCACCCCCATTTTGGCACATCTGCAAGACACACGGCAGCGAGAGTAGGCCCCTCCCTCCCAGGTTTCTGTGGCTTGGAGTTGAGGAAGGGGGTAGGAGACTTTGTCCTCCATCTTTCCCCTAGCCCTTCCCAAACCCCTAGCGAACCCACTCCAGCCAGAACCCACCCCCACCCCCAAAACACACACATACAAAGCTGAGCTATCCAGGAATACAGGGGAACAAGGAGATTGTCCGGGACAGGAGTGGAGGCAGTCGGGGGAGAAAGGACTGGAAGCAGAGACCCCACCCTGGTGTGGGGGTAAGACTGGCACAACAGCTACTTTAGTGCAATTGGAGAGGGTGCCCAGAGTGAGGGATGGAGATGGGAGGGGAAGGCTCTCCCCGATTTCCCTGGGGGCAAAGCCAGGCTCCCCAGGGAAAGGGCCTAGCAGGAGTAAGTGAGGGCCAAGGGCAGATGCTCTCGTCACCCGCCACCCTCTGCCCTCCCAAATGCAGTGACAGTGTCCCCCTCACACCTAAGTGGGCAACAGCAGCCTCGGAGTCAGTACCTTCAAGTAATTCATAGAGCAGACCCTCCCCACCCCAGCTTCCTCCCATCTCTGGGATTTGGTCGCTTCTCTAGGGTTGGGTCGGGAGGAGGGAGTCCCCAAGTCAGGCCCTTCCCTCTCCACCTCCCTCTTCCCAGATCACTGGGCTTGGTCCTCAAAGATTCCTTGCCTCCGCCCTTGGCCAACCTGGGTCAAGGCCACGGAGGGCTGGAGCCACCACGATTAGAGGGGAAGGGGCTGCTTTGCTCCTTATCCCTCCTTCTTAAAAGGTAGGGTTCAAACTAGGCGGGATGGGGCCCCATACTGGTTTGCCCCAGGAGGAGGGCTTCTGGGCTAGGGTCTGTAAGGCTATTTTCCTTTGCGGTGGGAAGGGGAGGTGGGGATGAACACGGGGTGTGGGGAGAGGGGGAGAAACGGTGGAGAGGGAAGGAGGAAGGGGCCTCCCTGCTGGAGCGTAGTCACTGGAGTCATTCAGACGAAGAAACACTCATGTGCACAAGATACAGAGTGTGCCTGTTCCCAGCCCCTCCAGCCAGGCCCCAGCCTCACCTCTCAGGGTCCCTTCTAAGACCCGAGAGGTTTGGGGGATACAGCTGTAGAACCGTTCACTCTGGCCCCACGCCCCCCACCCCACCCCCAGCCCCTTCTCCCCTTCTAAGGTCCAGGGAGTAAGAAGGTGCTCGGGTGGGCAGACAGCGGTGGAAACAGTATTGAGTTTTCCTTTGGTTACATATTGAAGGCAAAGGTGAGCTGGACTTACAGTCAAAACGGATAGGGATGAGGAAGGAAGAGGGGCCACGCCGGGGTTGGAGAGGGAGGTAGACCCTCCTCAGCCCCTCCACCCCAAGGAACACATGTCTAAGTGGGGTGGCAGTCCCTCAGTCTCATCTCTCCCACCCCCCACAGCACCAAACAGAAGGAGAAGCCCCCTCCCCCAGGGGCTGCTCCCCACCCCAACCTGGGCTGTACATTCAGTGGTTTTCAGCAGTCCTATGGCTCAGGGGGCCACAGTGGGGGAGGTGGCCCATCAGTCTCAGTTGGACAGTGGCAGTGACCCGGGTTTGTTGGCCCATCCTGGGACCCACAGTTTGTGCCATTTGTTTTTCTGAAGGATAGTACACAACCCTACCAAAGCCACCGCCCAATCAGAAACATCTCCCCAAAATCAGAAACTAAAAACTGGCTCTTATCTCGCCCTCTGATTCACACACCTGTTTCCCTGTCTCCTATGTAGCCCTCGCTCTGTCTCCTTTGCTGGGACCTGGGGCTGCTCCCAGGGTCCTCACTTAAAATAGGCCTTTTCTCAAAAGTGCTTATTACTTGAAGCAAGTGCTTTAGAGCTGCGGTGGGGAGAGGGGGAGGGGAGAGGGAGGGCAAAGGGAAGGAGGTGTTTCCTCCCCACCCTATCCCCTTAAGATTGGGGGGCATTCTGCCTGTTTTACTTCTCCACACCCGTTTAAGTCAAAGAGGTTTAAAAAAAAAATCTTAACATTAAAATAAATATGCAGTCGCCATGAGAATGGTCAAAACGCTTCAAAAAACACTAGGGGCTGGGGAGCCCAGGGTGGGGTGTGGGATTTCCTTTGGCATAAGGAGAGGAGGCTGCTCATCCTCCACGCCTCCTCATAGCCACATGAGGAGAGGCAGAGGACTCCCCACAACCTGCCCCAGCACTGCTGACCGTGTGCTGAAGGGGCAGCAGGGGGACAGGCAGCCACCAGAAATCTCATCTAGCAAAACAATGGGGCTCCTGACAAATACTCAGAATCTTCCTGTCATCGCCAAACATTGATAAAGGAGAACACGACTGATACCCCAAGAGTCTTCTCTGGAGAATCCATCTCTCTGCTCCCCCTGCCCCCCCCCCCCCCGTCACCTAATTCCCAGCACCAAAATGAGAGGGAGGGGGTGGAATGGGAAGATTTCAGGAGAGACAGTTAAAGTTAGGGGCAAGCTTTGCAGAACCAGCGGGGGCGGGGGGGGGGGGGGCTGCAGCCCTTAAGAGAGGTCACATTGATTGTCGTATAGGGGAGGGCAGGGTATGAAGGGAGGTGGGCAAGAGGGGCATCGCAAGGCCCTTTGGCTTTGAAAACAAAAATAAAAACTAAAAGCTGCACAATCCTTCTTACCAATAATGGTCATTTGGAAGCTTTGAAATGGTTTAGGAACTGAGGGTTAGGGGAAGCAAGACACAGACAGAGGGGATAAAAAGAGACCATGACAAAAAAAAGCCAAAAAACAAACAAACAAACAAAAAAAACAAAAAAGGACTTGGACAAACACCCCAGGCTTCAGGGAACCAGCATGAGGTATGGTTAAGGGTATCTGTTAGCGAGGCAGGGGTCCCTGGGATACCCCCTCCCCCCTCAGCCCACCCTTGGCAAGGGTGGCAAGACTTGCAGGAAAAACAACTGAAAAGTGGGTGAGGTTGTGAACAAAGCAAGCGTGAGGGGGCGTAGGAGGGGAGGAGACTGAGGAATCCCCCGGAGGAGACCCTGTACTGTGTAAACAAAGCCTGTCCAGTTCTCAGGGGACAATACTGATGGCAGCCAAACTGGGCAAGGATGCACTGTGGGGGTGGAGGGGGCATGACCTCTATTCAAGTTCTGTGTCTTGGCCCCTGGCTGAGGTATTGAGTGTGAGGAAGGGAACACTGGGCTATGGGAGCGGGTCCAACTGTCCAGGAGGCTTAGCTGGGAGATGGATGGACAGGGCGTTTGTTGGGACCAGGGCCAAATTCAATGCTACATTTAGAGAGAAAACTGCCCCCTCCTCACTCTGGCCCAGTTTGGCTTTTGGGGTGCGACTTTTAGGAATCTTCTCAGTGCAGCCCCTAGCTCAATCCCATGTTTCCCCGCTGCTGGGAGGGCAGGGATCAAGCCTCAGTGTGTATTCGTCACTACCTAGATCAGAGCTTCATCCTCACACCAGAGGGGAAGCCTGGGTCCCGAGTAGCCACGGTCCCTAGTCTGCCCTGCCCCTCCCACCATCTTTGGCTTCAGATCAGGAGTGACTGGGGGCGGTGGGTACTCTTGGACATAACGGAAGGTGGGGGTACAGAGGAACTATGGGTTTGGGGGGCACAGGAGGAAGAATATTGTCCTTCCCTCCCCACACATGCAAACACATGCCTGAAACACACAGGACATTCTAGGGCTGTGGTCTTGAAATGGGCAGGAAATTAATTTGTTTCTTCCCCTAAAGGATAAAATGCTTACTTAAAAATTCATGACAAGCCTCAAAGTTAAGGGAGAGGGGAGCCAGGGAGGGAATGGCCACAGGCTCTGCCCTCCCAAAAGAAGTTAAAAGAAAGAAGCAAGGTTAAAGTGCGTGGTTAGGGGACCAGGCCAGGAGTGGAAGGGAATCAGGGAGGAGCAGGCTGTGGGGGCAGAACCAGCCCTTGATTTGCATATGAGGAGCCAGGGGAGAGTGCAGGATTGGGGCCCAGGTACAGTAGTTGCTGCTTCAAGTGTTTTGCATTTGAACTTTAGGGGTGATGGGGTACAGAAGTGGGGGAAAAGCTCCAGGCCCCAGTGCTAAATACCCTCCCCCCTCATCCACTAGCTGCCCCTGAAGGGGGAGGGGGACGCCCCCAGAGTGCTCACACAGTACCAGAAATTAAGGCTTCTCACTGCTGCGGGGATGGAGGGGCCAGCCGAGCAGGGAGGCAGTGATGGGTATGGAAGAAGAGGAGGGATCTGCCTGGCAGTAGGGGCAGGGGCGGGGGGACACAAAGAGGAGAAACAGAGGAAAGGGTGGGGGGAGTTGGCAGCAGAAAGGGGGAACTGAGAGATGGGGTAAAAGAGAGGGTAGCCAGGCATTTAGCAATCATTTGGGGACACTTGGCAGAAGGGGTTGCCCTGGGGGTGCCAAGGGCCTGGGGTGCTCCCTGTTGGTCCCAGACCCTTGCCAGGCCAGGATGGTGTGGCAAAGGGGTGAGCAGCTGCTCCCCAGTGCATTTTTCCCCCCTCTGTCCCCCCCCACCCAGTCGTGTTCTCCTTTAAAGTGCCCTAAATGTATAGACTTTTTCTAAATAAATAGAATAAGATATCAAGCCACCGGCAGGGGGAGGGACACTGATGGGGGGCTACTCCGAATAGCAGCCGTCTAACCCAATGGCGCCGTGCCGCTCCTGACTGTAGGGGCAGGAGGCCCCATGGGGCAGGGCGCCGCAGCCACCCACCGTCTTGGCTGCTGCGATGCCGCAGTTCTTGAGCAGGCTGAAGCTGAAAGGACTGACGGCGTCCTTGGGTGGGAAAGGCTTCATGGTGGAGAGGATCAAGGCCAGGCAGTCTGCCACATCTTTGTTGGGGGCGCAGGCCAGCGCTGGGGTGTGACCTGCAGGGTGGAGGGGGAAAATTGAGGCACAGGGTCCTGTACCCCCGGGGCCCCATCCACCCTCTGCCAGGCCCTGAGCTCTCATCTGTGGAGGGTAGCCAAGGTGGGCAAGAGCCCAGCACAATCAGAATTCAAGGGCTACGAGGGCCCAGGGGCACCGACAGGCAGACTGTCAAAGCGTGGGGTAAAGGGTGGAGTGCAGGGGACAGAAGTCTGGGAGACTGAGGTGTGTGGAAGGTCTTCCTGAGGACCCTGCTGGCTCCACCTAGTTCCGTCAGATTCCCCTCAGAAATGCTAGCGTATTGGTATTGGGTCCCTGCTCTGAAGAGTTCCCCTGGGAAAAAAACCCAGTTTATAGCAAAGTTAAGAAGTCACCTCCTGAAGAATGTCCCTGACCCCAAACCCAGGAGAGGCGGGGGGCTCTGGACCCCACCCACCTTCTTCATCCACAGCCAGCACTGTGGCCCCACGACTTAGCAGGGCCTGCACCACAGAAGCTAGACCATTCCGGGCAGCAATGTGGAGTGGCCTTGGAAGAAAGGAAAAAAAGAACGAGAAATCAGTGAGATCCAAGCTGCCTTTTCACACCCAGCCAGAGTAGCAAGACTGCTGAACAGATACTGTGAGCTCTAGAGAGCCCCCAGAATGCATGTGGCTCTTTCTTACCCATCTGCCTCCCCTAGCCAGGCTCCCCCTTCCCCGGAAACTCACATTTGCAGCGCACTGTTGGTAGCATTGATAAGGCCAAGGTCTTGGGTTTCTGCCAGGATCATGAGGGCACACTTCTCATGGCCCTGAGGAAGAAGAACAGAGATGGAGTGGAGGCAGACAGGCTATAGAGCAGGAGTTGGGAAGGGTTCAGGGGACAAAAAGCTATACAGGCTGGACAATCCTGATTGCCACTCCAGTCCTCTCTCCAACTGGGCAGACCCACCCCCTTCATCAAGCCCACCCCCTTACGTGGCCCTCACCACCACCAATCCAGGCCACACCTTGCTACAAGCCAAGTGGAGGGCAGTGTTCTTGTTCTCATCCAGCACAGTAAGGTCTGCCTTCCCTCGATACAGCAGAAATTCTGCAAGAGAAAGGGGGCAAAGGAGTGATGCCTTCCCTCCAGAGCAGCAGCCCTCATGGCTCCCGGCCCTCCCATCTGCATATACTTTGCATCCCATCTGCAGAGGAGGGAAATAACCAAATACATGACTCCTGTTTCCTGAGCCCCACAGGCAGGGCTGCCCCATCTCGTAGAAACCCAAGGGGGAGCTCCTCCCTTCCACACGTGGCCCCTACACACCCACAGCAGCGGTCTGGCCGTTCTCGGCCGCCGTCATGAGCGCAGTGCGGCCAGTGTGGTCAGTGGCGTTCACCTCGGCTTGATGCTGCAGTAGCATCCGGAGCCCAGATACATTGTCCGCGAAGGCAGCGGCGTGAAGAGGGGTCCTGCAGTGTGGGGGTCAGGGCAGAATGAGAACAGAGGGCTTATTCGCCTGAGCAGAAAAAGGAGGCCAGAGGTGACCGGGGCTTCTCCCTAAGCCTTGTACCACTCACCGTCCTTTGGCATCTCGGCTGTTCACAATCTTGGCACCCAGAGCTCCCAGCAGCATCTCTGTGGTGCTGTCCTGGTTATTAATTCTGGGGGGGAAAGGAAGGGTCAACAGGAAGGACAAGAAAAATGGAATGCCTGTCCTAAGCCCAGGTCACAGAACCTCAAGCGGGGCTGAGGCACAGGAAGGGACTTACACTGCACAGTGCAAAGGAGTGAAGGGGTTTCCCTCCAGGTATGAAAACGGGCTGTGTTCAAGTAACAACTCCAGACAATCTTCATGTCCTGAGCAGGAGAAAGGAAGAGCCGTGGGGGTGGAGAGAGATGACAACAAGGTTCCCAACATCTGTCCTGTGCCATCTCTGGACACTCCATTCCACTTCCAGATCAAGATTAACCCACGTCCCCGTCCCTCCCTCAATCCACAGGTCTGTGGTCTCTGTTCTGGTCTGTCCTCCCCCATATTGCACCCCTGTTCTTATGCTGCCAGGGCCCCAGGCCCGCACCAGTGTAGGAGGCCCAGTGCATGGGCGAGTATCCACTGTAGTCCACGCCAGCATCCAGGGGGTCTGTGGAAAGGGCAGCCTGCAACAGCGTCCGCAGCACTGCAGTGTGGCCGCAGGCTGAGGCCAGATGGATGGGGGTGCGGCCCTTGAAGTCTCGGCACAGCACAAATGCATCGTGGTCCAGCAGGGCAGCCAGGCAGTCCTCACAGCCAGTCACTGCCTGTGGATGACATGATGGTGTGAGGGAGGGTGAAGGGCCACTCCCTTTCAAACAGCCAGTCACTGGAGCTGGCCCAGGCATAAGAACCACTTCCAGGGCTCCGATCGTTATTTTCACAGCAACCACTCTAAATGTTAGGACTCCTTCCTTCCTCCGTTCTCTCTATGCCAACAGACAACCAGAATGGCAAGAGTGAATTCGGGCACTCTGGAGTAGTGGGGGGACAAATTGCCAGGTAACTGCAATTGACTAAGGGATCAAAGAGTCCCCTGGGATGAAGAGGAGACGGCTTTGGGACAGGTGATCACGGAGAAGGACTGGGACAGTGGCATCATTATCCAGTGGGCCAGGACCAGAGTCTGGGTATCCTGGAGCAGAGTGTGAGTAGTGAGCATGTGGCTGTATGAGACTACAAAGCAAGGGAATCAGAGAGATCAGCTACACATGTCAGGTACTCATCCTGGAGCAAATGTAGTAAGACCCAATAAGACCCTGGGCACAAAATCCTGGCCCACCTGCTAGGCAATCTGCTGTCCTACTTCTGATGGGTCCTGTGCTCCCATGTCCAGGCCTGTCTGTGAGCAGCCCCACCCAGGAGGTCACTCACCCCACGGTGGAGGGCGGTGCGGCCCCGGAGGTCAGCAGCATCAGCTGTGGATCCTTTCTCTAGCAGCAGATGGACACAATCCACGTGGCCATTCATGATGGCCAGCATCAGTGGGGTTCTACAGAGGGGATGGGAGACAGATGAGGGCCAGCAGGGACAGGAAAACCCGCATCCTACCCCTGGTCCACACTCACTGTCCATAGGCATCCATGACATCAGTGATGTCGGCGCGTTCCCCACTGTCGATCAGCAAGTGCAGGGAGTCAGTGTGGCCAGAGGCAGCTAAGAGAAAAGGCCTGTGTCAGGGCATGGTCAAGGGGAAGGAGGCAGCCACGTCAAGCATTAAGGACTCCAGGGTGGAGATCATGGAAGGACCTGGGGCAGGCTGAAGTCTTGGGGGATAGGAAGCCACGAATCAGGACTTAAAGTTCTCCTCACCCTGCTCCACTCCCAACCCCAATCCCATTCGGGAGGGATCTGGGACCAGTCTCCAAGGCCTGGTGTGGCAAGGGGAGGTACCAGCAGCCTTAAGGGGGTACGTACCAGCAGCGTGCAGGGGTGTCCACTTGCGTTTGCGCTCCTTGATGAGAGCAGAGGCGCCGTGGGCGGTAAGCACCTCCACACACTCAGTAGAGCCTCGCTCAGTGGCCAGGAAGAGCGCGGTCCGGCCCTTGTGGTCCCTTACATCCAGATTCACCAGCGTCTCAGCCAGTGTCTTCAGGGCTTCACAGTGACCGTTGTAGGCCTGGAGGGGAGCAGGCAACCAATGGAAACAGCTTGGGACACTGCCCTCACTCTGCTCTTGGGCCCCCTGGGGAAACTCCAGGCAGCAGTCCTCCCCATGAGCTCCCTGGGTCCCTCAGACTCTTCACCTACACTACACCCAACCCTGGGCACTGCCTGCCTGCCACGTCCCCCCAAGAAAGCAGAAGCCAGGATAGATGCACAAAGGCTTGCACCTGTTTGTGGACCAAAGGGCAGGCAGGGACAAGGAAGGCAAGAGGAAAAGACCTGGGACTCACAGCTAAGTGCAAAGGGCTAACTGGAATGGTGCTCTCCACATCCTCCAGGCAGTTAAAGGACATTTCTAAGAGCTGCAACGGACAGAAGAGTAGGCGCTGAGGTTCTCAAACTCCCAAAATGTTATCCCCTGTCCCCTACCCACAGTAATGCCCTACACCCCTGGACCTAGAGACCATATCTGAGTCAACCACCCCTCGGTTTCAGAATTCACAGACACAAAGGTGACTATGAGCCCTGCCCCTGCTTCCTCTCCTCCAGGCCAGATCCCACACGTACCAGTTCGAGGTTCTGTCTGTTGCCGTAGGCGGCTGCATAGTGCACAGCTGTGTAGCCCTGCCTGTCCCGCAGGGAGGGGTCTGCACCGTTATCCAGTAAGAACTCCAGACAGCTGGGGGGCAGGGGTAGACTGTGAGGCAGGGACAGGCCCAGCTGGTGAGGGCCCAGGTGCGGGCAAAGCAGAGGAGAGGTGCAAGGGAGCTCCTCCAGGCCTAGCTGGCCAACACCCATCCGCTGCTCTAGGAAGGCTAACTCCTGCCTGTTCGACCCTTCCACTTGAGACCCACCACTTCCTTCACATCAGCTCTGAACTACTCTGGCTCCAATGCCTTTCTTTATCCTTGGAACGCTCTCCTAGAGAACCTAGAGCATAATTATGTTATCAACCTGCCAATCGACACTTCCCCCTACCTCCAGACATGCTGACCCCTTGCCTTGAATGCCTTCTCCTTCCAGCCCATCTGAAGAAGAAGTCCTACTCATTCAAACTCGGTCCCAGCATCCTCTCCTCTGTGAGGCCTTCCCTAACCTTCCCAGTGAGGTGCCTCTTCCTCTGTACTCCCTTGGTACCCTTCTCATAGCGTAGTACGACTAGCAGTAATAATAATCTAGTATTTAGCACTTACTATGTGTCAAGCACTATTCTAAGCACTTCATGTGTATGAAATCATTTAATCCTCATAATGACCCCACAAGGCAGCTACTACTCTTATTCCTTATGATGGTTAAGGAAACAGAGGCACAGAGAGGTTAAGTTGTCAAAGCTTGGATTTTCTTGGATTGTAAGTATCCTTTTTTTAAAAAAAAGTTTTATTTCACAACACTTTTAGATTTATAGACAAACTGTGAACATAGGACACAGTCCCCATTTACTCTGCATCATCTTCTCTATCATTAACATTCTACATTAGAAAGCATAAGTGCCCTTTCATTTATCTTTCCCAACAGATCATTAGCTTTCAAAGGCAGAAATTTGGGGTAATTTGTCTTTTATCCTTAGCATCTAGCACAGTACTTGGTACCTAATAAGTAAATCCTCACTTAAATCTTGTGGAATAAATAAAAGGCTTTGTGCGTTAAGTTTTTCTGATTGTCTCAAGAAGACCATCTGTTCCCTGAGGGAAGGAACTGTGTCTCATACTTTTGTTTTCACCCACAATGCTTAGTCCAGGATTAAGCTCAGATCGCTCCCAACACACTGCTGGCTGGCCAACAGCAAGCAGCAGAAATGAGGTGGCAGGACGGGGAGTGGATGGGAGAATCACGGGACCAGAGCTGGCACTGCTGGGAAAGTACATCCCAGGGGTCTTCTCGGCTACTCACAAGAAGGCCTCCTTCCTGCGGGACTCCTTCAGTGGCTCGTCCTCTTCAGCATCGTGGCTGGACGATGAGTGGGGTTCCGCTCTGGAGGACAGAGAGTGAAGTCAGGGGAGGCTCACGGAGGTGAACAGGGCTGAGAAGGCCAAAGTGAGAGTCTCACCTCCTGTAGGTGTCAGAGGCGGCAGCGTAGTGGAGGGGAGAACAGCCTTTACAGTCGGCCTCGTTGACACCCGCCCCAGCAGTCACCAGTGTGACTGCACACTGGTAGCTGCCATTGGCGGCTGCATAGTGCAGTGGGGTCCTGAGGAGAAAAGAATGAATAAAAGAATCAAGGGCAGACCCAAATGCAACCACACGAGCAGCCTAAAGCTGCTCTGCAATACTCTCCTCACTTAGTCTCCAAGTTGCTACCACTCCCTCCACCATTTATCTCTTTTAGGACACTCCCCGTGCCTACTGCTGCATATCGACACACCTTCCAAATTTGTCTCTCCTCCTCAAGTCAGCTCCACTGCTCAACAGCAAATTAAGACATTCAACATTCCTAAAAGGAAGGAGGATGAGGGTTAAGAGAACGAGAGCCTCAAAGAGGAGCCACAGGCACAGGGAGGGGCTAAGGAAGGATGGCACTGGACAGCCCTTTCTGCTGTGATTGCTCTCACTGTGACAGGCAGAGAGACCTGGGCAGCAGAGAAGGGTCCAGACCCTTGCCCAGATCTCTTCTTAGCACCTGGAAGTGAGAGAACGTACCCTCCAGAAGCAGCAGCATGAAGACAGGTGCGGCCAAGGTTGTCAGGCGTATTGATGTCAAACCCAGCTGAAAGCACATGCTCGTTGCTGAGTGAAGATACAATGCTGTACAGCTGACCTGCAGGGCCAGAACAGCACAGATCCCATCTGAGGGCACTGAACAGAGTGGGAAAAGGCCTCTACTCACCCACCCGTACCCAACCCCCCAACCAGTCAGCACATACCTGAGGAAAGAAGCTTACGACAACAGTCAGAGAATCCAAAGAGAACAGCTAAATGCAGAGGGAACATGTCGTGAATGCCGCGCCTGGAGAGAAGTTGAGGGACTCAGTCCTTAAGTCAAGGAGGGACCAGTTACAGACTTCTTTTCTGTGGCCCCCCACCAGCCTAGGAGACAGTGAGGTTCCACAAGCTTCCTTTTGCAAGCTTCTTTGTGCCTCCACGTTTGATGTGAACAGACACTACAGATCTAAGGGGCCCTGACTCACCGGGCGGTATCCGCGCCATTGGTCATGAGGGTGCTGATGAGTAGCTCGTGTCCGTAGCGAGCAGCCACGTGCAGTGGCGTGTTCCCAAATTTGTCAGCACAATCAATCTCGCTGCCTGTGAGGGGATGCACACACACAAACTCAGGCAGACCTGAGGCTCCAGACCACTCATACCAGTCAGCTACCACACAAGTGCTCGTTATGTGCCACATCCCAAGCTAAGCATTCCACATGTGTTATCTTGTCTGTAAGCCTCAGGGGATGGGGCATGCAGACCTGGGCCATTTCTACAGGTGCCTTGCTCAGAGCTCTCAGTGCTGATCCTGACTGGAAGATATAGGAGGTAGACTAAGGAAAGAAAAGGGTTTCTAGGGATGAGTTCTCCGGGGGAGGGAGGAGAAGGGAGCACAAAGTCTCCCAAGTCCATACCATTCTGGATGAGGATCTGGGAGCGGGTGAAACGACCATGGATGGCAGCCATGTGCAGAGGACTTTTCCCTTCCTTGCTCTGTGAAAACATGGCAATTTTTTTTTCAGTGCAAAGCACAGGGAATACCCTATTCCCCCCTTTGAAAGGACACATCTCTGAGGACGGAGTGGTCATATGGACATCTGCTCAGCCACACTCTCCTGGGTCCCTGACAAGGTCTGATCAACCCAGGAGGCAAGTGGACAATTCCCCAGACTTATGCAGAGGGGAAGATATGGTCAGGACCTCCAGAGCTAGGTTGCAGCCTCATCCCTTCAGGCACCTGGTAATTGACATCAGCCCCGTTATTGACCAACAGCTCCAAGCAGAGAGCGCCATTGGTAGAGACTGCAGCCACATGCAGCGGCGTGAAGCCCTTGTCATTCGGCTGGTTGACATTGGCTCCTGCATTCACCAGCTCAATAGCCACAGCATCCTGGCCCAGGTAGCAGGCGATGTGCAAAGCTGTGTTTCCAAAAGCATTGGGCTCATCGATCTGGATTTTCAGGGGTACAAGTAAAGGGATAGGGAGGTATCAGTTTAAACAAAGTGGAAGCTGGCATAGATAACCTAGAAAATCTCAGAATCCCAACAACTGCCTGAGATACCTCGTGTTCCTAACTCGATAGACTGAGGGCACTATTACTTACGGTAAGCATTATTCACCATATCTCACCATATCCTGCCCACCTCCCAAAACCACTCCAACAATCCCAGCACCCTCATGTCTCCATACACAGACTCTGACCTCCAACTCCATGCCCTTAGTGCCCAGCCCCAGTGCTCAGCACCCTGACCTCAGCCCCCATCCGGAGCAGGTACTTCACCACTTCAATCTGGCCACTGGCAGCAGCTGTGTGGAGAAGCCCATAGCCCTTGCGGTCCTTGCAGCTGAGGTCCGCTCCCCGTGCCACCAGCAGTTTCAGGACCTCCAGATGCCCTAGGAAGAGAGAAGAAGCTCTCAAGGGGGTGGAGGGTGAGCTAAGACCCTGGGCGTCTCTCTCCAAAGGCTGCAATCCCCATCCCTACCTTGGGAAATCCTAAATGTCAAATTCCTACTCTTCCCATGAACCCTTTCTCACCTAGAAAAGCTGCCCAGTGCAGAGGCTGCCGCTCCTTTTTATCACAAACATTCAGGCTGGCTCCCTTGTTCAGGAGCAGGTTCACCGTCTGTATCAGAATATGAAACACACCTGTTCATGCTTTCAGTGTACCTAAGGGCAGGTACCTAAGCCAGGTTCATGCTTTCAATGTACCTAAGGGCAGAAGCCTCAGCTCCTGAAAAGGCTGAGGCACCCAAATGTCTTTGTTCTTGAACAGAACAATCTGGAGAACTAGAGGGAACAGAGAAAGCAGAGACTAAGAAGGAGATCCCAGAGAGATTTGGAAGTTTGAGGGAAACTCAAGGGAGTGTTTTCATTTGATTTGGTGGTGGTTCTTTTTTTTTAATGTGTATTTATTTAGTTTGAGAGTGAGAAAAAGAGAGAGAGCGCACATGCACAAGCAGGGGAGGGACAGAGAGAGAATCCCAAGCAGGCTCCATGCTGTCAGCGCAGAGCCCAATGTGGCCAGAGCCCATAGTCACAAGCCGTAAGATCATGACCTGAGCTGAAATCAAGGGTTGAATGCTTAACCGACTGAGCCACTTGGGCACCCCATGAGCTGGTGGTTCTTAAATTCTTTTGAATAATCTTCAAAAACATTTTGAAAGACATGGACACTCGCTTCAGAAAAAGGCATGTATGCAAACATTTTCCATGCAACTTCAGAGTTTATCACCCTCTTGAAGACCAAGTCAAGAATTTCAATCTAACCCGACCATTAGTTTGGTGCTTGAGCCCAAGTGTTTATATAGTCATCCAGGCTGCTTTTCCTCAGACCTGATGACCCAGAAGCAGAGGAAGATGAGTGGAAAGGGAAGCAAAGACAAAGGGAAGGCACTAGACCAGGCACAGATTAGAGCGGTCCTCACCTCTAGATGCCCACTATGCACTGCATGATGCAGGGCACTGCGCCCGCTCCTGTCAGCCACATTGAGGCTGCTCAACAGGGGTGCCAGAGCCTCAGCACACTTCGTGGCCCGGTTGGCGGCAGCCACATGCAATGGTGTCTGCCACAGCTTGTCCCGGGCATTCACATCTGCTGAATGTGCCAGCAGCAATCCCAGCACCTTCTGTTAAGGAGCAGGGGATAAGAAAGAAAATACAGGGGGAGCAGGAGGTAAAACAATAGTGGAGGGAAGAATAGGTCAGCCTGGCACATGTGGCCCCATCCCCCCAGCACAGAGTGTCTTCTCATTTTTCCAACATACGTAGCCTCTCAATACCTACTTCCCATCTTCTGGATCTTTCTAGAACTTAAAATTTTCCCTACCTTGCTGAGGAAAAAATACCCCTTCCTTTTCCTCAAATCACCTGGTATCGCTCCCCAACTCAGACCCTGATCAACCATATAGCTACTACCAAGCAAATCCACAAAAGTAGAGGATGCCAATCCTTCACTATTTCTAGGAAAAATACACACTCCTGCCTTAATGCCCCGAATACCCTCCTTCAGTCCTTCCATAGGCACCAAAATCATTTCCGTTACCTCAGTAAGTGAACAGATACTGGTTCCTCTCCAAAACCCAGGCTAAAATGTCCCTCCTAATCACAACACACCCTATTCCTGTTGGCCTTAGTCCCTCCCCCTGGTGGATGGAGCCAGGGAAGTGACCATCAAACCAAGAGGGAGGTCTCCTTTTCCTCCTGCTCTTCAAGGTTGATGGACCCAATTGATGAGGCAAGTTTGACCCCTGTGCTGTCAACTTTGATGCTGCTTGAGAGGCAGGAAGGCAACACATCACTACCCCCAATCCCTCCATCACAAGGTAAGAAATCTCACTGCCCAGAGGGGGATCAGACTCCAAGGTGGCCCCCCAGGGAAGGATGAGTCACTCAGGCCTGGCAGCAGGGCCCCCTGCAGTCTGCCAGCCCAGTGTTAAGCTCTCCCCTGACGTCACATCAGCTGGCAACATTCAGCCCCCCCTTACCAGCCAGTTCTAGGGGTAGGAGGGAGGGGCCAAGGTCTAGTATCCTGACCTAGGGGTAGATCAGCTTGTAGGGCAGAGCTGAGGCTCTCCAATCCTTAACTTCCACCTTTAACCAACTCATCCTCTTTTGGAAGGGTGAAAGGACATAAGATGCCGATACCTCATTTCGGGAAGCAGCAGCACGATGAAGAGGGGTCAGCCACAGTGTGTCCTTAGCATTGACATTAGCACCTATGGGGATATAATTTCCTCTTTTGGTGGGAGGTAGAGAGCAAGTGGGGAAGGAAGCCAGTAATCAGGCCAGGGGATATGGATAGAGATGAAGCCTCTCCCAGACCAAACACCAGAGCACCAGAGAACAATTCTTAGATTAAAAAAAAAAAAAAAAAAAAAAAAAGGCTCTTTCCTCAGGTCCCCTCCCTATGTGCCACACCTTCCAGCTCCCCACTTTCACCTGACATCAGTAGCAACTGGAGGATGGGGACATCGCCTACGTAGGCAGCAGCATGCAATGGGGTCCGCCTCTCTTGGTCCTGGGAAGGCAGAAAAGAGCAGTGGCTGTGACGCTGAACTATCACAGACCCCAGCCCCGGTCTTAGAGCTCCAGGCCTTTCCCCACCTCTTCCCATAGGTTCGACAGCCTCCTAAATCCCAATCCTAAATTAAAACAAGAACCTAGGGAGGGCAGAGTCAGAGTCAGAAAGTCAGGAGTCAAGGGGTCAGGGCCAGGGGGCTGTGAGCAGTCAGTCTCCTTCTTCCAGGAGGGGTGGGGGCGCTGCAAACACTGATGGTTCAGGAGAGAACACCGTTTCTGGGCATCTTTAGCTTCACTGGTCTATGCTTCAAGCCTGACCTGTTCTCCATCTCCAAATGTAGAGCAGGCGCCCATCCCAGGGTAGAAAGTGCTGCGGCCTCATCCTAGCCAAGGAGCCACGGAGCCGCCCCACTGTTTGGGAGGGGTCCAGAACACCAGGGCCCAGATTACTGGCTCATCATTCTCCCTGATCCCAACTCACCAGTACATTGATGTTCTCCTTCTGCGAGAGGAGGGAACGCACTTCCTCCACATCTCGGCTAAAGATGGCCTGGACCAGGGGCGGCTGCAGGGAGAACCAGCGTTCAAAGAGCGGGCCGGAGCGGAACTAGGAGTGGGGGGCTGGGGTGGGGGGACACCTGGTTTGATGAGGGGCGTCGCTGGAGGGGCTCCGCTCGGGGGTCCTGGCTGCAGGGGACTCCCGCGGTGTGTTGGCCAGTCGCCAGGCCCCCAAGGACACCGGCTTGGTTGAGGGGAGCACGGCGTGGGGCGGGGCGGGAGCCGCGGGAGCCCCGGGCTCGGGCCCAGCCTAGGCCGCACATCCCCGGGCTCGCGTGGCGGCTGCGCCGGGCTCAGGAAGGAGGAAGCGGGCAAGGACAGGAGGGCTGACCTGGTCCGTGATGCTGAGGATCCCCATGGCCCGGCCCGGGCTCCGTCCGCATCGAGCTCCCGGCGGCGGCGGCGGCGGCTCCACCGGGGACACGGGGCGGCCCAGGCGGCGGCTGCGGCGGCGGCTGCGGGGAGAGCGCGGCCCCGCCTACCGGGGGGCGGGCGAGCGGGAGCCCGCAGCGCTCCCTGGCGGCCGTCCTGGGCCGGGCCGCGGGGCTCTTGCCGCGCAGACGGCTCTCGGCCTGGCGCCCTCTGCCCCGCCCTGGCGCCGGGAACGTCCCCGGCACCCTCGACTTCGCGCTCTGGTTCCCTGGCTCCCCAAGCCGCCGTGGTGTGCTCTCTGCTCCAGTCTGGAGGCCCAGGAGTTTTTCTCACAAGACCCTACCGGCAACCCGAGCCTTGGCCCTGCGGTGCCTCCCACCACAATGCCTCCGCCGGAGCTAACTCCTCCCGTCAGCGATTACATGCCCCCGAACCCCCCCCCCCCATAGACTTGGGGAAACAGGGGCGTGGAGATCTGGGGATTATATATGGCAATAGCCCCAGAGAGAAGAAAGACTCGTATCTCTACTGGCAGTGACATGAGTTGGGGAGAGAGGAAGTAGCAAAAGTGCTCAAACTGCCGAGAGAAATCTCAAAACGGACTCTCCAGCTGCAGAAAATCCCCCACAAAGAAGCTGGGACAGCCGGCAGCTGAAGAAGGCCTCCAAAGCCAACAGAAGAAGCACTTTTCGAATTCCCAATTACTCCATTGCCAGGTTAAGGTGGTAGGCCGGCTACACTTTAAAAGGCTCTACGGCTTCTCCCCAGAAAAGGGTGGGGGTGTGCTTCCCTTCCTGTATTGGAGAGGCCAGAGAACAGCCAATCAGGCAAGATCTGGATGGAGGTCCTCCCAACCCAGAAAAGGAAAAGAGGAAAGAAAAGTGATGTTGAAAAATTGGTGCCATTTAGAAAAGGTGATCCAGGGTCTTGTTCAGAGCTCAGCAACTCAATTTGTTCTAAGAGGGAATACATTTAGGAAGAAGTGTAGCAAGCTGGCCCCCTGTCAAGACAGAGATATAAAAACCCTCCTTTGCTCTCTAACAGTCTGTGCCCTTCATTGCCTTTGGTGTCTTGATTCCCAACAGAAAGATACATAAGACATTGATACCAGTGCTTTTTCCTGGAAAGAGAAACTGGGGAACAGGGAATGAGGAATGAGGGGGAAAACTACCTATTACTATACACCTTTAATAATTTAACTTTTTAGGGATGCCTGAGTGTCTCAGTCAGTTGAACCTCAGACTTTAGCCGAGGTCATGATCTCACGGTTAGTGAATTTGAGCCCCACATGAGTTCCAGCCCCCTATAGGGCTCTGTGCTGACAGCTCCAGCCTGGAGCCTGGTTCAGATTTTGTGTCTCCCTCTCTCTCTGCTCTTCCCCTGCTCACATTCTCTCTCTCAATAAATAAAGATTTTTAAAAAACTTTTTTAATAAAAATAAAATAGGGGCGCCTGGGTGGCTCAGTTGGTTGAGTGTCCAACTTCAGCTCAGGTCATGATCTCACAGCTCGTGAGTTTGAACCCCATGTCGGGCTCTGTGCTGACAGCTCAGAGCCTGGAGCCTGCTTCGGATTCTATGTCTCCCTCTCTCTCTGCCCCTAACCCACTTGCATTCTATCTCTGTCTCTGTCCTGTCAAAAATAAATAAACATTAAAATTTTTTTAATAAAATAAATTAACTTTTTATTTATTTTGAGAGAGAGAGAGCACGAGCAAGGGAGGGGCAGAGAGAGAGGGACAGAGAGAATCCCAAGCAGCTTCTGCGCTGTCAGCATAGAGCCTGACGCAGGGCTCAAACTCATGAGCCCTGGGATCATAACCTGAGCTGAAATCAAGAGTTGGACACTTAACTGACTGAGCCATCCAGGTGCCCCTAATTTTTTTAACTTTTACCATATTGAAAATAAAATTTACAATATTACTTAAAACTTACCTCTTCCAGGAAGTATTCCCCAGTTAACAGGTTCTTTCTCTTTTGTTGGGCTTCCTTAACATTTACATATTTAATTTACACTGTAGAAGTCAGGTTTAAACTGCACATCTTTGTTGCTCATTTCACCTTTTACCTTTGACATACAAATGTCCAACATTTCAGAATAGATTTTAAACTCCTTCTTAGCCAAAGCCAACACAGGACTGCATATTGCTTTGGGTTTGTTTGGTTTTCTATGAAAAAAGATTTGAAGCTCTCTAAAGGCAAGGGTATACATTATTCTTTGTAGCTCTAACAGAGCAGGAACAGGCACTTAACATTTTTTTAAAAGTTTATTTATTTATTTTGAGAGAGAGAGAGAGTGAGCAGGGAAGTTGCAGAGAGCGAGGGAGAGAGAATCCCAAGCAGACCCTCTGCACTGTCAGCACAGAGCCCTATGCAGGGCTTGATCCCACAGACTGTGAGATCATGACCTGAGCTGAAATCAAGAGTCAGATGCTTAACTGACTGAGCCTCCCAGGCACTCCTAGGCACTTGACCTTTGATGAGGAGGAGAAAGATGAGGCTGAAGCAATAGAAACTGAAAGTAGCTGGAGATCGGATGGGTATGTGTGTTGGGACATATTGACTTGACTATTAGACCCTTCCAGGAAGGGCTAAGCTAGGATATGACCCAGAGGATGGGGAGGAGGGGACTATGTGGCCTCTATTGCCTGAAATAGCTCTTGGTAACCTGAGGAATTGGAGTCAGGGGTTGAGCTGGGGTCACGTGCCTGGTTCTGGCGTGCGAGTAGAGGTGAACAAGGGAGGTTGCCAGCCGGGTTCTCTGAGCAGCTGGAAGGAGGAGGAAGGGCTACAAGAGTTATTTTTAATATTATTCAGAGCAGAGAAAGAGGATTTCCCAGTAGGGAAAAAAAGGGATATGATGTAGGTAACACAGATACGTCCAAATTTCAGGGAGATACAAAGCCCTTCTATGAAGACAGTCCTGTGATCCAACTACTGAGTTCACATTTGGGTAACTCTACGCAGATACCTGCCTGTTTTTAAGCCTCAGTTTTCATTCTTTTAACAAATGCTGATTGAGGACTCAACCATTGTTGAATACATAGTACAGCCCCATACTAACTGGTTTGGAAGTAAAACATAGAGGGGTCTATTTTTGTGGAACTTAGAAGAACATACATATACATATGAAACAACTAGAGAATATAGGATACACGCTATTTTACATGGCATTATGTGTTTGGAGTAATGTTCAGGGATGGGTTCAGTCAAAAGAGGGTCTTCTTAGAGGAGGTGTGTTTTGAGTTAGTACCTGAAGGAAGTTATCAATGTAGAATGACAGGGAAATGGCAGGAAATTGGTTGTTCAAGTACAAAGAATGAACTAGGAAAAGTTTAAATGGCAGTAATTAGCTAATCTAATTAGTAGGGGGACAATAAGCAAATTGACTTGGCAGGCCTATTGTACCTTGGGGATTCTGTGGCAGTTAACTCTAAAAGAATAGTGTTAATGAGGTCACAGTTCAGTCATGTATCCGGGTTAATTTCTGTCTTTTACCAAGCCAGATCCTTTCTCCTCACTCTATGCAGCTGTCTCACATGTGTAAGTCCTTAGTCAGAGGGAGTGGGTCGGGACAAGGAAGCAGGGCTGGAAAGAGTAAATCTGTCCCTGAAGGTCACATGGCCATCTGAAAGTGGCTCCAGATTATCATCTTTGAACTGCAAGGAGACACTGTATCCTGGTGGTGGGGGCAGGGGTGCTGAGGGTAAAAGAAATGTTAGAAGAGAAAAAGAGGCAAGATCATTCACCAATTTTGGGCTTCATGTATATATAATATAAAATGAAGATTAAAATACCTTCCTTATAAAATGTTAAATGAAAGCCAGGGTTCAAGGGATGGCTCCTGTTCCTTGAGATCCAGATAAAGTGGGCTCAAAATTTAAAGCAACCCAGAGCACCTGACTAGCTCAGTTGGTAGAGCATGTGACTCTTGATTTCAGGTTGTAAGTTTGAGCCTGATATTGGGTACAGAGATTACTTTAAAAAATAAGATCTTAGGGGTGCCTGGGTGGCTCAGTAGGTTAAGCGACCGATTTCGGCTCGGGTCATGTTCTCACGGTTCGTGGGTTCAAGCCCCGTGTCAGGCTCTGTGCTGACAGCTCGGAGCCTGGAGCCTGCTTCAGATTCTGTGTCTCCCTCTCTCTCTACTTCTCCCCTGCTGATGCTCTGTCTCTCAAAAATAAACGTTAAAAAATAAAAAAATAAAATCTAAAAAAATTTTAAATCAATCAATATCCAGTGGAAGTCCTAAAATTAATGCCAATTAATGCAATTAATGCTCCTTTCAAGAAAGATGAGGGGCGCCTGGGTGGCGCAGTCGGTTAAGCGTCCGACTTCAGCCAGGTCACGATCTCGCGGTCCGTGAGTTCGAGCCCCACATCGGGCTCTGGGCTGATGGCTCAGAGCCTGGAGCCTGTTTCTGAGTCTGTGTCTCCCTCTCTCTCTGCCCCTCCCCTGTTCATGCTCTGTCTCTCTCTGTCCCAAAAATAAATAAACATTGAAAAAAAAATTAAAAAAAAAAAAAAAAAAGATGAGGGAGATGGAGGAATTGTATCTGTTTCCAGGCCCCTGTTTCTAGGCAAGATGTTTCTCTTCCACACCAATTAGACCCCAAAGGCAACACAGTCTTTAATTACTTTATCCTTCTTCTCCCTTTCACACAAAGTTTTCCTGAATTTGGAAATGTGACCAAAGATTTAGAACAAAAGCAGAGGAAGGGCTTGCAGTGTAATAGCAAAAATATCTCTAAATGCAACAGCAGGCACCACCATTCTTTTTTTTTTTTTTTTTTTTTTTTTTTTACTTTGAGAGAGAGAGGGAATCCCAAGCAGGCTCCGCATTGTCAGGGCAGAGCCTGACGTGGAGTTCGACACCAGGATCCATCTCAGGAACCATCTCACCAACGGTGAGATCCTGACCTGAGCGAAATCAAGAGTAGGATGCTTAACGGACTGAGCCACCCAGGTGCTCCAGGCACCACCATTCTTAAAACACCATTCCTCTACAACACCGTGGGAGAATTTCAATGGCTTTTATACCCACTTAGATCCACTCTCTTTAATTTTCCTTTTGTTCTTCCCACTTTTATCAAGAGCATTTCCCCCCTACTGTATAGTATATATAGCAGTATAGTGACATTTCTTTGCCTGCGTGCCTACCCATGAAGCCTCATCCTTCATCACGTGCACACTTCCAGACAAAGGCGTTTTTCTCCCCTAAAATTAAGTCTGGTTCTTTCAACCTTGACTTCTTCCTATAAATATTAAAAGAGAAAACTATACAAAGTCTTAGCCCAGGGCTTGGAAGATTAATTTCCTTTCTCAAAGACGTACAGCATAGTACTAGGCACTAGCGGCTACAAAGATGAATAGGACTTCTAACTACGAACAAGAAAGACTATAATAAAGGCTCTAAAAGAGATGTTCAGAAGATCAACATATCTGCCATCGACACGCCTACGAAGTCGCTTCTGTGCTTATGTATTATCAGTTCCGTGACCACAGACAGACTCGCCAAGTAGTTTGCCTGACGACCTCGTTCCTCCTGGACATCTCTGCAGCTTCTCAAACACTTATCCCTGCGCCCTTTCTCGCTAGAGGTGTGAAACTACATCTCCCGAAAGGCCGCGTTGTCCCCTTCCTTCCTCCCTCTCCCGGTTCCGAGTCATGGCAACGGCGTGACGTGAGGGTACTGGGAGCTGCGGGAGCAGCGGTCGCGGCTTCAGTTCTAGCCTACCCGGCCGCCCGGGCGGGAGCAGGGGCGAGAGGAGCCGCAGCCCCGGGCAGCTCCTGCGCTCGGGGACCCTGAACCCGCCCGGCGGCCCCTTCCTGCCGCTTTTCCTCCCGAGCCAGGAAGGCGCAGCGGTTGTCAGAGCTGAGAGAATAAGGGAGGGTCGCGCGCATGGCCTCGGCGGGCGCGCGGCGGCTCCCAGCCGGGACGCGCGCGGCGGCCCAGCGCTGCTGCGGCTTCGCGCTCCTCCCAGGCGCGCTCCCGGCTCCGCCCCCCGGCCCTCCGCGACGGCCGCGACCAATGAGGTGAGAGGGAGGTGAGGGCGTCTGCGCGGGTGTAAAGAGGGTCTTGTAGGGCCCCGAATTTGCACCTTGGAGGGGTGCGCTTCTGGGATGTAGGCCTGGCGTCGGGTGGCGCGGCAGCGGTCCACCTAGGAGTCTAATGTAGAACTTTGGGGAAGGTTTTTGCAAGTTATTCGCAAAGGGGAGTCCCCGGGGCGGGTTCCCAATCACTGCTTGCCTCTCGCTCGCGCCCTGGCAACACCGGGCTTGGTGAGGCCCCGGAGACTATGATACTATGATACTTTGTGAGAGTCGTAGCTTTTAGCAGTAGCATAGCCCACGCTTAAAGGCAACTGCGCTTCGCACGCACCCCACTTTTTCCCATCTCCTCTCTCGGCACTGTCCTCAACCGCCCTCGACCTTTCGCACTCGTGACTGCCTGGCCAGAGTGCCTGGCGGGCTGCATCAGGTGCTGGGGGAAAAACTTGTCTGGACGACCTTCCTCTGGGATGCACCGCACTTCCCCTTCACCTGGGAATGGTTGAGGAACACAAAGAATCATGACGTTGTCTCCCCTTTCCTTTTATCCTTAGATTTCTGATGTCCTGCAGCCTCTTCTTGCCCCGGGCTGCCCAGGTCTTGGTGGCTGAGGCTGGCTTACCTCCCAGGCGTTCCTTCATGGGCTTTGCTGCCCCTTTCACTAACAAGCGAAAAGCTTACTCCGAGCGTAGGATCATGGGGTGAGCATCCTCCCCTGTCCAGCATCCCTCCACATTGCCTTCCCCTCCAAACAAATGATCCAGCTGGGGAGAGGGATGGCCAGGGATGAATCCTTCCCTCCCAGCCTTCCAACTTTCATTTCCCCCTTCTTGGTTGCTGGGCATGTCCATTAAGTGAAATGTGACTAGAACTGGGCAATATAAGACAACAGGGTATTATTTCTCTGCTGACCTTTTATTATTTTTTTAACTTAAAAAGTTTTTTTTATTTTGAGAGAAAGCGAGTGAGCGCGCGAATGGAGGAGGGGCAGAGAGAATCCCAAGTAGTATTCTCTTCCCTGGGCTCGATCTGTACCTAGGGCTACTTTGTTAGAAAGTTATAGAACTAGGATCTGAGTTCTTGTGGGATCACCAGTAAAATGGACAGCCAGTGTTCCCCCTAGTCTTTTTTTTTTTTTTTTTAAGATTTATTTTGAGAACAGAACAAGCTAGGGAGGGGTAGAGGGGAGAGACAGAATCCCAAGCAGGCTCTGCATCATCAGTGCAGAGTTTGATGTGGGGCTCGAACCCACAAACTGTGAGATCATGACCTGAACCAAGATCAAGAGTCGGACGCTTAGCTTACTGCACCACCCTGGTGCCTCTAGATAGTCCCTCTTAAGATCAAAATAGATAGTAAATGCAATAGCGTTCTGTGAACTACAAAATATAAGGTAACGTTAACATCATGGAAATTTGTTTGCTTTTGGGAAGTCATAAATCCAGGTTTTGGGATCTCTAGTTCCTGATGATGAATAGTTAGTGGGCAAAGGTACTGGGGGGAAGGTACCCAGGGCAGGGAGGAACTTGACCCAGCTGGCAGTTCCTTGGCCTCTCTCTGTGATTCCTTCTCCTAGGTACTCAATGCAGGAGATGTACGAAGTGGTGTCCAATGTCCAGGAGTATCGTGAGTTTGTGCCCTGGTGTAAGAAGTCTTTGGTGGTATCTAGCCGCAAAGGTCACCTGAAGGCCCAGTTAGAGGTTGGGTTTCCACCTATTGTGGAACGTTACACGTCTGCTGTTTCCATGGTCAAACCTCACATGGTCAAGGTGAGGCGCTGGGAGGAGGGATTAATCAGCAAAATTTTTGTGTTCTCTAGCATTTTTACATTTAAGGGCTATTTTGGCCCTCTTTATAATGATTTTATCTCCATGTGTCAAATACTTCCCTAATAAAACATTCGAAGGAAAGGAAAATATCTTTCATTTCTTTCTTATAGGCTCCTATACCTAGTATAGGTTTTATTCCATTTTAATATTGTTTAACTACCCGACTGTCCTTTTAGGCTGTTTGCACTGATGGCAAGCTCTTCAACCACTTAGAGACCATTTGGCGATTCAGTCCGGGTATTCCTGCCTACCCACGAACTTGCACTGTGGACTTTTCGGTGAGTCAGGAGGCTGTGTAGCATAGGGTTGTGGGAGCAGAGTGGAGGTACAATGACAGTTATCAAGTATAGCTAGCACTTAGCATTTCCTAAGTCAGTGACACTTTTCCATAGGTCTGAGCTTACATCAAACATACTCTGTGCTCAGTCGTTAAGTAAGGGCTTTTGAAGGGATCTAAGAACTAGAGGGGGAGGGGAAGAAAAGGCACTGAATAGTATCCTTGCATTTGGCCAGGGACTATCCAACATGGTCTTGAATAGTTTCTGTCTCTTACCCATTCCCAGATTTCCTTTGAATTTCGTTCTCTGCTGCACTCCCAGCTGGCCACCATGTTTTTTGATGAGGTTGTCAAACAGAATGTTGCTGCCTTCGAGCGTCGGGCAGCCACCAAGTTTGGTCCAGAAACAGCCATCCCCCGTGAACTGATGTTCCATGAGGTGCACCAGACTTGAGGCAAAGGATTGTTCTTGGCCTCTCCTCTACTCTCCCTCCCAATCCAATTCTCTTATTTATCTCATTTGGCTCCTGATCCAATCTAAGAGAAGAGTCTGTGTTTATAATGTTTTCCTTCTCAATTCCCCAGAAATTGGGCTCTAAGCTGGCTACAAATGCTGGGGCACAAAGGTAGGGGGGTACAGAAAGAAGACATGCCTAGGGGATGGTCAGGCTCATCTTGAGAGCCCCATATGCCTGATGTCTGCAGTCTTCTCATAGTGAATTATATTCAGGACTGTGTGGTTCTTTTTGGACCCTGTCAACATACCTTAGTGTCTGACCAGAGTAAGATAGCAACTTTTCTAAGGATTGTATAAACCAAGCTTTTTCCTCTGACAGAGGTACTGGGTGGTCAATAATTGTTGCCCACCTAAGATGCTTCAGGAAATGCCTGAGATCTGGCCCCAGATTGAAATCCATATGATCTCACTTTTCAAAATATTTCCATGCTGCCTGGTTAGTGGAGAGCACGAGGCTGTCTTAACATCAGTGCCACAGGGGCAAGGAGAAAAAAAGCACTGAAGAGAATTGTACTCTTGGGTTGTACCTTATTCTTCTACTTGGCCTGAGTTTTTATAAAATTTCAATAAATTAATTGTGACAGTGTGAATTTGGCTTTTTTATATCGTTTCTTGGGGGAACAGTGTGGATATAGCATAGTAGAAGAAAGTCATGGCTTCCTTCCTCAGGGGAGTAAAGGTGCAAGAAGGCCTCTTGGACATAGTGTCCCTGCTAACTATAGTAGCACATTCTACAAGCCAGGACCTAGTACCCACTCCCTTGCCTATTTATAGACTTTTTCAGAAGGTCAGTTGCAGGAGTCTCAGAACAGAATAATCTGGTCTCACATCTACCATACAGCTGATGTCCTCAGGACTGCTTATTTTGAGGACCTCCTTAAGGTCCCTGCAAAGAATAGGCATTCCACACAATACCAGAGCCCTCTAGAGGCTCAGGTCCAGAGCCAGCAGTCCTCCTCTATTTGCCCTTGGTATGGTATGTTCCTTTCGCCCAATGGGCTGGACTAGTTTCCTTGGATTAGTCGCATAAGCAGTTTTGAGGTCTCAGCTACGGTCCTTGAGTGTTTTCTCTTACAACAAAATTAAGAAGGACTTCTAATCTTGAGGAAAGACAGAAATCTCCTTTGGAAATTTCAGGTATCCTGTCTTATTATGGTAAATAAATGTCAAAACCACCTAAAGATAAAGGGATGCACAGGACAACTTAGAACACACTTAGTCCAGGATCTTGCTAGCCAGATTCCTTACTTTATAACAGAGATTCTTTCAGGTCTTATTTAATAGCAGGCTCAAGCATTGTTAATAAAAACATTTATTTTGCATTTTATACAGAACAACCTGAAGTCTGGATCATGACTTGACAGTTACCCAGGGGTTTACAGACAATGTGTCCATCTCAGCGTGGTTCTGGGGATTAGGGTTCCACACAAACACAGGCAGGAGTTGCGAGGAAGGAAGGGGGCACTGTAGGAGTGTATTTCAATCCTTTCTTAAAGAAAAGGCAGTAGAGCATTCTGAGTCACTGAAACCTGTGCAAATGGGGCTTCTAAAAAATACTGTACTGTGAGCTCTTGAGGAAGGGGCCAGATAAGGATCTTGATAAATAAAGGGATATTTTCTTGTAGCAGGGGAAGAGGGAGGCCTATTACTTTTGTTCTCAGCCCCAAGACCTGATATTCAAAGGAAACCACATCCAATCTTAAATAATTTCCCTGCTAAGAAGTACCCATATCCCTGGAACCAGACTATGAAGATAGCATGCTGGTCATTCCCAAGTCCTTATTCAATGGCCCATAGCATATTAAAATAAAGTAGAAGAAAAAGATCAAAGGGTAGTGGCTTGTGTTCCACAGGACTAAAAAGTTTAGTACATGTTAAGCACTGATAAAGCCAAATGACTGGGAAGGACCACAGCTTAGACAGTGGCATATACAACCTGCTGGAAGAGGCCTAGTAAACACCTCTAGTAAGGGGCAGGGGGGAAGGGTGGGGGGAGTCCACAGCACCCTCAGCTTGAGGTACAGCAGGTATAGAAAATCTGGAAGGAGGGGAATATTAAAGCAGTGAGTAATAGAACACTCCCAGATCTTAATTTTCATAGGATAATTTTAAAAGAGAAAAATCAAACATTGGGTGCCAGTCACAACAAATGCCATGGCCTTTATGGTCACCTGGTAGCATAAAAAAAAAATGCCAAAGAGGTCTGCCTAACCCAACAGGTCTTGCTAGAAGTGTCTGTGTGCATGGGAGAGAGCAATGAGGCTTCACAGAACTGATAATCCAACATGATTCCTATGGGAACAGAAGGGGCAGAGTCCCGATTTGCTGGCCTATGGAGGGCTGGGCTGAGTAGAACCAAAAGCTCTAAAATCACTGCAGATTCTCTGCAACCAGCTTTGACCCAGGTAAAGAAGAGTCAGATTCTCATTCTAGAGGTGGTGGTGGTGGTGGTGGTGGTGGTGGGAGGGGGGGCCCAAACCTAACCCATACCACATGCATTAGTCCTGGTCACCCTACAGTTGATGGGCAACTCACCAGGCAGGAAAAAGGAACTGATTAGGGAAGAAGGGGTTACTTTTTATCTTTTAAAGTCTTAATTTCTATTTTAACTTCAAACTTATTATCAGTGCCTCAGATACAATTTAATCTTAAATCTTAAAAAGCCCCCTGAAACAAAACAAAATTATACTTTTTTTTAAAGCTCCCTCACTTTCTGGTAGTTAGTTTCCCCCCAGTCTCCAGTTTTACCCTGACTTAGAGTCCACAAACTTCATCAGACCATCCGTGCTCATTGACTTGGGCCTCTCTAGTGGGAAGCCTAGGGCTCGGCTCCAAATGAGCTGTGCCAGTACCCCCAGTGCCCGTGACACCCCAAACAGGACTGTGTAGTAATTCATCTCTGTCATGCCGTAGTACTGTAAGATAAAAGAGAAATAAGTTTTGTTAAAGGCGCTGAGGTAATAGCATGCATAAGTCCAGGGGCAGAGACCTTAACTGAGTCAGCCTCAAATAGAAATGACACTAGGAGGGGTGTCCAGGTGGCTCAGTCAGTTAAGCATCCAACTCTTGGTTTCAGCTCAGGTCACAATCTCACAGTTGTAAGTTCGAGTCCCACATCAGCTTCTCTGCAGAGCCCGCTTCGGATCCTGTCTCCCTCTCTCTCTGCCCCTCCCTGGCTCGCTTGCTCTCTTTTTCAAAAATAAACAAACATTAAGAAAAACTTTAAGAAAATAAAGAAATGCACCAGGAAAAGTACAGTAATTGGGATTTTGAAAAGACAGCACCCCTTTCCTTCTGCCTGTACCTGCCCTCTGCCACAGGCAACTTTATCAAAAGGGTAAAGAAGGAGGTATGAGTTGCTCTGACTAGGAAGTTGATTTTTTGCATGGCAGAGAACATTAGGGTTTGGCACAAATTAAAGGGAGAGCAGAGAAGGGAAGACTCACCTGGAGCAGCACCCCACTGTGAGCATCTACATTGGGCCAAGGATTTTTGGCCTTGCCCTGCTCTAACAGGACATTGGGCACAATCTTGTACAGCTGAGCAACAAGCTTAAACATGGAGTCATGAGGCAGGTGTTTAAGAGCAAACTCTCGCTGACAGGTATATCGTGGATCAGTCTTCCTTAGTACTGCATGGCCATAGCCTGGGACAACCTGTAAAGAGGGAGGGTAAAAAAGCCAGCTGTATTCTCAAGTAGAAATTCTTCTTTTCTAAATTCTTTAGGCTAGACAAACAGAGGATGGGGCAGGGAGAGAATTTCCTTCTCTAACACAGGGACCTCTCTCATTCTATTCTCTTTAATTCTTCTAAATTGCACAACTTGGGTCTTGGCTTCTTTCCTAGTTGCTAAGCATCTCTGCTTACCCGTCCTGAGTTGAGTGTGTTCCATATGTAGTCTCGTAACTTCTCATCTGACACATCTTTGCCAACTTCTTTTTGTAGTTGTGTCAGCCAAACAAGTACTTCCTATGGGTAAGGTTTGGGGAATAAGATAGTGTCAACACATATGCTAGGAGGGAAAGGCAAGATCAGAAGAAAAGCATGAGAATAAGAAAAACATGAAGCAGGAAAAGAAAAGGAATAGTCTTACCTGATTTGCCAAACCATGTAGGGGCCCTGCTAGCCCGTTCATGGCTGCTGCAAAGGACAGGTAGGGGTCTGAAAGGGCACTGCCCACCAAGTGGCTGGTATGGGCACTTACGTTGCCTCCCTCATGGTCACTGTGGGGAAGTAAGAAAGGAGAATCAAGGCCAAGAGAGGAGAAAAAGGGGCAGACTATGAAAACACAGACCTTGCTGTTCTCTTATCACATGCTAGCCTAGTTATGGGCTCACACTAGCCTATGGCCAGTTATACATAAGCTCTTGTAAGAGATGTCCCAATCTCATTACCAGCCTTTGTTCACTAATCCACAGGGCTGGAGAGGTTACTGGTTGATGATGCCTGTCTATGTGCCAAGCTCCTGGACGCTCACTCCAGCTTTAATAGGAATGGCCAGAAGAGGGAGCTCCTGGAAAGCTGAAAGATCACCTACTGTGAGCAATTAGTACTTTTCCCCAGCTTCTTAGAAACATTACTTTGTTCTTAGAAAGGTTATGATTATTTCCCCATACCTCTGGATTTCCTTTACTAGATTCCTCTCGTCTTGTGTGCCATGTTTCCATTTCCTTGTTGCCTACTGCCTGTTCCCAGAAGAGATTGTTCAGGAGCTTTTCTTAAAATTTTCTACCAATCCAGGCAAGGAGCTATGGTTGCTGGGTCTAGCTTACCTGTGGATGGTGAGGTACAAGCGCATGAGCTCAGTGAACTGAGCATCAGTATAGCCTAACATGTTGGTGAAATTATGGGACCAGTCCAGCTTAGAGTCAATGGCCCCGATACTGCTTCCCTCCCGATAGAGATTCCGGTAGATCTTTGCTGCAACACAAGGTAGCTTTGCGATAAGATCCATACAATCTTCATAAATCAACTGATAAGAGGAAAATGGAGAGAAAAAAAAAGAAAGAAAAAGATTTATCAACAAAGAAGAATTAGGCAAGGATGCTGTTTGTCGTCCATGGATTGGGCTATTTGGTTGATGCTCAGTGGTTATATATGGAGGTTAACAACAATAACCATTTAACTAAATAACTTTTATGACCCAGGCTCTGCACTAAGTGATTTACACATAATATCTTGTGTATATTAAAACATTTTTGGGGTGCGTGGGTGGCAAAATCAGTTAAGCATCTGACTTGATTTCAGCTCAGGTCATGGTCCCAGGGTCATGGGATCAAGTCCCAAATCAGGCTCCTCGTAAGTATGGAGCCTGCTTGAGATTCTCTCTCTCTACCCCTCTCCCCCACTCACACACACTCTAAAACAAAACAAAACAAAATGTTATTTCTAATTTTTGCCACTCTACCAAGTACGTAATGACCTCCATTTTATAGGTGAGTAAACAAGCTCAGAGCATTCAGTTAAATGCCAAAGTCAGATTTTGAACGCTTTTATGTTTAACCATGATCTTTCCCACTACCTGACTTTGCACTCAATGAATGTGCTAAGATACTAGGTTTTAGAAATTAATTCTGTTCCATCTTTCAAAGAAAATTCACCATATATGCTAAGGGTCAAAGAGTAGCATTCAATTGTTAGGTAATAACAAAGGCTTCCATTTTTAAGCACTTACTAACAGGCACTGTGATATATTATTTGCATTTTTTTTTACCCTCACAATAGTCCCGTAAGGTAATATATCCCTCATTTTATAAATCAAGAAATTGGGGCTTGGCCAGGTTAAGTTACATGCACAAAGTTACCCACTTAGCTAATAAGCATCATGCAGCTTAAACAATTATTAATTCATGGACACTCTTGTTTCATCTACACCCTTACTTTCTCCTCTCACCTCCCAAGTTATTTTGAATGAATTCCAGACATATATTCCAACATGTAAACGTTTAAGCATATATCTCTAAAAGATAAAGGCTGTTGATAAAAACAAAATCACAAAACCATTATCCCAAAGGGAAAAAAATTAATAAATCCTCAATATCATTAAATATCTACTCAGTATTCAAATTTCCCTGATAATAAAGCCCCCCCACCTCATGTGTTTGATTCAGGACAGAAAAACCCACGTTGCAATTGTTTGTCTCTGAAGTCTCTTTTTTTTTTTTTTTTTTAAACATTTATTTATTTTTGAGACGGAGAGAGACACAGCATGAACGGGGGAGGGGCAGAGAGAGAGGGAAACACAGAATCGGAAGCAGGCTCCAGGCTCTGAGCCATCAGCCCAGAGCCCGACGCGGGGCTCGAACTCGCAGACTGCGAGATCGTGACCTGAGCCGAAGTCGGACGCTCAACCGACTGAGCCACCCAGGCGCCCCTGAAGTCTCTTTTAATCAACGTTAAGTTCCCTGTCATGCTTTCCTTTTTTAAAAAAATCTTTTTTTATATTTTATTTTTTAGAGAGAGAGCAAGTGGGGGACAGGGGGAGGAGGGAAAGAAAGAAAATCTTAAGCAGGCTCCATGATCAGCGCGGAGCCTACCACAGGACTTGATCCCACAATGCTGGGATCATGACCTGAGAGAAAACAAGAGTTGGACGTACCACCTAGGTGTAGTGTACCCCCCGCCTTTTTCACTTTGCAATTTATTTGTGGAAAATCGGATCACTTCTTTTGGAGAATTTCCCGGTTTAGATTTCGCTGGTTATATACCTGTGATGTCATTTAACATGTTCCTCTGTCGATTGTATTTTGTATAAAACTGATGGATCTAAAGGCTTGAGTAGATTCCAGTTCAAATTTTTTTTTTTTAGCAAGACTACTCAAGTGAGCACCAGGTGACGTATGGAAGTGTTGAATCACTATATTGTAATCTGAAACTAATATTACACTGCATGTTAACTAACTGAAATTTAAACTAAAAAAAAAAAAAAAAAAAAAAGACTACCTGATAAATAGTGTTGTGTTCATTTATTAAGAGAAACACAGAAGAAGGAAAAAAAAAAAAAAAGAAACACAGGGGGTGCCTGGCTGGCTCACTGGGTAGAGCATAAGACTCTTGATCTTGGGGTTATTAAGTTCAAGACCCATGTTGGATACAGAAATTACTTAAAAATAAAATCTTAAAAAAGAAAGAGAAACATAATCTGGTTGCCTCTTTTTGTGATGTTAATAGCTTGCTCAACTCTTCTGTATTATTTCAAAAAAATGTTTATTTATTTTGAGAGAGAGGAAAAAGAGAGAGCACATGGGGGAAAGACACTGAAAGAGAGAGAGAGAACCCCAAGCAGGCTCTGCACTGTCAGCACAGACAAGGAGCTCCAAGTCACAAACCATGAGATCATGACCTGAGCCAAAATCAAAAGTCTGGATGCTTTACCAACTGAGCCATTCAGGCACCTTTCTTGTGTGTCAATTTTATCTTCTCAAAGGGAATTTTAAGTTCCTTAGAGATAAGACAGGGTTTTGGTATTTTGTTTTCTTTTTTTAAATAACTTAAAGGGGCGCCTGGGTGGCTCAGTCGGTTGGACGTCCAACTTTGGCTCAGGTCATGATTTCACAGCTTGTGAGTTCGAGCCCTGCATCGGGCTTGTGCTGACAGCTCAGAGCCTGGAGCCTGCTTCAATTCTGTGTTTCCCTCTCTCTCTGCCCCTACGCTGCTTGTGCTCTCTGTCTCTCATAAATGAATAAATGTTAAAAAAAAAAAAATTAAAATTAAATAAATAAATAAATAACTTAAAAAAAAAAAAAAAGCTGCTTTCATCCACAGTTCCAGGTACATAGAAAGCATGGACTAAATACTTATTGGTTGATATTGTTACATGGTGCTAATATACAAGTTAACTAGCTAAATGCTCCTGCAGGAAGTCATAAGGTTTCAGTAGTTTTCTTCAAAGAGCAAAATCTATAATAACTAGCCTAAATGAATTAATCTCTATAGTGTCATGTATTATTCAGGTATCAAATATCAAGTAAACTAAAATATATGCACGTACACACACACACACACACATTCAGTGAATTTTGTAAATGCTACCAGATTCAATAAGAATACTGCCAAAATTAGGGGCACCTGGTAGCTCAGTTTGTGAAGCATCTGACTCTTGATTTTGGCTCAGGTCATGATCTCATGGTTCATGAGTTCGAACCCCGCATCAGACTCTGTGCTGACAGTGTGGAGCCTGCTTGGGATTCTCTGTCTCCCCCTCGCTGCCCCTCCCCTGCTCGCTCGCTCTCTCTCTCTCTCTCAAAAATAAACATTAAAAAAATGTATTACAAAAAGAAAACTGCCAAAATTAAAAAGCTACTTGAAACAAGAAACACTCAGCTAACAATTGCAAATTCTCAAGAGGTTACTTACATGATAATCATATGATTAACCATACTTCCATGCAGATTTACATTCCCCCAAGGAAGTAAGTTGCTTCCAGAAGCCTGCATCAAGCATATGCAGTTTTAAGAGACTTGGACTGATTAGCAGAATGCCAAGAACAGGATTCTGGGCTAGATAAACTATTATCTGTGGTGTGTATACTAACTTGCAAAACTATTTGGAAAGTATGAATGGTGTCTTCTTCTACTACTGAGAATGGAGTTTATAAAGCAACCTGTAACAGACCAGGCATGACAATATGGGATCCTTACCCTGCTTTTTATAGTGGTCAATGCTGTACAGTCAAGAAGAGATCAAAACAAAACAAAACAAAAACTTACAGAGAACTCCTGTTATTTTTCCTTTAATAAGCTAAGATTGAGGTGCTATTTAGGTATTTGTACCAACACATTCTTCATTGATAAAGCCTTGGAAAAAAGATGTTAAAATATGCCAACATCACAACTATCTGGAATAAAGGTTATAAAAATGACCATCATCATCATCATGAGCCAGCATCTCTATGGCTAGTAAAATCCTGGTCAGGTAGTTAGCAAACAATCATCATCATCATCATCATTATTTTTTTTTTAAGTTTATTTATTTATTTTGAGTGACAGAGAGAGAGAGAGAGAGGGAGAGAGAGAGAGATAGCAGGAGTGGGGGAGGGGTGTGCAGAGAGAGGGAGAGGGAGAGGGAGAGGAGAGGGAGAGGGAGAGGGAGAGGGAGAGAGAGAGAGAGAGAGAGAGAGAGAGAATCTTAAGCAGGCTCTGCACTCAGTGCAGAGCCCAATTCAGGACTCAATCTCATGAACGAGGTGTCAGGACCTGAGCCAAAATCAAGAGTCGGACGCTTAACTGAGCCACTCAGGTGCCCCAGCAATCAATCATTATTGAGATGACACAGAAAAAGAAGAGAGCCAGTATTTATGGTGAAGAGCCCCTAGACTGAAGCAAACTCCAGTTTGAATCTGGTCTCTATCACTTATTAACTGCATGACGTGGGGTAAGCTACTTCATAGCTTTAATCCTCAGTTTTTCCATTCAGTAAAATGAGAGTAACAAATAATATCTACCTCATAGGGCTGTTCTGAGGATTAAATCAGATAATGAATGTAAAGCATTTAAGCACACTACTTGGTATGTTTTCAAGAGTTATTAGGTGTTCAGATGATTTTATCATAAAAGCTTCAAAACCTATGTATACCACTTATAGGCTTTACAGAAGGTGGCATTACTAGCAAAATTTGATGGGTCAACTACTTTGCAAATTTTACCTAATACAACATCTTAAGACTACTTAACAATTAAATAGCTGGTTGCATCACAGTAATTTCCTGGTCATGAATGAAGTGAAGTCACTCAGAAAAAGACCTAACTTTTTCAATTCAATAGATTATACTATTTATCTCTGTTACGGAAGAAATGTTGCAGGCAGTAGATCATCCACTTGAGGTATATGTTAAAAAACAAAAAAATAGTATGAACTGATGGTTCTAGTAAAAACTCAGATCATACAAAAACAACATAAATTTTTTAATCTTTGGAGCGCCTGGGTGGCTCAGTCGGTTAAGCGGCAGACTTCGGCCCAGGTCATGATCTCGTGGTCCATGAGTTTGAGCCCCGCGTCGGGCTCTGTGCTGACGGCTCAGAGCCTGGAGCCTGTTTCAGGTTCTGTGTCTCCCTCTCTCTGCCCCTCCCCTGTTCATGCTCTGTCTCTCCCTGTCTCAAAAATAAATAAAATGTTAAAAAAAAAAATTAAAAAAAGAAAAAAAAAATTTTTTTAATCTTTATTTTTGAGAGAAAGAGAGAGAGACAGAGAGAGACAGAGTGTGAGCAGGGTAGGGGCAGAGAGAGAGAGAGAGAGAGACACAGAATCTGAGGTAGGCTCCAGGCTCCAAGCTATCAGCACAGAGCCTATGCGGGGCTCAACTTGTGAACCACGAGATCGTGACCTGAGCTGAAGTCGGATGCTTAACCGACTGAGCCACCTAGGTGCCCCTCAACATAAATTTTTAAACAGAAATAACCAGTTGAATGATGCTGTGCATTTCTACTTAAGTAGACTATGGTTAAATTAACCAAGACAGAGAACTGAATAGAAATAGTGTGTCTGACTTTTGAGAGAGATACAAGATCCAACAGCAAAAGAGCATGAAGCTCTACTAAACTCATTACTGATGCTAATTTTTGTGCAGTGTGAACTTACCAGACACACATCCTAAGGGTGACAAATATATCAGTATTGCTTATAAATATTCTCCCAAAGATTGGCAGAGTCCTGAAATATAACATGTTTACCTCAAGATAGCCACCCTCAGATGACAATCTCAAAGAAATTATGGCAGAACAGTCAATCAATGGCTACATGTTGAAAAGGAGGCAACAGCAAGCAGAGGAATACAAGATTCATTTTAATGATTCAATAACGGACAGTATGAAACAATGAAGCATGTTTGGATGTACCAGAAATATCTTATAGGCATCTATTGCAAAGCATGAAGAAGCTATTTTCTCCCCTTCTCATTACAGTCAAGACAACAGCACTGTAAACAGTAACGGGCACATCTGAGCAGTCAATTTCTAAAAGACAAGCTATTTTTTTGATAGCAGGCTCCCTGCTGGCAGTGCAGAGCCCAACGTGGGGCTCAAACTCACAAAACTGCGAGATCATGACCTGAGTCAAAATCAAGAGTCAGATGCTTAACCAACTGAGCCACCCAGGCACCCCTAAAAGATAAATTTTAAAGTAGAAGAACTGCTGGTCTTGATTTAACCTTTTCTGTTATGATGACCCACACAAATAACAATTACTTGAAAAGCATTTAAAACAGAAAATGGAGGGGTGCCTGGGTGGCTCAGTTGGTTAAGCATCCGACTCTTGATTTTGGCTCAGATCATGATCTCATGGTTCGTGAGTTTGAGACCCGCATTGGGCTCTGCGCTGACATTCTGCTTGGAATTCTCTCTTCCTATCTCTCTCCAAATAAATAAATAAACATTAAAATATACATATATACACATACATGAAAATGGAAAGCAATATATTCAGATTACACAACATTCTGAACTTGCTGATATATGGATTTATAAATGTTTTAAGTGCTAGTGAATGTGTATATTTTCCATCATTCCTATACCTTCCTTCTCAATGCTAACCAGACTAATTTAAAATTCTCCTTCCCCCTTTCCCCTAATAACAAACAATTCTTTATACGCAATTGGCATTGAGTAAATATTGACCAACCAAATGAAGCAGGATTTGCCAAAACCCCAAGAGAATTGCATCAGACCAGTGGACCATGCTATTCTGCAAAAAGGAACTGTTCCTATAATACCTGTCTCCAAATAAAAGAAAATGAGATGTCCCACTGTAAACTTAGCCAGATAACTTGTACTTTACCCGGTTTTTCTGAGTACTCTGTGGGGTATTGGAAAGAGGATGGAAGGAATTAGGTACTATGTGTTGGGACAAGGCACAACAGTCTTCTTATACTCCAACTAGTTCAAACTATTAGGGTCACATTTCATTTTCAGAATATAAAGCACATCTGTTTCTGGATCCTACTTCCAGGATACTAACGACCCTTCTGCTCCTGACAGGTATCTTGAGTGGGACAGTACAGAACAGTGGCTGATTGGCACTGTCCTCCTAGACTCTAGAACTGCCTTAGTTTCCATTCACCTAACTTCTCAAGGTTCTCCTTATTTGAAGTTAAAAACAAGAAGGGACTTTTTGTGGCTAGGGTAAGACTACTCTGAAATCTTGTCAGGGATCCTGCAATTAAGTCACATCCTTTTCAGTGTTCCAACAGCCCTGTGTAATCTCTCCATTACAGCAAGATTACTGAATTGTAGTTTTTGTTTTTGTTTTAAGCAGACTTCATGCCCAGCACAGAGCCCAACGTGGGATTTGAACTCACGACCCCAAGATCAAGACCTGAACTGAGATTAAGAGTCAGACACCACCCAAGTGCCTCCTGAATTGTAGTTTTTTTTACATGTATATGACCTTAACCAAACCAACAACCTTGGTGACACAAAGCATGTTCCATTTACCTTTGCGATCCCAAGGACTGGAAAAAACAAACAAACAAACAAACAAACAAACAAACAAACAAACAAAAAACAAGCTTAAATAAAAATTTATTAAAGGAGTTTCTGGCGTAACTCAGAAGTAATTCTCCTAAACATTCCTTTTTCTTCCTTCATATTTAAGTCCTTTCAATCCCCATCACACATCAATCATTGCATCAGAATTTCCTACCTCCCAGTACTTGGTTCGGTTGATACCCTCTGCATATGCTCGGGCAAAGTTGCTTTCACTGTTGAGGGCTGTAATGGCTGCACTGAGCTGAGACATGGGATGTAGATTGGTGGGAAAGTTGTCTAGCATGGTGACCACATGGGAAGGTAAAGCTGCCCTCTTTGCCCACTCTTTTGAAAGCCAAGACACCTGTGATAAGGGAGACACTGGTCAGAACACTATGCGAGGAAAAAGAAGAGAAATAAAAAGACAGTGACATCTGAGTAAAGAAAATCCAAGAGAATACAACCCAATCCACTTATACAGCAGAAGTCTGATCTGATTCCTTCCCCTCACTACACATCCCTAAAAAATACCACCCAGAGTCAGATCAGGATTAAGTGTCTGAGATTAGAGAAAGGCAAAGAAGGAGAAGAATGAGAAGGGCTAACATCCTTCTGTTTTACCTGTTCTTCTGTTGGGATTTGTCCAGTTACCAGCAACCAAAATAAGCCCTCTGGCAGGGGTTCTTCACCCCCTTTAGCCTTGGGCAGCAGTTTCTGGCATTCAGGGATACTGTAACCTCGGAAACGGATGCCCTGGAGGGAGAAGAGTAAGAGGTACAAATCGTAAGTTTATTACCCTAGAAGTCACATAATTGACTAGTCCCACTCTTATCAGATCTTTCAACAAGTTAGAAAGGCTCCATGGCCAATGTGGGGCTTGAACTCACGACTGTGAGACTGAGTTGGAAACTCTTCTGACTGAACTACTCAGACAGCCCTAGAATAGAATTTTTAAAGCTTAGATCTCCACATAACTTAATTCTGCTTGGTACTTTTAGTTTTACTCGTTGATATATTAAATAGGTATACTTGTTCTTCAGTTATCCCATATGAACCTATTTTCCATCTTCCAAAACATGAAGACGATGCTTTATTTTGTTTTCCTTACCCTCACTGGTCTAATCCATGCTGTGCACAATAGTCAGTAAATTCAGTGATTATTACTGATTGACATGAGGGTCTCTTACCTCATCAGGATCAAGAACTGATGTTTCATATACCAATCCCTTCATGCCTCTCATGCCACCATACATCTAAAGAAAAAGACAGATGTAACCAGTAATCAGAATAATTCAAGCTAGAGTTTGTTAGTGCTTCATGGAATCTGAAAGAGGAAATTTATTCTCTGATTTGCAAGACTTGGTCTGTGGAAAGAAGATTCCTGAGGAGGCAGCATACTATAGAATGGGACTTTGCAAGGAAGACTGCTAACATTAGAAATGAAATTCTTAAGTCGAAAAATTGCTATCTTTATTTAATGTGTCTGCCTCTGTTTGTTTCCTTTTCTTCTTGTATTTTTCTTTTACCTACTCTTACTCCCTCGTTCTCACCAACCAAAGTAAACAGAATGAGTTCTATAACAGGGAAAGGAGATAGAGACCAAAGGCTAAACACTGCTGTGGAATTATCATTTGAGCTGCTCAGACTCTTAGGGCTGGAGAAGCCATCCTAAAGTTGCTCTAGAGAGCCTGTTAGAGCTGTCGTATAATTGGATGGTCAGGATGGCATTAACTGTAACTTTTAAATTTTTGTTTGTTTATTTACTTATTTAATATAATTTGTCAAACTGGCTTACATACAACATCCAGTGCTTATCCCAACAAGTGCCCTCTTCAATGCCCATCACCCACTTTTCCCTCTCCCCCACCCTCCTTAAATTTTTTTTTAATGTTTATTTATATTTGAGAGAGAGAGAGCACACTCAGGAGCACAAGCAGGGAGGGGCAGAGAGAGAGAGAGATGGAGACAGAATATGAAGCAGGTTTCAGGCTCTGAGCTGTCAGCACAGAGCCCAATGTGGGGCTCAAACTCATGAGCTGTGAGATCATGACCTGAGCTGAAGCTGGACACTCAACCGACTGAACCACCTAGGCACCCCATGGACAGCATTAGCTCTAACAGAGAGCTCTTGCTCCAAAAGCTGAGGGGTTGGGAAAAGGAACAGAAACTTCATTCATCCCTCTCATAGGTAAATTAGGTTAAGCTATTAAGTTTATAGAAAAGAAGAGTCTGATTTTTTTTTAATTTATTTTTGAGAGAGAGAGAGAGAGTGCGAGCTGGAGAGGGGCAGAGAGAGAGACACACAGAATCCAAAGTAGGCTCCAGACTCTGAGCTGTCAGCACAGAGCCTGATGCGGGGCTCAAACTCACAAACCGTGAGATCATGACCTGAGCCGGAGTTGGACGCTCAACCGACTGAGCCACTCAGGCGCTCCCCCCCCAACTTTTTTTTAAGAGAGAAAGAATGAGCATGAGCGGGGGAGAGGGAGAGGAGAGGCAGAGAGGAAGAAAAAGACAGAATCTTAATCAGGGTCCATGCTCAGTGCAGAGCCCAACATGGGGTTTGATCCCATGACCCTAGGATCATGATCTGAGCCAAAATCAAGAGTCAAGACACTCAACCGACTAAGCCACTGTTCTGAGGCACCCCAGAACAGTCTAATTTCTAATGAACATCATAAGCTCCAACATTTCCATGTGTGGGACAGAATGCTTCTGAATAGTCAGTGAAGAGAATGGTATTTTCGTTGAAGCATATTACAGAGCTACTTTTCCAGCCCAAACCCCACAATCCTTACCATGTCCACAGTGATTTGACCCACTACTGTCTTGCCATGTTGCTGCCTGAAGGTCTTTACTCTGGCTTGCTCCTTGGGTATCAGATCTGCCAATATGTCTTTCAAATTCTAAAAAGAGAAGTAGAAAGGCTAAGTGATGGTCAAAATATTGATTAGATTTCCTACAAAATAGGTATGTTAAGACATTTTTTTAGAATTTGGCTTTCTTTATCGGCCAGGGAAATCTGGCCAACTACTCGGCACAGATGAAAAAGAATTAAGCAGAAAGGGAGGGAATGAGGAGTTTACTATTGGGTCATAGTTTCAATTTGGGAAGGTGCAAAAGTTCTGGAGATGGACAGTAGTAATAGTTGTACTTAATGCCACTAACCTATACGCTTAAAAATCATTAAAATGGAAATTTTTGTTATATATATTTTACCACAACTAAAAAAAGAAATTAGGCAAAGATATTTGATATCCCACCTCGCTATACTATTGAATAAATTATTTCTTAAAATAGTAGTAATAATAATAGTTACAACAATAGTAACAACGGACACCTCTCAGAGAACTCAGGATATGATGAGAGGCTAGGTGGCAACCAACGGTTGCTTACTGTCCCCTCAATCCCAGGATCAGATTGCCTCAGTGATTCTCAGTCTTCTTTTCCAAACCTTACCGTAGGGGACGCACTGGCATGCCGAGCAGCAAGAACAAGACAGGATGCATTCTGTAAAGAAAACACAAAACCTTATGCAACAGTTATTCCTCCTTCCTATGTATTAACAAGAAGGAGTTATAGTGACTCATCCTCTCTCTCTGTGTCTCCATCTTAGCCTCTAAGGACAGTCTGACATAAATTTAAAAAATTAAAAAAAAAAAAAAAAGTTGTAAAAGGCCCTGCACAGCTTTGAAAGAGTTCCTAGTCTGGAGGCAGTAGCAGATTTAACTCTGCTTCTTGCATCCATAGCTTTAATAGCATTCCCTGGGGAGAGGCTCTTTCCCATTATCTGGGTTTCAGGGCTTGGCTTGGTTAGGCACAGAAAAGGTCAGAGAGGCAGTTGTTGAGTACCCAGGCCATCCCAATCTAGCTGTCAATAGTTCTGAGTGGCCCTGAGAAAAGCAAATGAGGAAACTGATCAACTACTTAATCCTGCTGGTAAGATCTGTCCAGCACCTAGTCTTTTGGAAGCACTTCAACCTCTCCAGTCTAGGAGAGCCCACAGGCAGAAGGAGCCTTTCACCACACTACTTCAAAGGTTCCTGGAAAAAGCACACAGAAGACAGAATATCTACAATGTAACAACAGACTACTCAACAACAGCATTGGGAAACTAGAAAACTGGAAAATTCCCTTCTAAATGTTGAGAGAAAATAATTATTAAGCTAGAGTTTTATATCTAGGTGAGAAAAAAAATCTTAAAAAAGGGGGTGAAATAAAGACATTTCAGATAAACAAAAGCTGAGTTTATCACCTAAATACCTGTACTAAAGGAATTTTTAAAGATATACTTTAGAACCATATAGACAGGTCTGAGATTCAAGACTATCCCTCACTACAAAGGTAAATAGTATAGCTGGCCTGTTTTCATTGTTTAGAGATATTTTTTTTCTCCCCAAAAGAAAAACTACTTTCTATAACATTGCTGAGTTGCAACATAAAGTTCAATGCTGCCTTCGAAAAAAGAAAACCAATTACACTACTAAGTACCTATGAAGTTTGACAAGATTAGTTTTTCTGCACATTATTTTGAAGATAAAACAAGATACGTAAGCCTCATTTCCCTCATCTATAAAACTGGTGTTAAATACTCACCATACAATCTCACATAATTACAATGATATTACAAAGAAAGCACTTTCCAAACTAAAAAGATTACATGTACACATAAACTAATCCAGGAGCAAGATCACACCTTTCCTCCTTTTGCCAAAAGGCCAGATACACTTTTAACTATTGCATTGCTGATTGTGCTAAAAATCATTTTAAGCAACCGTACTGTACAAATTCCAAAACACTACATGCCTAAGTGAGAGTTCACTAGGACTGGAGCTCTGTTTTTAGAATTTAGTACCCTTCTTTCTGTTGGGGCATAAGGGAGGACTGAAAAGGGAAGAGATCCTTCAGTAAAGGTTATTTTCAAAAGAATCAACTCATTAAAAAAGAAAAAAAATCAATCCAAGGGGCGCCTGGGTGGCGCAGTTGGTTAAGCGTCCGACTTCAGCCAGGTCACGATCTCGCGGTCCGTGAGTTCGAGCCCCGCGTCAGGCTCTGGGCTGATGGCTCGGAGCCTGGAGCCTGTTTCCGAGTCTGTGTCTCCCTCTCTCTCTGCCCTTCCCCCGTTCATGCTCTGTCTCTCTCTGTCCCAAAAATAAATAAAAACATTGAAGAAAAAAAAAATTAAAAAAAAAAAAAAGAAAAAAAAAAAAGAAAAAAAATCAATCCAAAGCTAAATTCAGACTACAAGGTAAGCTATGTTCCTAAAACAAAGGGGGAGTGGGGCACCTGGGTGGCTTAGTCGGTTAAGCGTCTGACTTCAGCTCAGGTCATGATCTCACGGTTCCTGAGTTCGAGCCCCGCATTGGGCTCTGTGCCTACAGTTTGGAGCCTGGAGCTTGCTTCGAATTCTGTATCTCCCTCTCTCTCTGCCCCTCCTCCACTCACACTCTGTCTCTCTCTCAAAAATAAACATTAAATAAGTAAAACAGAGGGGGACTGCTCAGCTTGTTAAACAGGACTGTCCTTAACTCCTTTCATTAACTTCCTAAAGAGTCTCCTCTGGCTCACTGTGGACCATTTGGGCAAGAAGTAGGCAGCACAAACAGGCCTTTAGCCTCTTCATCCAACATAGGACAAATGGGAACTTGACCTAGCACCTAAGAAATGCTTTTACTTTTTCTTAGTAGTCACCAAAAAGTGAACAAAGGAAAACACGTGAATAAGTTCTATTCCATGCTCCATGGTCCCACAGAATCCCTGTTAAAGAAGTTCTGGGCTACCTCCCAGACACTACATCAGCCCTGTAGCAGACCTTTTAATTGCGGTTGGTTGGTTGTTGTTGTGGTTTCATTTGGTTTCTTTAATATAGTTTTTTAATTTTTTTTTTTTTCAACGTTTATTTATTTTTGGGACAGAGAGAGACAGAGCATGAACGGGGGAGGGGCAGAGAGAGAGGGAGACACAGAATCAGAAACAGGCTCCAGGCTCTGAGCCATCAGCCCAGAGCCTGACGCGGGGCTCGAACTCCTGGACCGCAAGATCGTGATCTGGCTGAAGTCGGACGCTTAACCGACTGCGCCACCCAGGCGCCCCTCGTTTGGTTTCTAAAAAGGTTACAGGGGAATGTATCATCTGAGAGAAGAAAGAAGTTGAAATGTCTCCATAATGGTAATTTTTCCACTTTCAAACCATCTTTAAGTTTCTATATGGCAGGCTCAGTCAGAAGAGCATGCGACTCTTATCTCGGGGTTGGGAGTTTGAGCCCCACGCTGGGTGTAGAGATTACTTAAAAATAAAATCTTTGGGACACCTGAATGGCTCTTTCAGTTGAGTGTCCAACTCCTGATTTCAGCTGAAGTCATGATCCCAGGTTGGTGGGATCGAGTCCCACATTGGGCTCTGTGCTGGGTGTGGAACTTGCTTAAGATTCTCTCTCTCCTTCCCTCTCTGTCCCTCTCCCCCATTCTATCTCTCAAACTAAAAATAAACAAACAAGCTTCTTTCTATCCAAGCTCTACAAAGAGTGAGTGTCCAGATCTTAAGATGAAAATGGAATTCCCCCAGGTTGGAGGCCTTTCTTCTAGGAACATGAACATAAAACAAAACAGCCTTTTCCCCCTTGTGAGTGGGAACTGCTTCAATCAATGAGCTGCCCTCTTCTTTTACTTTAAGATAAAACAAACAAAAAACAACAAAAAAGAGGAAATCACAAAGAAAAGGATGGAAGATCACCTAAAAAGGCTGTGAGAATGCAACATCATTTAAAAGACTCAGCTGGGGGGCGCCTGGGTGGCTCAGCATCCAACTTCGGCTCAGGTCATGATCTCACGGTCCGTGAGTTCGAGCCCCACATCGGGCTCTGTGCTGACCGCTCAGAGCCTGGAGCCTGTTTCAGATTCTGTGTCTCCCTCTCTCTCTGCCCCTCCCCTGTTCATGCTCTGTCTCTCTCTGTCTCAAAAATAAATAAACGTAAAAAAAAAAAAAAAAAAAAAGACTCAGCTGGGTCATCACTGCTGCTTTGCTAGTCATTTTGCAGATCTATTTATATGAATGCTACTTTAAAAGCATGCATAGGAAAAGAAACTTATAACTATCATTCCACTTTCAACATCATCAAAGTCTTAATTTCCTTTGTGGTGAGTGTCTTTGCCATTTAATGTGAGGAGTCTCAGGAGTAACTTAGAGGGCTGATTTTAACTGTCCCTAATCTCTATCAGCAACACTTGGCCAGATCTCTGATTTGCAAAGCAACATTAGTATATGGATAGCTTGGCTATGTAGTTATGGAATAAAGGTAGTATACTCTGTTTCTACTGCCCTTCTCTGCCACTTATTAGCTGTGTGACCCTAGCCAAGTCATTTAACCTTTCTGTGCCTCAGTTTCCTTATCAGTAAAATGGGAACAATAATAGTACCTATCTCAAAGGATTGCTGTGGGGATTAATTAAGTTAACATTTATAAAGCACTTGAAACCACTTCTGGCCTATGGCAAGTGCCTTGCATTTGTTATATAAATAAGTACATAAAATTAAACATTTTGGCCATTTTCTCATGCCCTTCAGCATCAGGATGAGTCATATTTTTAGCTAACCCCGCAGCTTAAAGAAAACTAAAGAAATCAGAAGGATTTTAAAGGCAGCAATTCAGTGCTATAACCACTCAAAAAGCTAGATAGGAAAAATTCAAATTAGAACAATTTTACCTAATGATGCAGAAAACAGAGCACATGATTTGGAATTAGGAAAGAAAATTTGGGTTCTAGCCCCACCTACATTACTAAATTAACAGACATCCAAAGCAAAACAACTAACTATAGTTGATCCTTGAACAACACAGGACTTAGGGATACAGATCCCCCATGCAGTTGAAAACCTGGGTATAGCTTTCGGCTTCCGTAAGACTATACTACTAACAGCCTACTGTTGATTGGAACCCTTACTGATAACATAGTCTATTAATACCTATTTTGTATGTTATATATTTTACCTACTGTATTCTTACAAAAAAGCTAAAGAAAATGTTACTACAAAATCATAAGGAAGAGATAACACATTTGCAGTACTGCACTGTAAAAATTCACATATAAATGGACCAGCACAGTTCAAACTGTGTTGCTAAAGGCTCAGCCGTATTGTTTCCCTTTCCTTCTCCACATTTAGGATAACACTCAAGCTACTTAGCTCAAAGTCTGAGTTAAGGCTCTAAGAAGGACATATACAAAGGTACTCAAAAGCCTTGCTATTTAAAATATGACTGCCTACGGGCACCTGGATAGCTCAGTAGGTTAGGCATCCGAAAATTGGTTTCAGCTCAAATCATGATCTCACAGTTCATGAGTTCAAATCCCTGCACTGGGCATCAAGCTGTCAGCACAGGATTCTCTCTCTCTCCCTCTCTCTCTGCCCTTCCCCTGCTTGTGCATGTGCACTCTCTCTCAAAATAAATAAACGTTAAAATTTTTTTTTTAAATAAAACATGACTGCCTAGCCAGCAGCACTAGCATTACTTAGAGCTTGTGAGAAACACAGACTCTTGGGCCTCACTTCAGACCTACTGCATCCAAATCTGATTCATATGAACAATAAAGTCTGAGATGTATACATAGCCTAAAGTGTTAAGCAAGGGAGCAAAAGGGTAGAATGTAGACTCTGGGATGTACAGTTATTACAATCAAGTTTTATTTTATTTTATTTAAAAAAAAATTTTTTTTAACATTTATTTATTTTTGAGACAGAGACAGAGCATGAACGGGGGAGGGGCAGAGAGAGAGGGAGACACAGAATCCAAAGCAGGCTCCAGGCTCTGAGCCATCAGCCCAGAGCCCGACGCGGGGCTCGAACTCATGGACCGCGAGATTGTGACTTGAGCTGAAGTCGGACGCTTAACCGACTGAGCCACCCAGGCGCCCCTACAATCAAGTTTTAAATCCAGGTTCTGTTATTATCATGCTGTGTTACCTTGGCTATATGGCCTAACTTTCCTAAGTCACAGTTTTCATATCTCTAAATTGGCAATAATAGAGCCAATTTCAAGGTAGAGGAGTAGACTGTACAAAATAATCCGCATGAAAGCATCCAGAACAGTGCTTTCTGCATAAGTGAGTTCAATAAACATGTGTTTCTTAGAAATGTGTTGGCCTATTACCTAACACCTCAAGTGTCACTACTCTCTCCCAGAGTTGGATTCCAGGAAAGAGGCAGTCAGGCCTGAGGAAGGGGTGAATGGATAATTCCCTCTACCTGTAGAATAGGAAATAAAGCCCTAATTTCCTTTTTAAGAACCTTACAAACCTACTGATGAAGAGGGGAGGAGTCTCAAGAAGTTGAAACAAATTTAACTACCCAGCTGAAAAAATGACTAGAAAGGAGATGCTGGAGGACTGTCACACCCAAGGCTACACACCTCATTTCATCTACCACCTAGCTGCCAAAGAGACCAGCTCAATAGCTCTGTATAGTACATGCAGGCTATACTCACTGATGGGACAGGTTACAAACCTCTGAGTCATCCCTGAACTTTCACCTACCAGCTCCTCCCCTAATTCCGGAGGTGTGGCAACTAGGCTTTCGACTTCTGGTAGCATGCCACGTGTAGAGTCACCCTACTGGAACAGCTGTCAGGTGAATCAGGGAGTCACCTCATTCAATAGGTCAGCTCCTTCATGGGGAGAGAGAGAGTGAGCTGTTTTCAAAGACAAGGGCCTGGCTTAGATGTCTGACAGCCATGTTTCTCTACAGGGTGGGGTGGGGTGGGGGTATTACAATCACTAAGAGGTTTTTTTCAAACCTCAAAACACTGCCATCTCTTGCAAGAACTCTTCTAGAGAGTTTGCTACTATTGATGGAAGTGAGCTGTGACTCTCAAATGTACTAGAACAGAAAAATATAACTAAAAGAACCTCTAGCTTAAAGGGCCAAGGGAGGAAAAGGACTACTAGTACATGCAAGAAATTCTGCCAAAGACTTGCCTACCATACTTAGGGTATTTCTGGAATAAGGTATGCGCAAAATCGCCAAAAAATCATCAGAAACTCCTGTATCCTCCCTCAAATTCTCAGAACAACAGAATCCTATTTTTTGTTTTTTGTAAGATTTTATTTTCAAGCAATCTCTACATCCAATGTGGGGCTTGAACTCACAACCTCAAGATCAAGAGTCACATGCTCCAGGAGCATCTGGGTGGCTCAGTTGGTTAAGTCACTGACTCTTGATTTTGGGTCAGGTCATGATCTCATGGTTAATGAGATTGAGCCCCACATGGGGTTCTGTGCTGACACCACAAAGTCTGCTTGGGATTCTCTCTCTCCCCCACTTCTCTCTCACAAAAATAAATAAATATTATAAAAAAAATAGAGCTGCACACTCCACTGACTGAAGCCAGCCAGTGCCCTCAGAATCCTATTTGAATAAGCACTTAATAAATTGGTTATTTCCCTCTTACTCACTCCTCTTAGCCTGTTATCATCATTGGTCCACACCTAGGACCTTTATTCCACAGGAGAAAAGCCAAATTTTCTTTGATCCTCCATCCTAGACACATTTAGAACATGTCTTACAACATATGCAAGAGCTCCAGCATTACAAGCTTGAGAGAGATGCTCTTGATTTTAATGGAGCCCTTGTCCTTCATCAGAAAAAAGATCAGAGCTTGGGGTGCCTGGGTGGCTCAGTCAGTTGAGCGACCAACTTCGGCTCAGGTCATGATCTCACAGTTTGTGAGTTTGAGCCCTGCATCGGGCTCTGTGCTGACAGCTCGGAGCCTAGAGCCTGCTTGGGATTCTGTGTCTCCCTCTCTCTCTGCCCCTCCCCCACTCATGCTCTGTCTCTCTCTGTCTCAGAAATAAATAAACATTAAAAAAAAAAAAAAAAAAAAGATCAGAGCTTGCCAAGCCAGCAGAACGGGCTTAGCTGATGAAGCAAACATAATGCACTAATAACTGGTAGGAAAAATCTTGTGCTGCAAAGGCTTGCAATGCAGAAGGAACAACTTGCATTAAGGGAGAAAGAACACACATAGGACAAAGGCTCCTCTCTCCCCAGAACCAGGTCAGAGAACTAAAGCCATTTAACATCTGTGTTTCACAATGGTGATATTGGAAGTCGGCCTGCACTACTTGGTCAGGCCACTTAATAGTGTGAGCACAGTAATATTCAGATTTCATACTTTGACCTCCATACTCATAGGAGTTCCTTAATAATTCTACCTAATTGTCATTTTCTAACAGAGTCTTCCCTAAAGATTCACTCCAAGGAAGACCACGAAGGACAGGAATTCAACCTCAGAAAAGAATCAAGAGCCCTAATTTTGCTTTCAGTAGAAATCCTAACTGTTCTTTAACAAATATTTTCTAAACACCTACTTATTCTAAATACACTAAGTATATGCTAGTGAATAAAGTATATAGATAGGATCTGCCCTCCTCCTACTTTCTTGGGAACTAGAAACTGCTCTCACTTCCAATAGGAGTTCTTTTGTAGTTTCAGCACCTAACACTTTGGTCCAGAAATTTACAAGATACTTCTGAAAGCATTTGAAAAAAAAGCCTAGAAAGACAAATCTAGAGAAAGTAGCCTAAACGGACTATTGCCTAGAATAGTTATTTTTGAAGTCAAAATTTTGAAGTCATATTTTTTAAAAATGTTTAATTTTTTTTTTAATGTTTATTTATTTTTGAGACAGAGAGAGACAGAGCATGAACGGGGGAGGGTCAGAGAGAGAGGGAGACACAGAATCTGAAACAGGCTCCAGGCTCTGAGCTGTCAGCACAGAGCCTGACACAAGGCTCGAACTCATGGACTGCGAGATCACGACCTGAGCCCAAGTCGGACACTTAATCGACTGAGCCACCCAGGCACCCCAAAATGTTTATTTATTTTTAAGAGGGGGGCGGAATGAGAATGAGCGGGGGGAGGGGCAGAGAGAGAGGGGAACAGAGGATCTGAAATGAGCTCAGTGCTGACAGCAGGGAGCCTGATGCGGGGCTCAAACCCATGAACCCTGAGATCATGACCTGAGCTGAAGTCAGACTCAACTGACTGAGCCACCCAGGTGCCCTTGAAATTAATTTCCAAAATAATCACTAATTCCAAAAAAATAAAAAAGCCCAAATACACAAAGTTTCATATATACATTCAATAAAGTTGCAAACAAGAGAGACCTGTACGTGGCTTTACTGGCCCACCAGGTCAGTCAACAGAAGTGCTTGAAAAAATACAAGTTTCCAGATCCCATCCTACCTTTGCTGAATCAGAATCTGAAGACAGGATTAATGAATGTGCAATATGAACAAGCAACCCAGGTGATAATGCCCACTGTGAACTTACAGAGCTTTTAAAATGGTAACATGTAAAAAGAAATACAGGAACCTAGGGGTGCCTAGCTGACTCATTTGGAGGAGCATGTGACTCCTGATTTCAGGGTCATGACTTTGAGCCCCACATTGGGTGCAGAAATCATTTAAATAAATAAACCTTAAAAAAAAAAAAAAACACAGGGACCTAAAGAATTTGGGCAACTGAGGGAAAAACTGAAAGAGTCATATGTTAAGAAAGCTCTATCGCTAAGGCTGCCACACTACTGTTTTAAATTTCACATCCTACTATATCACATAAAGCACTGAACTAGGTCAAAAATAATTACTATGTAGCTCTAGAGATCCACCACATCTGGCTTCCTACCTTCTGCCCATCTGAACTAGGAATGCCAGCCTTCTCTTCTAATGATTTACTTCAGCAATGCTCACCTCACTGCTTCTCCATATCCACGCACTCATCCATTACTAATCTAAAGGCCACTAGGAAGAACAAATGCAGTCATCCCACCATTAGCACACGATGAGGCTTTTTACTCTCCATTTTTCATCTTTAGCCCATCTAGTAAGCATCAAGGAACTGCCATCACACTTTGGGTAGTCTGAGATTTGGGCACTTGCCTTTAAAAGTTCTAGGCTATAGGAGTGCCTGGGTGGCTCCATCAGTTAAGCGGCCAACTCTTGGTTTTGGCTCAGGTCATGATCTCATGGTTCATGAGATCGAGCCTCACATTGGGCTCTATGCTGACAGTGCAGAGCCTGCTTGGGAGTCTCTTCCTCTCTCCCTCGGGGCCCTCTCCTCTGCTCATTCTCTTTCTCTCTCTCTCTCTTACACACACACATACACTCCCCTGCTCTTTCTCTTTCTCTCTCTCACACACACACACATTTTTTTAAAAAGTTCTAGGCTATAAGGGGCATCTGGTTGGCTCAGTTGGAAGAGCATGCAACTCTTGATCTTGGGGTCGTGAGTTCAAGCCCCATGTTGGGTGTAGAGATTACTTAAACTTAAAAAAATGTTTTTTAAAAACTAAAGTTCAGGGCTGTAAGCCTAACTACCATTTCACAGAAAAAAACTTTATCTAGTTTTGTTGAACCCAATTTCAGACTAGGATTTATACTGGAGATGTTCAGTAGTATAGATCTACTGTAAAGGAATCATGGGTTTCAATTTAAGTGTCTTGAAAAGGTCTAGAAATCATATAAAAACACTTTTGGCTTGATTTTCTCAAAGTTATCGAACACCCTAGCCTGGAGGAGCAATTCTCGACGGTACAAGATGTAACTGGGGTTTGTTGGGGTGCTTGGGTTGCTCGGTGGGTTAAGTGTCTGACTTCAGCTCAGGTCATGATCTCTTGGTTCGTCAGTTCGAGCCCTGCATCAAGCTCTCTGCTGTCAGTGGAAAGCCTGCTTCAGATCCTGTCTCCCACTTTCTGCCCCTCCTCCACTCATACTGGCTAATTCTCAAAAATGAATAAACATTAAAAAAAAAAAAAAAAGTAGGGTTTGTTAAGTAACCCTAGGTTACTTGGTGTTAAAAGAGTCCAGAGATGAATTAGTGGCCATACTCTAATTTCCAGCCCAAATCCAGGCCTGGGTCACTTCTGAAAAGATAGTACCACAAAGAGAAGGCACCCAGAGCTAATACTAAGGCCACTGCTTACTATGAATTCATTTGGATAAATAAGTCAAAGAATCTCAAGGTTCTGAATTAGTCTATCTCTCCAACTCAGGTGTTCATTAAATTACCTGAAAGTGAGTATGGTAGAACAGTACAATGACTGGCATTTATGTCACCTAGCATAGTTAAAAAAATCTCTTCTCAGGGGCACCTGGGTGGCTCAGTAGGTTAAAAGTCTGACTCTTGGGGTGCCTCGCCTGGGTGGCTCAGTTGGTTAAGTGGCTGACTTCAGCTCAGGTCATGATTTCGTGGTTTGTGAGTTCGAGCCCTGCAGTTGAGCCTGCTTTGGATTCTGTGTCTCCTCTCTCTGTCCCTGTCCTGCTCACACTCTGTCTCTCTCTCTCAAAAATAAATAAACATTAAAAAAAATAATAAAATAAAAGTTCGACTCTTGATTTCAGCTCAGGTCATAATCTCGAGATTTGTGAGATCGGGCCCTGCACCAGGCTCCAGGCTGGGCTTAGAGCCTGCTTGGGATTCTGTCCCTCCCTCTCCCTCTGCCCTTCCCTAGCTTGTGCATGCTCTTGAATGCGCACGTGCTCTAAACAAAAAAAACAAAAAAACAAAAAAAACAAAAAAAAAACAAACCAACAACAACACCTCTTCTCAGAAAAGTGGAACTACATCTGACCTTGAGAATCAAAGTAGTAGGGGTCAGTTTTTCTCAAATCAGAAAGTATTTATTTTTGCCCTTTAAAGCCTACCTTAATAGCAAAAGTAAAACTGAGTTCCAGTTAACTTGCAGGCTAAGCTGGAAAACTCAGGCAGGTGCTAGCAATGCTGACAAAATGAAAGGCTTCTTGGTATCCTGGTCATTCTGCTTAGATCTCAGGAAATTTCCACTCCTGTGTTTTTTGAGCTTTGCTAATTTTAAGAGTCAAGAGCCTTCAAATGGCTTCCAATTTACAGGTTTCTGGGATCCTCAGGTTCATCCCTAACAGGAAAGTAAACAAAACAATAATGATTCTACAATTATATAGCACTGTCATCCCAAAAGCGTTCTGAGCTTCCCTAGAGGCTTAAAGGACAAAATAAATTCAAAAGGTAAATTCTAAAGGTTTTTCAAATTCGTTTAAGGGTTAGATTAACTGGTCTGGGTTAGCAACTCTGAAATGAGCTAATTATAGTGTCGTGTCCCCTATTCTGCCAAAACACTATCTAGAACTTGCTTCATTTCCCAAGAGACTTCCTTACCCTGTTCCCTGGCAGCAGAAGAAGCAACAGTCAAGTAAGACAAGTATCTCCCAAATGATCAGCCTCCACCTTGCTGCTGGGTACCTGGAAGAACCCCAGTGTAAATTCTACAGGCTTCACCTTATCTGTCAACCATGCAAGATAACACACAGCAAGTCAAAACCATTCTAAGACTTTCCTTTCCTTCAGGTGCTGGCAGGTTTAATCTGCAGAAGAGAAAGTATAAGTTCTTTGCAGAAGTCAAGGTCACTTGTGGGACTGTCCCTACTTGGATTAGAAGACTGGGACTACCCCCCCTCAACACAGCAGTTTCTCTACTTAAAGGGCTAAGCTACCCAGAGACAAAAGTACTGGCAATTTGAAGTTGAAAGTACCAAGCAATAATATTCATATAATACAAAGGCAACAAAATTCGAGTAAATTAGGGCCTCAAAGAATGAGAGGAATCTCTCTCCTGGGTAGAGTAGACTTAAGAGCAATGGCTAAACCTGAGTGAGAGAGTAGTAAGATTGGTCATGTGACTTCAGCAGTACTATCTCCTGCCCAGTTATCTTCACTTACTGGCCTGCAGTTTGGAGGAACAATCTTTCTGGTTCTTTCTCCAATCACATATGATAATCATGCAGAAGGTTTTACAGAAGAGCTCCACCCCATCCAAGCTCCTCCTATATGAAGAGTAAGTGCAAGAGTCCCAAGGACAAAAAGGACCTGAGTTCCACTCCACCAGAGGAACTGCTAAAGCTTGGTCATTAAAAGCTTCAAAATTTGGGTTGGAGAAATAAAAAAGGCAGTTTGGGAACTGACAAGGCCTTCCCTACAAAGCAGAAGCTGAAATCAGCCACCGCTCCAGCTCTGGTCCAGGGACAGTGGGCACATCTCTTCATCCCTGCCACTTCTACCCCCTCACCCCCTCCTCCAAACAGGCCCTTTCCCTAACTCCAATAGAACACAACACCTATGTTCTCCACTGGCAGCTCCTTTGCCCAGAGCTCTTCCACGCTAGACATGCAGGGTGACAGCAGAGGCCGGGCTCTCCACCCGCCCAAGACCGCATGCCGGGGGCGGGCAGCTCTCTCTTCACCCGGAGGGGCAGAAGGCCAACGTAGCACATGGCCCTGAGTGCTCCACAGAAGGCTGGCGGCCAGCCAGGCGCAGGGCCCCTTTAAGGAGCGCTGGGGTGCGTATGGGTAGGGGAGGGAGACCCTGGCGCTGAAGGGCCTGCAGTCGTCTGAGCCCCACCCTTGGGCCGCGCGCTCCCTCCCTTAGTTGCTCACCTTGGCTCCGAAGAGCCGGGCGGCCGCAGTGAGTAAAGCCATGACGGGCGAACTCGGGGATCTGGTGGGGAGGGAAGGAGGGGACAGAGCTGCGGCAGGAACGGGAGCCGCCGCCGCTGCAGCAAAGGCCGCGCCGACGGGTGGACAAGGTTGAAAGGAGGTGGCTGAGGGAAAGGGTAGACAAACCGGCGGCGGCGCCCAGCCCGGGGTCCTCAGCGAGGCCCCGCCTACTGCCCGAACCCGCTCCCGCCCCTCTCAGGGGACTCGCCTCCGGATCGGCCATTGGTCCGGCGTGTGTGTGGGCGGGACCTGAGCCATAGACAGCAGTTGTTGCGGGCAGGATTGGACCGCCTGGGTTAGGCTAATTAAGGATGGGCGCGGGGGAGGGGGGGCGGGGGGCGTGTAGGTGACTAAGTATGTGCCTGATAACTCAGTTAACTTCCTTCTTAGGCTTCCCTCTTGCCCTTAAAACATTTGGGGTTAGTTCTCAAGTTAATATGAGAGAAAAAGTCCCAAGAACTCCGACCTTGGAAGGTCCTCGGAAGCCAGTCCTTTAATATACTATCACAGCTACTGATCATTGCCGGCACCTCCTACCCCACTGGCATACTTTCTTAATGTCTTTGGTCAATGACTTAATGGCCATAGAGGTGCCGTCACGTGGACAGAGGCTATGATGCCAGAGTTAGCTGCTTGATGACCATTTGAGGTCAGCAGAGGCCATAGTATTATAGATAGTAAAAGACCCCAATATATGGAGAGGGAAAGCAAAGGCAGGAGCCTGAATATATCCAGTGTATTTATGGGCTGTCAGTTCTGCGTCTGGTGCCAGGAAATCCAAACCTTACAGATGCCCCCATAATATGAAGGCTTCCAAGGGTGACAGGCTCAGTTGGTGAAGCATGCCACTCTTGATCTCAGGGTTATAGGTTTGAGCCCCACATTGGGTATAGACATTACTAACATAAATAAAATCTTTAAAAAAAAAAAAAAAAAAAAAAGGAAGGCTTCCAGCACAGGCCAAAACCTCTGGGCCCTGGGCATTAGTCTCACTGCCATTCCAGTCACATAACCCCAGGCAGGCAGCCCACCCCACATCTAGCCATAAGATCAAAAGCTGCAGACTAGCCCCTCATCTAAAATTAGGCATTAAGCATCCTCCCTATTTGTCATACCGCTTCCTTCACTCCATCACTCCCATAGAGCCTCTGGACCCCTTCTCCTACATGGCTGTCTTGTATACACTTATCCCATGCTTCCCAGAGACCATTAAATGAACCTCAGTACTAAATTGATCTTCTACATTGCTTTTCACTAACTCATCTAGGTAGACAAGACCTCAGGACCTTTCTACCTCCTAAACCCATCACTGTCATTGACCTAGGTGCAGAAGGAAAGTGACCCAAGGACCAGGACACCTAATCTACAAACCCCAAGCTCCAAATGAATAGTCCTTTTATCTCCTCACATAGCAATAACAAGGTTCAGAAGTCTCAGTACCATCAAACCAGGTTTAGATAGACCTACTTTATAAAGAAACTAGTTTATAGCTTGGACTTGGGGAAAGAGAAGGAGAAACCACCATTTTCTCTTCCCAATTTTCTTTGTACCTAGCTTCACAACTTACCAACCAACACTCCTCTGATTCGGAAATCAGATTGGTAGGTCTTAGTAAAGAACTACATGAAGAGAAGCCAAGCAGTGCCCCAAAGGAACACTGACCTCAACTACCTTCTCGGTGACTTCAAAGCTCCAATGATCAATATTTGCTCCCAATTTAGCATCTCACAGAGGATTTCCTCCTAACCCTAGAATAGTCTGGCCTGGTTTCTGCTCTCTGGTTAATTATCCACAGAGACTAACCAGAGGTCTGAACTCCAGTACCCCAAAATACAAGAGGAATTTTCAGGGTGAGGCTACCAAAGAGTAATTATTGAGTGGCCATAAGGGTAATCTATTTTGGAGCTTTAGTCACTGGCGGGAGGGTGGGAAACAGCAAAGCTCTAAGCCTCTTGACACCATGTCCTGGAGCCTAGTGTTATGACTACTTTATGGACTTGTTTTGAAGTTGTTTAGTCCTGACATCCGTCCTATAACGCCAGTGAGAAAGCCCAGGGATCAGGACTAAATGTGATCTCCCAGAAGCTAGCTTAGAATCTCTTCCTAAACGTGAATGGGACCTGGGGAGGAGAGAAGAAAGTTAAGGGAGGATTGGCATGAATAAAGCAGCCAAATGAGCTTTAGGTCTAAATACAACTAAGTGCCTGAGAACTAGTGGGGCAGTGGAGAGAAGGCTGCGCAATGAGGTCATCTTGACCTTGGGAGGACCTCTTTAAAATGGACAGAGGTGATGGTGCCCCCTGGTGGCTAAGGGTAAGTGGGAAAATGCAGCCTAGGCTTCAACTGAAAAGGCCTGCATCAGTAGATCAAACTCCTGTATTTAATGGGTAACTAAAATTTATTGAATACTCATAACTTCCAGGTAGTATCTAAATGTGGTACATGCACTATCTTAATTAATCCTCACAAAAACTCTAAAGGACGTAGGTAATGTTAGTATCTCTAACATTAGTTAGTATACAGAGGGGGAAAACCAAGGTTTAGATAAAGTATTCTGCTCAGGACCATAGCTTGTAATTACCCAGAAGCTGTACCTTAACTACTAAGCTGTACTGTTTATATGGTGATGACTATGAATTATCAGCTGTAACTCAGGAAGGGGACTTCTGAATCACTGTTAATGGTCTTCTGGGCACATCAACTCAGTGTGTTCTGTATTTTAAATATTTTCTAAAATAAGGAATAATCTTACTCAACTATAAAATGTTTGTACATCCATACCTGAAATACATGATAAATTGGTGACCCTCCCAGAATATATAAAGGTAGGAGAGACAAACACTTAACACCTAAAATGACTGGTGGGGTAGAATGGGTTTCTTATTACAATCAGTCTGGAAAAATATAATCAGTCTGAAAGGAGGATATAATGCTTTTTCACTCCCTCCTCCCCGCCCAGTGCTTTTTCATTATTGATTATTAGAGTCAGAGGGCATGGTAGTTTTGAAGCAAAAGTACTAGTGTACACAGCCACTAGGAACTACATGGAGACTCCACTATAGGAATGAGATAGATAGACCCATTGGCCTAGGGATAAGACAATTGCTAAGGTTGAAGTCTTGATTCCCTAAGACACAATCTCTTTGAACTTAGTTTCTTCATCTGTAAAAATGGGAGCAACATCTATTTCTTAGAATTGTAGAGATTGAGGTGTATGTGCTTGTTATAGGAGTATTCAACATAAACTAGTTCCTTTGCCCTTGCTATTCATCCCTGTCCTGTATTTAAAGGATTCTTGTCCTTGCTCTGAATCCTTTTTAACAGCATAAAAATTCTCTAAAATTTATTTTTTAATTTTTTTTTTAATGTTTATTTATTTTTGAGACAGAGAGAGACAGAGCATGAACGGGGGAGGGTCAGAGAGAGAGGGAGACATAGAATCCGAAGCAGGCTCCAGGCTCTGAGCTGTCAGCACAGAGCCCGACGCGGGGCTCGAACTCACGGACCGTGAGATCGTGACCTGAGCCAAAGTTGGACGCTTAACCGACTGAGCCACCCAAGAGCCCCTCTAAAATTTATTTTTAAAGGACTGGGTTTTCACATGATAAATCTCCTACTCACATCCAGATATTATTGAACACTGTATTCGAGAATGTTTCTTTCAGTTCTAACATTTTACTGATAAACTCATTTAGAAGGCATCTAGAGCTTAAGGTGTAACCAGATATGCAAGGTTAGCATTTGATCTACCAAAATACTGGGCTAGAATCATTGGTTGTAGGGAGCCTCCAGAAACATTCAGATAAATTCATGGATTCCTTGTGGTAACTCATGACATGAATAAAGAGATGTGCAAAGAGTATCCTCCTAACCTTCTGAGGATCAAGTCAAGGAGGATAATGTCCACTCTTCCCTATGTAGGACACACCCCTGTGTAGCAATGGCAAAGACTGTTGAGCTGGAGAGTTCTTAACAGCTGTACCTTGACAGACTAGTGAGGTGTATCACAAGTAATTTATTACCAACTAACATTACTTTATTAAAGCTTGTGAATTATTTGCTATTTTGTACGTTAAAACAATTTTGAGTTCCCTATAGAGTACTTCCGCACTTGTGATAAGCTCTCTGATGGAAGAGTTAAGTTTTTAGACAGGAAGCAGGCAATGGACAGAATCCTGGGTATACTCACAGGGGTATGAAGAATGTGAACATTATTCATGTGCATCACAGAAGAAAAAATAGTAACAGCTGGTCTGGAAAACAGACTTGACAGGATACCGCATTTCTTATGGCTGATGAGAGAAGAAGGAATTAACACTAGAACCTGAGTTGTCAACTAATATCAGGATACTTGCTCTGAACTAGTTCATGTGTTAGATTTCTCAGGGATTTGTGACATGAAAGCCTTGTTGAACACATTTGCTTTGTGTGTACAGGGTATTAAGAGAAAAAAAAGACTTAAAACAGAAGCTACTTTACAGCTATATTAGATCATATTGACAGTACGGAACATTAGCCTCTTGATCCAATTTTGCCACTAAATACAGACCTTCAGGACCTGTGGTATCTCTAGGCCTCAGTTTCTTCATCTGTAAAATGGGCAGAGATGAACTATATGACCTCCAAGTTCCCTTTAGATTCTAAAATGCTTAATTTAAAAAGTCTTCAAAATGTTTATTCAGTTATTCTTTCCCTGAGGTATTCCTGGGATAGAAGTGTTCCATTCCAAACCCTGAGATAGACATACCTCTGGATCAAGGTGTTTAAGAAGCTCCTCAAAGAAGGTATCCTTTAGGTTTCCATCCCTATGCCCCAATACAGAATCTCTACACATAGAAAGTGGGGACAGACTTACAGTCCAGACTGACAGATGGAGATGAAAAAGGTATACTTTAGTGCTACAGGTTCAAATCTAAAAGCTTAGACCAGCAAGCAAGGGCCTTCATCAAATAACATCCCTTACCTCATCTCTCCCTATCTTATAAAGCCTTTACTTTTCAGATGAGTTGACCCCATCTATTTCCACTTCCTCTCTGCTGTTGCTGATCCCTCCATCTGGAAGGGCAGGGAGGGAAGAATAATGCATATCCATGATTTCCTTCAAGACCAAGCTGTCTTAAACTTTATGTTTCATCAGTATAAATACAAGTCATTTTTAGAATCCCATACTACCACACACTTACCTATGTTCCCTTGCTTATTCACAGAGGTTCCTCTTCTCTCCACAATTAGACTCTAAACACATGGTATTGAGTAGGCACCGAAAAAATGTTTATCTAGTTTTGAGTCCAGCAGGAATCTCAGATGGCAAAAGAATGAAAGCCTCAGGCTCCTCCTACCTTCATGCTACACCATTTCCAAAGCACTTCCTTCCCTTTTCTTTCCTGTCTGGAATCCCCTATCTTCAAGCTTAATGTAAGGGTTGATTCTGGATATGAAAAGACAACACAGTTCATACTTTTGGTTTCACAATTTTTCAGTTCATTTCAATAAAAACATAATATAAAAGGCATTGCCACCCTCTTCCCCTCCTGGGGGTGATCCATCAAGCCTGTCAGTCTGGGCCGCTCCAGTGGTTCATAGCTCATCATGCGATATGTGCAGGGCATGGTCACATAGATCTGCAAATAGCACATAAAAATTTGAAGGAAAATGCCACTCTCATATTGATATATGTCACTATCAAGAAAATGCCCCAAACCAAACTGGCACACACACCAACCACCATTTTTTAGAGCATATCCTTTTAGATGACAAAACATTCCCACTATCCTTTCACTAGGATCTCAGGTGAGGGAGCCACAAATTCTGAAAGCTGACAGGAAGAGAATAGAGAGGAACAACCCAAATCTCTAAGTCATAGGTAATGGAAGTTAATTCTTGAGCTAGTATCAGAGGATGGGGGATAGGAGGTAGAGGAACATGCTAAGGAATGTGCCAGGTTCTAACGGGCTGTCAGGACAGGCAGTAAAGTGGGATTAGTTTACCTGTTCGCTTACTACAAAGTTTGTCTTTAACATTGTCAGCCTCTCGGGAAAAGAATTCAATGAGTTCATCCTCATATTCCTCCACAATGCTCTCACACTGTCAACCCAAGGGAGAAATGAATGAGAGAGGGCAGCAAGAAGAGGCCTTTTGCCTCCACCTCCAGAGAGGAGAAGGACATTAACATAGCTTTCCACTTGGGCTGTCCAATAACTCCCCTAATTTTCAAAAACCAGCTACCCATTCCCAAAGCTCACCGCAAACTTGAGAGTGCCACTGATGTCTGAATCAATTCGGATGCCCTGTAGGTCCAGTTCATTGGATTCTCCATTCCGGCCCACTACACGTACGTAGTTCTTGCGGTGGGTGGAAGGGTCAATTTGTTCCCCATACTCCTTCATCCGGTCACATACCTCCTCTAGCAGCTCTGTGAGGTGGGCCTCTGAGCGAGCATAAGGCACCTAGAAATGTCCTCAGCCTTGGTTCATATTCTTCCACCTCTGTACATTAGTAATTTATATCCTTACTCTTCCTTCCAAATCTAGTTCAACTAACTTATTCGAAAAAGCCCTCCCTACTTAAAAACAGTACAGTTTATTCGTATGGTTCCAAAGTGCTTTCAAGTATATGATCTTATTTTACCTCACTTCACATTTCTAAGAAATAAAACAGGTGTCATTACCTCCAAATTATAAACAGAGACCTCTTTGATAAATCCTAGTTAACTATGTGTTCCTTTCCTTTGAACTCCCTTAATTCTTATGGGTGTAAGCTAATGATTTTATTTATTTGTATTAAATGAGATTAATACCTGTCCTCAATAGGAGCATAAGAGAGGTAGTGTAGGCTTTGAGGATAATAATTATAAAGCATCTCACAAACATCATAACCTTAACTTTTCTTTGTATACTCTCCACTAGATATAGCTTTGCGTATATGTTATGTTTTCTACTAAAGTATAAATTTCCTACATACAGGGATATGGCCTTCTTTTTCTCTTTTGTATGTATATAATTATGCCATAGTGAAAACATGAGTGACATGAATTATGGATGTGGAGGAGGGGGCTGATCAGGGTTCCCTGTCTACTAATAACTACAGCAGAAATAATATTAAGGTTTGGAGCCAGGAAGCGCATAGGGTATAAGCCTCCAGCCTCTTACAAATGTGATAGCCCAATATTTTAGATACCTTTCTGGGTCAATATCTATTAAACCAAGGTCCTTCTTAATCAGTTGAGTTCTCATTGAAATTCAGAGTGAGCTACTTTATTTGGGGGAACAGTAACAGTTACCTCCACCACTGACTGGCTGCCATCTGGATTGATTCGGAAAGAGCCCATCTGAATGGTCTTCTTGGGATCCACCTGGGCGATTTCCCACTCTAGTTCATCCACCAGAGCCCTGCAAGCTGGTGTGAGGGGAGAGGAAGGAGGAAGAAGGGGAGAAAGAAAATCAACCCAGGGATTTCCATTCATTCTTCTCCCAGACCCTGTATCTCATGCTCTCCCAAGGCTCTGTCTTCCCGACCCTCCTTCCTCTCATTTCTCTTTGTGCTCTTACCTCCACAATGTAGATCCTGGCTCCTCCGAGCCCAGGCAGTTCCCAGCAGGGCCCCCAGAAGCAGGGCCAGCCAACCCCAGCCTTTCATCTTTAGAGTAATGGGGTTGCTCCACCTGAGTTAAGGGTGGAATAAGAGCATAGGTGTGAGGATTCGGCTCCATTACCCCCACCCCGAATCCTACATTACCCCCACCCCACCCTACAAAGGCCTCAGTGTGACTCTGGCTCTACTTTTCAGGAAATGGCCAGGACACAAAGGAGCTCCTCTGTTCCAGCGCTTGAGGACCCGGATTCCGCCCCCAACCTTCCCCCCCCCCCCCTGCGGTGAGTGAGAGCGCGAGCGAGGGACTTGGGGCTCAGTCCCAGAGACTACGTCGACAGGTGAGGCCCCAGATGTTGGTACTTAAGCGTTGGCTGCCTAGGGCTCACAGGGCTATGTGGCAGCTGCGGAACGGAGGTTGGCGATTAAGTGAGGACGGAAGGCACAGAGAAGCTGCCGGCAAGGCAAGCAGCTGATTCAGGCCAGGAGGCAGAAAGGTGGTGGGCAGAAGAACACTCTATACCTGGGGCCTATTTGGATCCACCACCTTCGATTACTGCATCCCCACCTCCAGCCTATAGCTTTCCCGTGCGGACCAGCCCCCTTTCTGAGGACGCCGCCATTGCCTTCGCTCCAGTCCATTCCAGACCCTCAGTGCCACTCGCATCCGTCCCACCTCTGCTCCCAGGGCCGCCGCCGTGGCCCAGGCGCTCGAAGACGGCCGGACTCTCACTTTACTCCCGACCGTAGCACCTGGCTGCGGGGGAGCGAGGCTGTCCAGGCTTCTCCAGAGCGCTCCGCCACTTTCCAGGCAAGGGTGACCCAGCGACTGCCTGACCCAGCTCCCCGCACTCTAAGTGGCCGTCTACGCACGGCTCCGAAGCGCTGCCGTGCGAGCCCTACACCGGAGACCGACCCCAAACCCGCCCCTCCAAACTCTCGCGCGAACAGGCAGCTCCGGAGCGGCTTCTAGGCTGCGAGGACCCCGGTGGATCGCAGAAGGACCCAGACTTGCGTGGCGAGTAGCTCCACGTGACCACCAGGGGTCAGCCGAAGAATAGGAGTGGCCCTAGCAAAGTGAGGACAGAGCCGTTTGGCATAAGGAGGCACGTGGGTGTGCCAGTCTAGGTGGGCTAGGACCTTCCAAAAGAAAGGTACCCTGCTAGCCTGTGAGAAGCCCTGGTTTCAATACCCCGCAAACTACATCTCCCAGGAAGCACCGCAGCACTTCACAGATCCTGTTAGTAGCTACAAGTCTTCAGATAACCTAAGACCTGCAGTTTGTCAGTTTCCCCAAACTTTCCTTTTCCGAGGAAACCATACTGTGCATCTTAAAAGAATCTGGTCTTAAGGTAGTAGGCAGCCATAGCAAAGAGCTAAAAATAACTGTCCAGCAAAGACATAACTATATTCCTCCAATAACCTTAACTTTGGACTCCAGAGCTTCACCTTCATTTCTAGGTGGAAATTTGAACGCTTGTTTTTTTCCAGTTGTTATAGAAAGCCAACACAAAGAAAGGAGAGGAGAGCTTAAGTCAGAGCATCCCACACTTGCAGGTCTCTAGTGACATAGATGACAAGCCAGTAATACTTTTTTTTTAATTTTTATTTTATAAAACATGCATTTTAAAACAAAACTTTAAAAAATAACAAAACTTGGGACAGGAGAGTGGATGGAAGACAGATGCTTCTCAGCTGTCAGCAGGAGTGAAGACAGCAGTCAAGCTGTATCTAGGACCCAAAGGCCCTTTTGGCAATGATGGTGTTGGCAACACTGGTTTGCTAGGGCCACCAATATTCGATGTCCTGGTCCATCCAGGCATCTCTCAAGCAGTCAGAGACTTGAGCTCTCTTAAGCTACTGTTGTATCCTATCACTTACCAGGACTTCAGTCCTTAGCCAACTAGGAACTGAGAGTACTGGTTCCAGGAGCGTTTTTTTGCCTGGATATTAATTACCCAGGATATTTATTGAGAATATCAATTTCTTTCCATTTGGGTCAATTCTAGACTCTGTTCCTGGCCCGCTATTTTGCAAAGAATGAAAAAGGAATCTGGCACCTCTTCCCTTTACAGCAACTCTGCTGCATTCCAGTTCTATTAATAGCACCATCTGTAGACCCTGAGCAGGTCCAATTCTGGAAGCGGGCGAGGACTAGCCAAGTTGGGAAGCCATCTCCCAGTTCTGGGGCACAGAACACTGAGGGGAGAGGAGTAGTTCACTGGGAGAGGATGAGGTCAGAGCGCCAACACTGAGGAGAAGACAGCTGCATCTGTCAGAGACAAAATCAAGAGCATTGACTCTTAAGGTGAGTGGAGAAAAAGTGCCTGGAATACTTCTTATGAAGGAAAAGAGGGCAAACCTGCCCCAAACATTTTAGAATTAGGCAGGAGGAGGTTAGGATCAGTGCAGACTTTCAAGAATACAATCTATTTCACTGAATGTTGGGAGGATTAAATGCTTTGCAAACCACTGAGTGCTTTACAAATGTAAGGTAGAGTTGGTACAATTGTTAACATCACCATCATCATTATTATTATCATGAGTATAATCTTCACATATGCAATCAAAACCCACCCTGTCCACTCTCCCTTGTCCCATCCCAGGCCTTACTCTTGGGACTCGTCTGACCCTCAGGCTCAGGAACCTTCCAGTCCATCTTTCGGCCCTTCTCATAAAGACCCTTGAGCACTTTGTGGAAGGATTCAGGCTCCGTGCCATTTTTGCTTAGCTCCAGATACTTTCGGTAGAGCTGAAGGGCTGTACGGGCATCCTCAATACTGTCATGGGTTTCCCCTTGAATCTTCAGGTCTGAGGGAATTAGAGGTGGAATAGTTTGGAACCTAGCAAAGGAAGGTAAGAATACGTCCCATACTCACATCCCCTACTCCCAATAACCAATAAAAAAAAAAATTGACTACCCGTAAGGGAAAAAGCCAAACACCATTCCTAGTGCAGCGGGATACTGAAGTTACTTAAATCCATTCATAACTCTCACCACTAAGGGTCCTCCCTACTCCCTTCATTCCAACACTTTTTCCTGCTCTTAATGAGCACCATAACGGCCTACAAGGTACACCAACTCACCTAGGAAGTACCAAGCAAGGAACCGCAGGGAAATCATTCGTTTTCGGGGCATATGAAAGAGATAGACAGTGTCAAGGACTTGGTCCTTGGGCACCTGGCAGAGATAAAAGAGTGGGAGACTGAAGGTAGGTGATCCATAACTTCTCATTCTCCAAAAGCACAATGTATACCCTAAAGGGCCCATATTCAAAGGAAACTCTTAAAAACAGCCCTGCCCGAACCATGAGGTTGATGACCCGGAAGTCCTTCTGCAGACCATGACCCACAAACTTGACTCCAATGTCTATAAGAAAACGAAGCTTTAAGTAGGTAGACTTGAGAGTTGTAAGGTGCTTAGAGGAAATCTTGGCATCTAGGTCTCCTGGCTTAATCCCCGAGTACTGAGTCAAGTAATCCACCACCTAGGCATAGAGAAAAGGAGAAGTTGCTCATGAAGTGAGGTGCAGAGTCTCTCCCTGCTACTCTTCCCTGGGTTCTAGAGCACTCTACATAAGCACAAGGTCTGTCTCACTTGTACCTCCTAGTACAAGATATCCTAGTACCTGCTCCTGGGTAGAGATGTAGTCATCAATGAAGGGGATACCCTCATTGGGTCCCTGGCCTCGAACACAAGTAATCCTTGCTACTGACATCTGGCTTGGTTTGATGGTAGACTTGGTGCCATCACTGCGTAACTCCGCTTCCTCCTACAGGAGAAGAGTTGATAAGGAAATCAGAGAATAGCTTGTGATGCCTGATATCTCCAGAGTTCTGTGCCAACACCACACCCTTTTGGTCTTGGTTACCTCATTAAGAGTGACAAACTCAGCATCCAGGCCCACCAGGTCCCCAACCTGCGGCATCTCACTCAGCATCAGTGGAATAAAGGTGGTATGTGTTTTCCGCTGCTTCCGTGCTAGCGAGGCTTCAGCCAGCAGGACACTTGCCTCAATAGGGTTCTTGACTGGAAGGGAAAATCCAGAAGACAGATGGCTAGTGATAAGGAAGTAACCAGGGGAGGGAAACCCAGGATGGCTGACCAGAGACTGGGTCTACACTGTGATCTCTCAATAATCAAAGCATGTGAATAAGAAGATTGTGTCTGCTGAACAGACAGATGGAATAGGTCAAATCAGAAAACTACTAAGAAATATGCTAAGAGAAACAAAAAAGCAGAGAGGAAAGAATAAGACTTTGACTTTTTTGGACTTCAGCTTAGAAAATCCAGAAAAACAAAGTTACAGGGAAACTATGGGTTTAAAGGCACCAAAAAGGGACCTAATAAGTCCATCTGCAAAAGAAGAAAGTTTCACTTAGGAAGAATGATTAGACTCAAAATCAAAACCTTAGCCCTTTTGATCAGATTCCCCCCATCACCTCTTCCCCTCTACACTCTCAGGATCTCCAGGTTCTAAATTTAGAGCCTGATGAAACAGGAATCTCTTTAGTATCACCCCTGGAAATAATAACACTGGCTACCTATCCTAATCTTAACAAGATCTCTTCCAAAAGACCAATTTAAACTGCCACACCCTTCTGTCTACTCTGTACCACTTACTGTTCAGGTTGTATTTGGAATTAAGATTCCTTTTGACGTAATAAAGGATAGCAGGCACTTTCCAATTCATGTCAAACTGCACAGCTTCATGCTATAAAAGAAAAAGCACTTCATGGTCTATATATAGATGCCCCCTTTTCCTTTTTCCCAAGCCAGACAAAAGACAACTCAGGTGCTATTTTTAGTTCTGCTAACACTTTTTATTCTTGAGGACCCATCCCTCCCTCCTGAATCTGCCTGGCATTCTGGAGCACTGAGGATGAGAATTCTAGGAAAGGGGGAGATGAAAGGGGGAATGGAATGTGTTACAACTAACCTTATCAATAGGTTCAATAAGAAAATCATTGAAGAGATACCACTGCTGGTGGGTAACACCCTGTGGAAATACAGAAAAAGATGATAAAGTGATAGCTGGACCACTCTGACTCAGAGTCAAGATAAGGACAGACCTGGGACTCCATTGTGGCTACCACCAGGGGTGTCCCTGCCTTGTAGTATCTCACTCACCTCCTTGCGCTGGTGGTAGGTCTCTCCAACTTTGATGTGAGCCACCAGGCTGCCCCCTGTGCGTGAGTCCAGGATGTGTACCACAGTAGCCATCAGGTCATACACAAAGACACCATGCTCCTCCTCTGCCCTGGCTGGGCCCCACTGTGAGGGGGGTACCCAGGCTGCTAAGCTAAGTTTAAGGATGGGGAAGGAAGGGGAATGGGGATAGAGGATAGGGAGTTTGGGGGACGGGGATGGGGGACCAGGGTGGGTTATCTCCATCCTAGCCCATCTATGACTCAATACTGAACTGAGTCACTCTGGAAAAGCCCACAACTGGTAAATAACTTGGCTTTATTCCCTTCCTTTTCCCTATACTAAGTTCCATCTTCCCCTTGCCCTGCTTCTGCCCCAACCTTCTCTCCCTTATTCCCCCTTCTCTTCCCAGTTGTTCAACAACCTGTATCTCATCCCCATCAGTCCAATTGCAAACATCCAGCCCTTTATTCTTGGTCATCTTCATGCGAATGGAGAAAGGAAGCCAGACATTCTTCAACTCCTCAATGGAGGAACACATCAGCACGCCCTCTGGACTCCCTAGTTCCTTCCTATCAGGATAAGAGAATTAGAAATTCATTCTGAGATCTAGCCAGTGACCAGAGGAGCCACTGGGTAGCTCAATCCTTTGACTAACCCCCCAGACAGTACCTACCAATCAGCCAAAGCAAACTCTTTATTCTTAGAGATTTCCCCACCATGCTTTTTTATTGCCATCTTGAAGGCAACCTGAACACAAAGGAAAAAATATCTGATTGCCCAGGAACATTAATCATATATTGAGCAGAGAAGGGAGAGAAAATTAAGAAGTACACCTAAAACCCTGCTTCCAGACCTGGTCCTTACCTCAGCCTGCATTCTCCAGAAATCAGCTTCTTTCAAGCTGTTCACCTCACAGTTGATAACAAGAATATCTGGCAGATGGCGGATGTTGCGGGTCTGAATCTGAGAGGAAAAAACAAACAAGGAATGGCAATGAGCCTATGGGAAAGAAACCTGGATGGGAACAGTAAAACCTGGACCTGCATTTTCAAACTGAGGTTCCTCCCACTCCCTATAGATCCGTGGATGGTGGTGCTGACATAGCTAGTCCCAGATGAAACCACACCAAGTCCCCAACATGGGAGGACTTACCGTGGGCTGGTACTTCTCGCAATTGTCGCACCAGGCCTGTGTATTCTGCTCCAGGCAGATGCTTCGCTTCAGCACCTGAGCAAAGTCACAGTTCTTCCCGGTTTTATCTGAGGGGAAACTGGATGCTTCACTCTAGGTTCTCCCTTCTACCCATTATTAGCCTCCCAACACCCTCTCCTTGATGTTATGGGACACGTGAGGGAGCCTTCCCAACCCAGCTGCAGGGTATACCACTGTTGCTACCCTCGGGGTAGGAGAGCGTGAAGAGCAGGGTGGAAGAGGCTCGCACGGTCTCACTGCCGCAGCGGCAGAGGCTGCAATTCTCCATCTCACAGCTGAACAGCTGCCCAATGACAGAGTCCCCCGATGAACAAAAGCTGCTAAGGGCAGGGAAGGCAATACATGCACATGGAGACAGTTAGGACACCTTCTAAGTCACAGAGGGGACTGTCATGGTGGCTTTAAATATTCATGTTCCGATTTCATACCTGCCTCCAGCACCTCGATAAGCCTGGGGTACTTCTAGCTCCTGCATATCCTGATGCAGTTGAGTGAGAATGAAGCGATTCCACCTCTGAATAAGCCTGGCCAGATTGCCTTTGCCTGAAGCCTCATCTGAGTCAGCCAGGATCAGACCAAGGGCCGAGGCCTCAGGAATGGTGCGGAATGCCCGAAGAAAATTACTGCCCTGGAATCCAGGAAGTGTGTTGGTAGAATGGGGCAATTTTCTCTTTTGTGGCCATTTGCACAGCAGTGTCCCTGCCTACTGTCTACCTCCCTTCCCCTTTTATTGTCCCAGGTCTACAGACACTGACCTGACAAGGGTCACCTCGAGAAAGATCCAACATGTGGAAGAGGAAACCCAGCTCACATGCCAGACAGAACTCCTTCTGGCAAAGATGGTTCTGGATAAGACAGCGAACGGGCTCCAGAAAATAGAGCACCTGGAGGGGGGAAGAGCAGGAGAACTGATACAGGCAACTAGTATGGAGAAGAGAGATGGGATGGTTAAGAGAGCCGATAAAGAATACAAATCAGGAGTCTACTGAAGAATGGAGCACACAGAAGAGACTTGAAGGCTGTGAAGCAAGAAAGAATGGTAGTGGAGGCCATGGCAAAGTGGGCTTGGTTGGAGAGACCTGGAAAAAGAGCAGGGAGTATGGGGCCACAGAGAAGAAAGGCAGTAGCCATGTTCAGGTTGCAGGAATATCCTTACCTGGATCATGCAGTTACAGTAGGCATTGGGGATGTGAGGCTCTAATCCAGCAAACAGGGTCTTATTGTAGTGTTTGAAGTCAAAGTCCTCCAGCCCTAGCTTGGAGTATTTGATGGTTACCTGAGGCAGAAATAGTCTGAGCAAAATGAACGTATCCTCAGAGTCCCCTAAATCCTTTGCAGTGGTCATAACCTTCCCCAAAACCTCCCTCCTGAGTCCAGGTGGTAGATGAAGACTTCTCAACTGAGTCCTTTGATCCTTTCTAGTATGACCCCCTTTTCCCAGGGAACCTTTCCCCACATCCCACAGGACTCCTTCCTTGGTAACCCCCAGCACCTTGCGGTATTTCTTAGAGACCATGTGGAGATGTAGCTCCTCTTCCCGCCCTATCGGTGACTCAGTGACCTGGCTGAAGCTGTCAAATTCACTGTCTGACTCCTTGAGTCGATAAGGAATCTAGAATTTTTAAAAAGAGGTAATTTTGTTGGATGTCTTAATTATCTTTGGTTTCCCCCCACCTTTATCCCAACACTGAACCTTCTACTTTCTTGAAGTTTCAGCATCTACCGCATCCTTTCTATTCCCACTGCCATCACCCTACCACACCACAGCTCGACAACTGTGATGGCTTCCACGCGTGGCTCCACACACACTCTGTTTGGCATCCCGCTACCAAACAAACTCTCCCAAAATGCCTATTTCAGTGTGTCACTTCTCTCCCTAAACACTGGTATTAAGGCTTCACAACCGGGCCCTTTCCAACCTCAATGTCTTACTATTTCCCAGTACTCACACCACTCCAGCCAGACTGGTCCAATCACAGTCCCGGTCAGACACACCTTTTGCAGTTATGCTTCTTGAGACCTTTGCTAACACTGATCTCTCATCTTGAATATGCTTCCATGTTACTTTGTATTTACCTATTTTTAACCAGCTCAATATCCACCTTTTTCAGTATGTCTTCCCTGACCACTCTGGCCCAGAGTAACATTTCCCCTCCAAACAGCCCTGGCAGTGAATGCTTGTAACATTCCTTTAGCATTTAACAATAGAACAAATAATTTGTTACAGACAGGTCTTATCTTCACTAACCAAATACTAAACTTCTTAATAGCAAAGACTCTATCTTCTACTCTGAATTCTCCCTAACACCTACCATGGTACCTTTCATTCATTAGACCTCAAAAATCCTTTACTGACTAACTAAAAGCAAAAAATGCTGAGAACTAGTAAAGAAACAAGACAGGAGAAATCCCAGAGGGCTGGGCTGGGGGCTGACCTTCTCACCTCTGAACATACCTGATTGCGCAGCCTGGTGCGGGGGTTGGGTGCATAGCCAATGAAGCCCACCTTCTTCATGGTGCGTAGAATCTCTGCATCCACAGGGGGTGCTCGCCTATAATGCAGTACAGTTCTAGGGCTTGAAGTTTGTGGTGTCTGCCTATCTAATACCCAACCCCCAAGGAGCCAGAAAAGAAAGTACTGAAGGCACACAAAAATCAGGAAAGGAGACTACTACAGGGCTTACAGAGAATCCTAGTATCTTGGCCCTTTCCCCCTCCCTCCTTTTGACCCAGATGTAAGGTACAACCTGGGAGCTGGAGCGGAGTTGGCAGCAGGCCAGTCAGAGAGAAGCGTGTCAGTGGTGAGCGGGACAGGGATGAGGGAAAGAGGCAGCAGGTCCTGGCTCCAGTCCAGAGGAGGCAGTGAGTCCACGAGACAGGGCAAAGCAAACTCCGTCTCACGGGAGTAAGGGTTGAAGGAAGGCTCAGGGGAATCAGTCCAGAGGTGTACACAGCCCTCAGAATCCCCAAAGGCCAGGGCCTGCTTGCTGGCTGATACGTCAAATGTCATTAGCAGAGGCCCCACAGGATTCACATGAAAGATGTCTGCTGGGTTGGCCAGGCCTGTGGGCTCACAAAACTGGCACTGCCCTAGAAGAGAGGAGGAAGCATTATGACACTCCTTTTCCCTCGTATCAGGGAAAGACTGGGCCTAAATTCATGCCTAGAGATACAAATAATACCATCTGATGCCTTCCCATAAGCCACAGGCAGTTTTGTTACCCAGTAAAGTTATTCTGCCTGCTCCACCTTTATCTTTTTCTGTGTTCTTCACACTCAGGGAGAAAATAAAAGCACTAATCTCTGACCAAACCTAAGTGAGACCCTGATAGCCCACTGCAAGTTTACTATTTCCTCCAACAAAGAGGTTCCTAGGAGTATACTCTTAGTGCTACTTCTCCTTTGGTCATCAACCCCTCCTACCCCTTCCTACCTGACTGGGAGATGATAGCAAGTCGAGAAGTATATGTAGGGATGAAGCGCAAGAAGGCAGGATCCACATGTACTTGAAGTGGTGTGATGGCACGCATCATGCGTAGATCATACACCTTGAGGAAACGGTCACAGGCCAGGCCAGTGAGGCGGCTGGAGAAGCCACAGGCGGCCAGCAGGTTGCCATGCACATCAAAATCTGACAGACTTCCTGAGAAAGCATCAAACTCATGCTCCACCTTAAAAGAACGGAGGTCTCGCAGGGAAACCTGAAGAAGAGATAACTCAGTTATCTGCCAACACTGTTATCAGGAAAAGTACCCACCACCTACCTAATCCTGTGAGGCCCCTGCCAAGAGAACTAAGGCTCTAGGATATGGGCAATTAAAGCACAGAACAGGCAAAAAGAGAGGCCAAGAGCTGGAAGGGACTCCAAAGAGAACTCTTGTTTACTCTCTTGCCTCAAAGATATCTAGTTACAATAGAAGGCATCAGCCTGAAAGACAATCTAGTATAACGTGGCTGAGTAGGAACTCAGATCACTCCTCCTGTGCCTCCAACTATAGTCCCAGAATTGAGGGAAAGAAAGAGCTCAAGCACATGTCTGATGAAACAGGGCCATGTGGTAGGAGGAAACATGGAACCGAGCCACCTTGCCAGATGTGTGGCCACAGAAGAAGAAGCGATTTGTCTGTCTCATAATGGTGACTCCAGGCGTCTCGACTGCATACTGGGGGACAAAGCAGAAAAACCAGTGAGAATAATTCTTCCCACAGACCAAAGGAACAGAAAGACTGCACATACATCTTAGTCATGTTCCCAGTCTGGGCATATCCCTGACCCCCCAAAAACCTCAGGTCCTGCCTGGGTTTTTCTTTCCCCAGTCTTATACCTTCTGAGTCTCCTGGACAGTATTAAGGTCAATTTCCAATATGTGGTTCTGCAGCCCACCAACAAGCAGAGTGCTGTTGTCAGTCAGTAGGAGACTGTGCATATCCTCACTCTCATCCAGCCTGTAGGGGAAAGGAAAGGCTAAGGGACCAAGGTCTCAAAAGTTTCCAATCCTTTAGACTTCCCATTTTAGGAGGGACTCTCTTTCCCAGTCCAGAGCTGAGAAGCCACTTACAGGTAATCAAATATAATGAGGCCCCCACGGGCCATATACTTGAGGTTGTTCTTGGTGAGAAATAGGATACCATTTTCCAGGCTCTGGATCTGTCGAATGTCATCACTGCCATTGACCTGAAAGGATGAGTAACGCTCCAAGGCGGGGCCAAAAAATGAAGTGGCATGGCCCTGTGGGGGACAAAAAAGATGAGACACACCCTGAGTGGAGGGGCAGGGCCACCCCAGATACAGGTCAGGGACTGGAGACATTGCTCAACTTTTCTCCATTCTTGCTTGGCCTTTCTGGCTAACAGCAACTAAGGCATACGGCTAGGGACCAATCTAAGTGACAAAGACATTGATAATAAATACTATCTTATGTTTAATGCTTCACAAAGTACTTTTGTAAACTCTACCTCATTTTGCCCTCACAATGACCTTGCTGAATAGATAATGGTTCAGTTGGTTAGAACAGTTTCGGGTCAGGGATGTGAGTCCGATCCTCCACTGGCCAGCTGGTTTTCTTATGTTCCATATTCAAGTCTTAATCTCTACCAGCCACCATCTGGGAAATGTGCACTGTGGGTCACAGGCTGGAATAGAGAGAATGTGAAACTCATTCCCCCCTTGGCTCCTATGACATCATTCACTACTGGTTTCGCTCCTGACTCTTACCTCATACCTCCTCTTTATGTGCTTCCCTTCAGACCACTCTTGAACCATGGCTATTCCCAGTCCACTATTTTCTCACTAGCCATTTTAGGTAATCTCATCCGCTCTCAAGGTTTTAACCATCAGTCTTCTAACTGATGGATCCTAACTCCCTCTTCTAGCCCAGACCACTGCCTCAAGCTTCACACTTACATATCCAAATATCTACTAAACATCTCTTTAGATATTCCACGAAAACCCAAACTCATTACATTCTAAATTAAATTTGTCATTTTACCTCATTTCAATTCTTCTTCTAACTGTATTCTTTATGGAACCATGATCTATCCAAAGGACTAAGTCACTGGTAGTAACTTGTCTTGTTTACTTCCTAAGTATTTCCCAAATCTGTTCTACATGTCTACAGTGCTTCATTCAGGCTTTCATATTCTATGTGAACTGCTACAATAACCTACAATCTAAGCCGATCCCACTGAGTCCTGCCATGTTCCCCCTTAAATGAAACTCTATACTGCTACTTCAGCATTCTAAGATGCAAACCTAACCTTATCATTCTGGATAAAAACTGTCAGTGGTGTGAAAGATCAAGTCCAAGCTCTTTTAACATAGCATATGAGGTTTTCTAGAATGTTCTCCTCCCAGATATCTGCATGGCTTCCTCTCTCCCTTCTAGACGACTTAGAATGGACATCCTGGTCTGCATCCAAGTCTCTACTCAAGTGTGACATTATCAGAGAGACTTTCCCTGACCAATTATCTAAAACAGCAACACCTCCCACCCTTCATTACCTTAACCCCCTTACTCCACTTTATTTTCCTTAAGGATACTAAACACCTAATATATTATAAATGTATTTTTGTTGCCTTTTTAAATGCTTATTCCCAATCTAGACCGTAGAGCAAGGTGTGGCACCTAACAGGTGCTCAAAAAACACTAGTTGAATGAAGTAATGTCTAACTTTTCAGACTTATCTTCCAGAGCAGTAAACCCTAATTGCTTGTAGTTCCTGTAATCTGTAATCACACTGTATGGTATCTTGGAAATCTTTATCCTGTTGCTTTTGCCAAGACAGCATTTTCCCCTCTTCTTCACCTGACTCCTACTCACCTCTCAAGAACTCACTTCAGGTGTCACTTCCTTCTGGAGGGCCTCTAACCCTTCTGCACCCAGTAAATATTTTTACACTGGCACTTAGTAGTTTATATCTTAAACTCATAATTAGTTTATATCTTAAATTCATAATTAATAAGTAAAACAGTTTAGTTTCTTCTAAAGTACCATGAAGTTATCTGTTCATATATATATATATATATATATATATATATATTTTTTTTTTTTTTTTTTTTCTCATTGTTCTGTAAATTCCTTGAGGGCAAGAATTATGTTTTATTCAGTTTTATTCCCTGGGCCTACCATAGCAGTAGACCCTACCTACTGAAATGAATGTATTATCAAAAAAGTACATTCTTTCTAATGAAAAAAGCACAATTCATGCCCTATGGAAGGAAAATTAGTAAACCAAGAATGTTATTTCTTACAAAATCTTTGAGCTCTCTAGCATACTGGCAATATAGATACACATTAAAAAACATTAATATTGGGGTGCTTGAATGGCTCAATCAGTTGAGCATCTGACTCTTGATTTTGGCTCAGGTCATGATCCCAGGGTTGTGGGATCAAGCCCATGTCGGGCTCTGTGCTGAGCATGGAGACTGCTTAAGATCTCTCTCCCTCTGCCCCTCTCACCTGCTTATGCGCTCTAAAATAAAAATAAAAAAGAGTTAACACTGACAACTGCTCTCAGAGAGATTAAAATCAGCCAAAGAAGACAGAATGATTCCATGTAAGATATGCAGAAACATGTGTTAAACATTCTATAGTTATAAAAATGGAAACAGAAGAAGGGCATTAGAGATTGGATTTGGACACTACAGACTAACTGATGGGTACAGTTATCAAGGTTAATCAAAGCTTAGAATGGGCAAATTGTGGTAGAAATGGGATGACTTCTGAAAAAGAACACGTATGTAACTTCTTCCTGGATCATATGGATCCTTCCACTCCCTTCCTACTGATTTGACAGAGACCTAACTAACTCTCACCACCTCAACTCAGTTCTGGCTCCCAGTAAAGCAGCTGCCCTTGGGCTAAAACCAGATAAAATACCTCCAACATCTCCTTTCAGCCCTTACAAAGGGGTACAGTTCTTACCCCGTGGCTTCCCACCCACAGCATCTCCTCGTGCAAGTCAAAGTGGGAGACGGAGACAGGCACACCCACTTCAGCCACCACACTGTGCAATTCAGAGTAGACACCTTCCATTATGTGCACTGACTCCTGGACAGGAAGAGCCTCCAAGGCCACCCCCTCCGGATCCAGCTCCACATTCTGTAGCAGACTTGGGTTCAGGTGGGCATCCAGGACAGGGTCCAGGGCAGAATGCATGGCCGGGGCATACTCTGCCAGTCCAGGGTCCAGACCCTCGAAGTTCATGACGACGACGGCAGATTAGACCCGTGTCACACCCTCCCTTGCAACGGCCCTTTAAGATGTCTGACCCAGCCTTCAGCAGGATAGCACCAGTGGGCCTAGAATGGACATCCTGGCCTGCAAAGGGAAAGAGGTAGCTGAGTCAGTGATAGGTAGGCCCAGGTACTTGTATTTAGTGTGTTCTAGATTATATGTGCAGAAGGGAAATGAGGCAGGGAGATGTGAGAATGCCAGGCAGGAGATGAAGCAGGCAGGAAGGGGATACGCAGTAGGGTAGAGGCGGAAGTGTTGTCCCTTTTTCTCCTCTAGGCCCTCTGTCTCCCCACCACCCCACTATCTAACCTAAAACATGACTTCCTTTTCATCTCCCTTCAGGCCTGCCCACTTGCCTGGTTCACCCCAGAACCATCAGTGAAAAGAGCAGCGACTGTGGGACAGGAGTTAAGGAAAGGGGCTAAGATGCTTGTTTCCCAAAATTAAGGATGGGGGGAGGCGAAGTGGGAGGTGAGAGTAAGAAGTCGTTTCCCAGAATCCCCTGCAATGTTACCCAGGATTCTCCAGGGAAAAATAATAATGTCCAGCTACCCACAATTGGGGCGGGAATGGGGGGACATGATGAAAATGGCTAGTTACCCACAATTCTCTAGGGGAACCAGAGAAATCAATTACCCAGAATTCTCCCCCGGCGGAGGGGAGGGGAGGGCTTAGGGCAGGGGTCAGATGTGTTCTTGGGATGCTTATGGGGATTGGGTCATTACCAAGATTTCTCCATGGCGGATATTTTGGAGCGCGTGGAATTAAAACGAGTAGGGGGAGAGCAAGCGCCGTCAGCTCCGCGGGAAATTCCAGTTTCCCCAATTCTCCCCCGCGCCTGAAGCTCAACCAAACCCTACGGCGGAAAGGACGGCGGGCTCCCAGTCAGAGCTTCCAATCAGGAAGGGTTTGGAGCTCACCTAAGCCAATCAGAAGGAGCCAGGTACAGACGGCTCCGCGAGAAGACGCGTGACGCGGGTATTGGGCAAAAATAAGGTTACGGGCCGCCAATGGGGACAAACGGTGTCAGATCCTGGCCGCATTTGGTGTCGTGGAACGTAACTCCTTCTCTTTTAAGCTTTCTCTGAACAAAACTGGAGAAGTCGCTTGGAAACCGAACTTTAATGCTCTCTGTAACTTTAGAAGTTCTAGAATAAGGGATGCCCAAGGTAAAGCACTGGGAATCGATTGCTGGGTATTCCCAGCCTATTCCAGTCCACCCCCTCCACCTGCGGTGCTCTTGTGAGCCACTCCGCCACCTCTCACCCTGTTGCCCCCGAAACTCGCCGGCATTTCCTATCATTTCCAGGCATGGGAGAGAAAAAAGGAAGCGGGAGCCACGTTCCAAACACGGCCCAACTAGCTGCCTCTTCTACGATTCTGTAGGCATCCATCTGAAACTCCCATCTGTGATTATCTACTCCCCAGATGCTCCGGTAATAGTCCCGTGGAGCGAGACCCCTCAGCTATCAAATTCCCCTAGCTCTTGAAGCTCGACGTTATCCCTCAGAAGGGAATGAGCACGGCAAATTGGGACATTTGCTTACCCCCAAACTCTTACAGATTTAGCGTCAACAGTTATTTTTAGCGATTCTTGGGGTCTGATTGTTTTGGAATGGGGCCAGGTTGCGAGATGTCACCAGGGCAATTAGCTCAGTTTCTAACGGCCATACAGAGGGCCTTTTTGATGGCAGGAATTTCTCACGGAGGATACAGTGTTAAAGCATTTCTCTCTGCCTCAATAAAGCCTGCTGAATAACACTGTAATAAAAGGACTCCAGAATTTAGACTTACAGGACTCACAGGGGTCCTGGAGTCCACCAGAAGTCAAACGGAGAGAAAAACACCGTAACTCAGTGGGTCTCTCAAATTGATCTGACTTCACAGGTCCCTAGATTTAAAATCCTGGGAAAAGATGGGTGCTGAGAGACTAGACAGTTTGTAAACTTTGAGAAATTTCCATATTGAGGTTGAGAAAGACTTCACAGACCTATGAGAATTACTGGGCCTGAGATACCTGGGCTAAATCAGCTACTTTATAGATAGTTTGTGTCCTGTCCAATATAATGGAATGATTGAGAAAGCAGGATCTGGGGGTGCCTGGGTGGCTCAGTTGGTTAAGTGTCATCAGGCTTCCACTCAGGTCATGATCTCCCTGTTGGTAAGTTCAAGCCCCGTGTTTGGCTCTGTGCTGACAGCTCTGAGCCTGGGGTCTGCTTCAGCTTCTGTGTCTCCCTCTCTCTCTGCCCCTCTCCCCCCTCTAAAAAATAAACATTTAAAAAAAATAATAAAATAAAAGAGAGAAAGAGAGAGAGAAAGCAGGATCTGAAGCCAGATTTTCTGTCCTGGAATTCTGGCCATTCAGTTCTGTGATCTTGGGTAAGTTACTTAGCTCTGTTTCCTCATCTGTAGTATAGGGATAATAACAACTCACAACCAACTCACTGGGTTGTTGTGAGAATTAAATGGGTTAATACATAAAAAGTGCTTAGACCAAGTACTTGGCATAAAGTGAGAGTTGGATATATGTTAGCCATCATTATTAACTATGTAAGGGAATTTCAACTGGATTTGGAGTCTGGGCATCCAACTGGAAAGGCCTGCTTAGGAGTGTCTTGTGAATGTGATTTGCATAACGGTTGAGGCCCTGTTGACGTCAAGGGGTCACTGCAGTTCCAGGTCAGATCTAGTCCTGGAAGTAGTTCCTGCCACAGAACAGTCCCACAATCACCCCACCAACCTTGCTTCCTACCCAACTCTCGAAGCACCAGGAAGTGAAACAAAGCAGCAGAGCCCCGTGCCTCCAACTCACCCTTGTCTCTCTCATCCCATCCCCCAACACTCCACTTCCTTCTTCTTTTACCTTTCATCTCCTATCCTTTAGGCCCCCAGAATGAGGCCAGAGATGGAAAAGCACAACAGACATTAAACACAAGTGAGGTGAGCTCCCCTCCTTCCTTCTTCCATTTGTGTACACCATATGTAGAGAGAGGCAAACCATTTCCCACTCAGACTGAGATAACCTATCCGATGCTGGAAACATTTTATCCAAAGGTAGATTTACCACAGAGTCATAATATTTGAATCAAAAGTTTCACTGGGAAGTTTTGAATAGTTCTAAGGGAAGGGAGGCCTCTATCAAGGGTAAGTTTCTCAGAGAAGAAGAGTCAACCTCTTGGGAAGGCTTTAAGGACCATCTGTGTGGTCAGCCATGTCCTCATTCTGACGTCCAAATTGTTCTGGGACCCTCCACTGGGGTTGGGGCAGTCCCAGATTTGGACCACCCCCCACTCCCACGCCCAACCTCACAGTCTCAGCTGTCTCACTGAATGTTGCATCAGGGAGAGTGATGAAATCAGTGTCAGCGGATTTTACCCATGGATGCAACAGGCTGAAGGACTGGTCAGGGTCATTGACACAGTGCACCTTCAACTCCCCAGAATTCCTGGACTTCCTAGCTGTGGGGTAGGGACTGGGTGCTGGAATATCTAAATTTGACTTGTAGTCCTTGCTTAAACTTGTATCCCAAAAGAACCACCACCTGAACCCCACAGATCCTATGAAACGTTGGGCCACTAAGGTTGAGGAATTAGATGATTCTTAGCAGCAAATCTCTCCCTCCAAGAACCCTTCTAGCCTCCACAGTGAGGTCTGAAGTGGGAGCAGTAATACTTTATACGGCATTATATGGCTTCCTAGTTCACAAAGTGCCTTCGCATCCATTCTTTCCCAGTGAAAATAATTGTTGCCAAGGGAGAAAAAAGAAGCCCCCTTGTTCTTAGATAGAGGGCCCCAGAAGGGAACCAAACTTCATTCCAAACTGAATGGAATCTCGCTATCCTATTGGGAAATAAAATGAATGGTTGCATTTTGGCTTTTCCTCAGGCAGGAAAAGGTAAGGAAGTTAGGTGGGGTGTGGAGGGAATTAAGCTTTGAGAGGCCAAAAAGTGAGGGAAAGATTGAACAGGAAGAAACTTGAGACTAGATTCATTTAAATATTCATTCCTCCCACCCCCACCCCCTCTACAGCCATTTCGATTCATGGAGAGCATTACACATATGCCCCATCCCAGGCCTCCAGCCACAGCAACCACACGTCTCATTTCCCTTGGAACTGAGGCTGCATACCTGGGCTCTCCACAGAGGGGGATGATGCAGGGAGGGGAATCCCACCTGCTGTGAGTCACCTGCTAGTATAAAGGGCGGGCCTTACAATGCAAGGACCTTAAAAAGAGACTCAGACAAGGGGAGAAAAACAGCAGGAAGCAGCTCAGAAACTCAGTGAACAACAGAAGGAAGCAACAAAGAACGCAGAGCATCAGGCTCAGAGCAAAGGGAAGTGGGCAGAGATTCCACAGGGACTGGTGTGAGGCACAGGGCCAGCCAGATTTGAGAAGCAGGCGACAAGATGCTGGGGAGCAGCAGGGCTATGCTGCTGCTGCTGCTGCTCCTGCTGCCACCGCTGCCCTGGACTGCTCAGACCCGGGCTGTGCCTGAGGGCAGTAGCCCTGCCTGGGCTCTGGGCCAGCAGCTCTCACAGAAGCTCTGCACGCTGGCCTGGAGTGCACATCCTCCAACGGGACATGTGGTAAGTAGCAGGCTCTGGCACCAAAAGGGAGCCTGTCCAAGGTCTCCAAGGCTGCAGAGGAAGACTCTGGCTTTGGATAGAAGCTGGAGGGTTGAAGGTCCTCAAAGAGTGGACCTTAAAGAGGACAGGGAGTGGGGTTCCTAGGAGAGTCATGGGCCTGGGGTACTGGTGGAGTTTGAAAGTGCTTCTCTTATCTCTTCACTCTTCCCACCCCTTCCTCCATTCCAGGACCTACCAAGAGAACAGGGAGATGACGAGACTACAGATGACGTCCCCCACATCCAGTGTGGAGATGGCTGTGATCCCCAAGGACTCAGAGACAACAGTCAGGTAGTAAGATGAGGCTGGACTACAAGGAAGAGGGACTGGGACATTGTTGGGTACCATGGAGAATTAGTAAAAGTTGTATCTGTCCTTGTCCATTTGGCTTGTTATAACAAATACCATAGATTGGGTGACTTATAAACATCAAAAATTTAGTTCTCACTGTTCTGGAGTCTGGAAGTTGGATATCAGGGTGTCAGTATGGTCAGGTGAGGGTCCTCTTCCAGGTTGCAGGCTTCTCATTGTTACCTTTATATGGCAGAAGGGCCTTGGGAGTTCATGGGTCTCTTTTAGAAGTTCCTGAAGGCTCCGCCCTCATGACATCATCACCTTGTGAAGGCCCTACCTCTTGGTACAATCACATTGGAGGGTTAGGATTCAACATATGGATTTTGTGAGGACACAAACATTCAGACCATGGCAGTGTCTAAGAATGTCAAAGAACCGGGTGGGTCTTTGGTAATGGAATAGGAGGGTATTGGTTAGCTCTCACTGCTTTCTTTTCCCCCAGTTCTGCTTACAAAGGATCCACCAGGGCCTGGTTTTTTATGAGAAGCTGCTGGGCTCAGACATTTTCACAGGGGAGCCCTCTCTACTCCCTGATAGCCCAGTGGGCCAGCTTCACGCCTCCCTCCTGGGCCTTAGGCAACTCTTACAGGTATGAACAAGGGGCCTGAAGAATGGGGGCTTGCAGGTATCAGAGACAGGAACTTGAGGGTAAAGGTTCTAGAGTCTCTCTGATTGTGTCCTATGTCCTTTCAGCCTGACGGTCAACACTGGGAGACTGAGCAAACTCCAAACCCCAGTCCTAACCAGCCATGGCAACGCCTCCTTCTCCGCTTCAAGATCCTCCGCAGCCTTCAGGCCTTTGTGGCTGTAGCTGCCAGGGTCTTTGCCCATGGAGCAGCAACCCTGAGCCCCTAAAGCCAAAAGCTTAAGCATGGCACCCAGATCTCCATGGCTCAGCAGTGCAAAAATGAATCAGCCCAGGAACCTGTGAGCCAACAAGTGAATTAGTCCATTAATTCTAATGGAACTTGAAAATGTTGAAAAATTACCAACACTGACTAATTTATGATACTGACCTAGGACAAAGTTGAGTATTTATTAACTAGAAAGGGAACACTTGAGATTATTTATCCTCATGGCAGCAGTTTGGGGAGGATTATTTATTATATTTATACTGAATTATGTACTTTTTTCAATAAAGACTTATTTATGTGAATGATTTCTAGGCTTGGTTGGAAAAAAAGCAATATAGGGCTAAAGGACTACAATTTGCATCCTTCTACTCTGCAGGGCTCCAGTGGAGAGGGATATTTCCTCATGCGCCCCTAGTGTATAGATAGAGTAACTAGGATCTTTTTGGTCTGGATCCCTGTATCGCTAAACAAGCTGAATGGATTACAAAGGATTGAAATTAGGAAGTTGGGCCCCTAAATGTGGCTCCTTTTACTGCCTGACCTTATTACTCCTTACTTTCTTGGCCAAGAATATATTTGGCCAAAGACAGGAGTCCCAATCACTGCAGGATCAAAAGTCAGAGCTGCTTTGACCAGGAAAGGCATTCCGGGAAGATGGCAGTAAATCCCCTAAATTAATGGGATTCTCCCTTTATGGACATCTGTGGACCCCATCAGAGGGTTTGACTACCCAAGGGGAGATAAACTACTTTTGAAACAAAGAGAAGGGGAAGGGGTTAATATGATCACTTCTCTTCCTTTTCTCCATAGTCACAACGTTAAAAAGGTATGGGTTTTGGAGTCAAACAGACCCAGGTTTATATATTGGCTTTGTCACCAATCAGCTAAGTGACAATGGGCTAGTTACAGAACTGCTCACCACACCCCCCAACTCATATATAGCTCACAGCCCCCCTGGAAGAATCTAAGGGACAGGAAAGGCTGTTCTAAACATGGAGGTAAGAAGTAAAACATGACAGAAGGGGCCTACTGGGGTGGGTGGAAGACAGGCCATGATTTGCTGATCTTGGTCCTACATGGCCTGCTGGTGTCTCCAAGGACATCAGTCTTTGTGAGCAGAAAAGAAAAGAAGCTCAGAGACAAAACACTTCCAAGTCAGCACAAAGTTTATTAGCCACTTCTGCTCAGAAGGGCCTCTTTCTAAACAAGACTATTCCTCTAAAATATAAGCCAGAAAACAGCTACATGTACAGGGCCTCACTTTCATTACATCTCAAGTTATTCTGGAAACACATTTTAGAGCAATGGGGTTCCCTGAGAATAACTATGGCGTGAGGTTGTCTGGAGCCCCGTGATAAATATTCAAGGTTCTAAGTCCCAGGAACCCAGTTTTTGCCCAGGTCTACACCCAAGGAATAGAAACTCTCAGATCAACAATATATTGTACAAAAAGAAGGGATGGTTATCTTAATAGAGAAATATCTAAGATATTTCTAAATATCTAAATATCCAGGGCATCTCTTCCTCTGTAAAAATACCAGACTCTATGTAACACTATAAAAAGTGATTCCTAAATTCCCAGCAACTCTACCATCCCTGGCCTCCAAAAGTGATTTGTCTCCTAAGCAGTGAGGAAGTGGAGACCGGACAGAGTAAAATGATTGTGCAAAGCTTCACAGGCGTATTAGATTGGCAGGATCATTTTAAGGGGAGGAACGGGTGGGGCAGCTTGGGGGTACAGGAGAGGAGACCGGTAAGAAAATGAGGTCTACCTCCTATTCCTTTCTTCACATGGTGGGCTAATGCAGAAAGGTCTCAGTCTCTGCAGGAAACAAAGGAATTTAGGACTTAAATCAGGAATGAAAGGAAGAAGGAAGGAAAAGGTTATTTTAGACATGAGGAAACCAGAAGAGAGAAATGGAATCCTATCACCTGTCTCTGTTCCCTACTGATGGCCAATGCTAGTGGGCACCACCACATTAGTCTTACCAACTATTCAAATGTTGACATCCTTCCATACTGGAAAGCAGCCATTCCAAGTGTCTTGCCCTCCAAGTACCTCCTAAATGTCCTGCCCTACCCTCAGAACCCCTATACCTCCCAAAACAGCAGATGGCCTCAAAGATCCTAGTTAGAGCTATGGCCAACATCTATTCTGACTCATTAGTGCCCCTTCCTTACCCACAGTATGCTTTTACTTCCCACTCCAAAACCCAGGGTTAACTTAACCAGCTAAGAACGGGTACATGCTTGATTTTCCATCCTTGGAGAGCACAGCATGATGTGAGGGGTAGGAGGGACAAAAGATACAGGAAGAACAGAGGAAATGTAATTCCTAGTAGTCAGAAGGAATTAAGGGCCCATCCGTGTAGAAATGGCTGGGGTGGAAGACGTAAGCCTCATCCACAGTGTTCTGGCCAGCCAACAGCGGGTCACCATTTGGCATGATTTCTTCGATCTTCATACTGTTCCTGAAAACTAGGTAGTCCAGAGAAAGAAGTCAGGCCCTGCTCTTAGGTAAGGAGTTCCTGACCCAGCAGGGAATATGAGGGAGGATGGCTGCGCAGACCTGGTAGGGCCTGAGAGGGCACTTAGGTGGGGTAAGGGAGAGGCAGGTACATTTCCTAATAAAAGGAATCACAAATGAGTGTCCCTCCAGTGAGAAGCTTAGAGCTTAGCCTTTTCTATACTGGGTAAGGGAGGGCAGTTGGTAAAGGGAATGTGTCCCGTCTTCCCCAACCCCATCTCATCACTTACTTTCCATTTCCTCGGTGTTCAAGTGTCTCAGATCATGGGGCAAATCCGGCTCTGGCTCTGTCACTGCCTGTGATACAGGGTCTGGAATAGGCTCCAGCTTCAGTTCTGGTCCCAAGTTTGGCTCTGACACTCTTTGTGATACCACATCTAGTGTGGGCTCTAGCATGGGCTCCAGAGTAGACTCTGGCATGGGCTCCAGGGTTGGACCCAGATCCAGCCCTGCTGCCAGCAGCGGCTCTAACTCCAGGCATGGCTCTAGCTGTGGCACTGGGGCCAATCCTGGCTCTAGCTCCAGTGACTCCACTTCTGGCTCCAGTTTCAGCTCCAGTGGCTGTTGCAGCTCATCCACCTGTCTGGATACCACAGCACAGACAAAGGGTAGGGCTTGATTACTTAGGTGAAGTGGGGAATGGCAGAGCAAGCAGAGACTGTCTCTAGTCTAAGAAGTCTAGTCCAACAGAGCAGAGGGCTTAAGAGCACAGGCTTTGGAGTCAGGCTTGCCAGAGTTTGAATCCTATCATTTATTAGATGGGTAGATCTTCACCTCTCTGAGCTGCAGATTTATCATCTGTAAAATGGGAACAATACCACCTCTAACACTTGAGAGGAAGTTGGATCGTTAATAAGCAGGACTTTGGAATCTGACAGACCTAATCATTTATTAGCCATGTACCTTAGTCATGCCACTCTACCACACTAAACCTGTTTCTTGGCTGAAAAGAGTAGTACCCCTGTCTACCTCACAGGACTATTATGAAGATTCAATAAATAAGAAACGTTTAAACACAAAACATTTAGCCTAGTACCTGGCATTTAATACACTTTCATTAAGTGTGGCTGTCATTACCTGCTTGGATGGGTACTCATAAAAATTAAAATGAGAAAACTGTTCTTATAAAAAAAAACCTAGTACCATGCTTCAAGTAGAAGCCCATTGACATCAGTGATTATGACTATTATTATCAGGGAAGCCCTGTGGAAACAATCTAAGGATAGCAGCAGAAAAACAGAGAGGAAAGAGGCCAAGCAGAACAAGAAAAAATCTAGAGGCTGGAGAGTGTGGGTCAGTAGGAGGGGTCAGAGAGGCGAACTGAGCAGGTTTGGGTCACTCTATCAGCTGAAAAATGTTACGGACGATGGGCCAAAAGTTCATATCTCACCTGTTAGAGACCACAATGAGCCTATGTTTCAGGTACTTCCTCCGTTCTTGGAGATTAACTGTGGGGGACATACACAGGAAGCCAGGGAGGTCAGTGGATTGGACACATAGCCTAAGGACCCCTATTGCAAACGGTCTTGAGAGTCATATCTCCCTACTAACTAACAGTGTCCCCGGGACAAACCCTTTGACTTCTCTGGATATCAGTTTTTCCATGTCTGGAAGAAACGAGTAGAATTTGTAGATGCCTGAGAATCCCTACAATATTCCAGTGACATATGTCAGTGATTCTCACCTTTCTCCTGGTAGTAACACCCAAAAGCTTCATCCCGGGGTATTCGGGGGTAGAGGAAGCGCAGTGGGTTCTCGGGTATGTTCTCCTCAGTGAGTAGCTGGTAGTCGCGAATGATTTTGGTTAGTGGGAGAGACTGTAGCACTTCCTTGGTGAAGGGCTGCACAGAGTAGATGAGCACCTTATCTGTAGAATGGATGTAGGAATGGGCAGGCCTGAAGGAAAAGGTTGGGCCTGGGAGCTCCCCACCCTGGCTGTCCAACCCCAAACCTGCTGAGAGATTCAGGACACAGCCAGAGAAACCAAGGGCTGATTGAGGGGAGAAGGGACAGGCTGTGGGACCATCAGGGCAAAGCAGCTGACCATCATCCTGGTGTTCCACCCAGGAGCAGGTAATGCCCCCTTCTGATGTTTCACTGAAGCGCAGCAGAAAGGTGCCTGAGATGGTCTTCTTCAGCAGCCGGCGTTCCTGGCTCCGGCTCACAAAGCCCATGATGTGTCTGAAACACAGAAAGCTGCTGTGAGGCCCTCCTGCCTCCTTGCTCTCCTCTCCTTGTAGAGGGAGAGAGCGCCAGGTTTTGGCCCTCGCTCTGCCATTACAAACTATTCCATCTTGGCCGAGTCACTTCACCTTACTGACAATATCCACCTTCTAGGGTTGTAAGAGGTATGAGGATTCAGTGAGGCCACGTAGATGAAAAGCACCTTGTAAAAGGCAAAGTGCTGTAAAGATGGGCAGGCAGTATGGTGGAAAGACCATAAGCTTGTGGTCTGATAGGCAGGCCTGAGTTTGAATCCCAACTATACCCATTGGGTAAATTCTTTAACTTCTCTGAGACTCAGCATTGTTGTAAGGATTACATGCGAGAATTCATAAAGAGCACCCAGCAGGCTCTGGAGCACAACAGATGCTGGAAAAACACTGGCTAGGACTATTATTGCCAAGTGTGAGGGTGTGATCTTGCACCAGTTTTTGCTCTCTCTCCCTATTTGCCACATGAGGGCGCACAGAGTCCACTCTCAAGCTAGAAAGGCAGAAAGGTGGGGGTGGGGAGAGGGAGGCGGACCAAGGCCTTACCCATCATTCCAGAGATCCTTCAGGTGGTCATGAACCAGCTCCAAGATTTTGTCTAACCATGTCCAGAATGGTAGCTTGCCAGGAGGGCTCTCTCGCTGAAGGAGGAATAGAAAGGCAGGAAGAGATGAAGAGTTGCCCCCCCCCCGCCCAGTGACGGGAAGGAATTAGGGGGGAAGGGCTAGTGTTTGCACTAGGGCCTAGATCTAGCAGCACAGAATGCAGCGAGTTACCTTAGTGAAGTCAGCCCAGGATAACCATGCACCCTCAGTCCTGGAGTTCTGCCCTGTGGGCAACAGACAGTTCAGATAATGGAAGGAGACAAGGCCAGGGTCCCTGGAACAGAAAGGACACAGGGCTGGGGAGACTAAGGCTGGGGAAAGGCTGAGAAAAAAGGAGGTCTGTACCAAACAGCTTGTTCCTCAGCATGTTCAGCTGGTCCGAGTCAAGGCCTCGGCCAACATAGGAAGAGAACTGCCAACTGAGAGCAGGGCCCAGCAAGCTCCAGGAGGCCTTGGGGGGGCTGGAGAAGAACTGCTGATTCTGCAAGGGCAGGAGGAAGACAGAATGACTTAGAAGCAGAGCCCTCACACCAAGCTTCCACACCCCTCCTTGCCACCCATTACTTCTTGGCCCCACCTCCTACCTGTGGGTTTGAGCTAAGCAGATTGAACCAAAGAACAGAGGCCCAGGCAATTGAGAGTTGGTTCATGTTAGAAATAATCACCACAGGGAGGGTGTCTGTCTGAAGAGAAGACAGGAGTTAGAGGAAGGATATGATGTTTCTAGCTTTGGCAGGGGCAAGGAGAGGATTTCCCACCCTGAAAGGCTTCTATTTAACCCCTGCTTAATGCCTTCTGCCAAATTGGCTTCATCTCTCCTTGCCCTCCATCTTCACTCACTGTCAGCTCCTGCTTCAGACCCTGGTAGGCGTATTTGACTGTAATGCTGATAATGTGTAGTTCCTCTGTCACACCCAGCATTCCCTAGGATAGCCAAGGACATAATGATCAGAGGGCCCTTCGGGAAGTTCCTCCTCCCGTCCCCCAATCCTCTGCCCAAGCCTCACCTTATTGCAGCTCTTTCCTGAACCACCTGAACGTTGCTCCGAGAGAGTCTGTGAATTGAGAGGAAGGAGAGAAAATGCCACAGTGGGGACCCCAGGGTCCCTGGAACCCGTTTTGCCTCAAGACTTCCAAAGGCCGGGAACTTCCCTTAGCATGTTCCACTGGACTAGAAACTCAAGCAACTAGCCCTTCTTACCAGGTAGCCGAAGTCCCAAATCAAGCCCTGACTCTGCCCCTTCTCGGGGGTCAAAGTTTTCTGGTTTGAGGTCATAATGTTGAACTTCCGGAAGCTATTCCAGGAGGAAGATATATGGAGGAGAGGAGGAGTTATTCTAAAAACTCAGCAGGAATACAACAAAAATTCGACTTCATTTCAGACCTCCCCTTCTCCTTTTGTCCATATCCCACCCAAATCAATCTCCTTCTTGTCTCTGCCCCCATGTGGTTGCGTAGGTCATGCAGTGCACAAATGTTTACAGCATCCTTGTCAGGCACCTACCCTTGTGATTGAGGAGGATTCCTAAAAAAGAAAAAAAAAAAAAAAGTAACTAGGAAGCAAAACAGTGTAGAAGTTAGGAATTTAGACTTTAGGATCAGACAGACCTGGGTTCAAACCCCGATCTGTGCTCACTAACCATATGACCTTGCACAAGTGACAGAATCTCTCTGGCCTTGTTTCTTCATTTAAATGGTGCATTGATAATACCTAACTCATGGGCTTCCTATGACAGATGAGTACTTGACAAGTTACATGTCACATGGTGCTCAACAAAAGCTAGGAGTTATTGTCTCTGAGGTAGGAATGGATTGGGTAAGAACACAGGCCCAAGACCCTATTGTGTGTGTCTCCTCTGGCCCACCAGCCCATGTCCTGGCCACCCCTTGGTCCCTCCTATGTGCCCCAACTTACCTGTCAATGGAGACTTCTGCAGTCAGTAACTCGTTGCCTTCCTGGAGTCTTACCAGCAATCTAGAGGGAAGAGAGAAGGATGGGGGAAAGTAGTCAACCTCAACCTTCTGGATAGATCAGATATTTGAAAAAAATAAGGTAAGAGATTAGAAGAGATAGATAGATTGAAGAGAAAAGAGAGAAGATGATAAGAGTGGGAAGATCTATAAAGCCAGAAAGGAAACAGTGCCAGGGCTGGAAAAAGGAAGCAGGAATGAGTTCTGAAATACCAACCTTGTTTGGACAGTGAACTTGCTCCCTGTCTTGAGGATAAGGGGTCGATGGGGAGTTTGGGGCATGCAGGGCTGGGTTTCTACCACAAAGGCTCTAGGGAGAGAGATCCAAAGAGAATATATAACTCAGTATCTGTAAGAATGGCTCCTCTTGTTCTTTCCTTCTGCCCTCCCTAGAGGTCCCTCCCTGGCAGCTAGACCTGTGCAGCAGGCGCTGTAGCAACTCCGTGACCTGGGCCTTTCGCAAGTCCACCCCTTTGGTCAGAGGATCATCCTGATAGCTAACCAGGTGCCTCAATCCCTCCAGCTCCTTCAGCAGCTGCCACAGGTGAAACAACAGCTTTGCTCCAGCTGTGAACCTGGGTGATAGAATTCAAGAGAGAGTGAAAATTGCTGAGTTTCCTGGTCCCCCCCCACAGGCTCCAGAAGCTCCCCTTGAACTATGTGGAGAATCAGAAACTAATTGGGACAGGGGCACTTAGGTGGCTCAGTTGGTTAAGCGTCTGACTTTGGCTCAGGTCATGATCTCGTGGTTTGTGAGTTCAAGCCCCGCATGGGACTTTGCGCTGACAGTGTGAAGCCTGCTTAGGATTCTCTCTCTCCCTCTCTCTGCCCCTCCCCTGCTCATGCTCTCTTTCTCAAAATAAATAAACTTTAAATAAACAAACAAACAAACTGGGACAAAAAAGGAATCCAAAAGCATATAAAAGATTATGCAACATGATTCATAATCCAAGAAATGAAAATCAAAATCACTTTCACATATAAATCTAGTGAAAGATTTACTTATATAATGAAGTTACTTTTCATATGTCGCTTGAAATGTACTATATATTCTAAGTGCTTAATGTATTTAATCCTTATAACAACCCTATGAGGTAGCTATTATTATTATCCCCATTTTATAGATAATTAAACTCAAGTACAGAAAGGTTAAATGACTTGCTCAAGGTCATAGAACTAATATGGAATGAATTGTATGTGACAACTCAGGCAATCAACCTTCACAATCAGTACTACTTTTTTTTTTAAATAGGCTCCACACCCAAAGTGGGGCTCAAACTCACGACTCTGAGATCAAGAGTCACATGCTCACTGACTTAGGCAGCCAGGTGCCCCCACAATCCATACTTTTAACTTCTATACTTTACTGTCTATATAACAAAAAATAATAATAGGGAATGTGGTGACAGGAAACCAATCATATACTACATATTAACAAACAGACTGGTATAGCAATTTAGAATTTTTTTTCAATATATGAAATTTATTGTCAAATTGGTTTCCATACAACACCCAGTGCTCATCCCAAAAGGTGTAGAATTTTTTTTTAATGTGCATTTATTTTTGAGAGAGAGAGACATAGAGTGTGAGCGGGGGAGGGGCAGAGAGAAAGGGAGGCACAGAATCTGAAGCAGGCTCCAGGCTCTGAGCTGTCAGCACAGAGCCCAATGCAGGGCTCGAACTCACAAACCATGAGATCATGACCTGAGCCCAAGTTGGACGCTTAACCAACTGAGCCACGCTGGCGTCCCTGGAACTATTTTTTCAAAAGCCTTAAAAAATGTACACACAATTTGGAGTATTCTAAGATATTAGTATTAGTATTTCTAAGTTATATCCTAAGGAAATAATCAGACAAATGTGTGAGGAAGTTCATAGCTTTGTTATCTGTAAAATATTTTCTATTGAAAAATTAGAAAAATTGCTATTGGGTATATAAATTATGGCATATTCACACCATAGAATACCATATGACTATTAAAAATAATCATATAGCAGGGGCACCTGGCTGAGCTCCACATTGGGTGCAGTGCCTACTACTTAAAAACAACAACAACAACAAATAAATAAATAAATACATAAATAAATATAATCATATAGGCTCAAAAAAAATTTTTTAAAGATTATTCAAATCATCTCTATACCAACATGGGGCTCAAACAACCTGAGATGAAGCGTCACATGCTCTTCCAACTGAGCCAGTCAGGCACCCCTAGGCTCAAATTTTTAATATGGAAAAATACCCCAAAACATTAAATTTTATTTTCTTACTTTTTATTTTTTTTAAGAAGGCTTCATGCCTAGTGCCAAGCCCAATGCAGGGCTTGAACTCAACCGTGAGATTAAGACCTGAACTGAGGGGGCACCTGGGTGGCGCAGTCGGTTAAGCGTCCGACTTCAGCCAGGTCACGATCTCGCGGTCCGTGAGTTCGAGCCCCGCGTCACGCTCTGGGCTGATGGCTCGGAGCCTGGAGCCTGTTTCCGATTCTGTGTCTCCCTCTCTCTCTCTGCCCCTCCCCCGTTCATGCTCTGTCTCTCTGTCCCAAAAATAAATAAACGTTGAAAAAAAAATTAAAAAAAATAAAAAAAAATAAAATTAAATTAAATTTAAAAAAAAAAAAAAAAAAAAAAAAAAGACCTGAACTGAGGTGCACCTGGGTGGCTCAGTTGGTTAAGTGTCTGACTTTGGCTCAGGTCACAATCTCAAGGTTTGTGGGTTAGAGCCCTATGTCACGTTCTCTGCTGTCAGTGCAGAGCCCACTTTAGATCCTCTGTTTTCCTCTCTGCCCCTCCCCTGCTCATGCTCTCTCTCTCTCTCTCAAATAAATAAACATTAAAAAAAAGATCTGAGCGGAGATCAAGATTCAGATGCTTAGCCGACTGAGCCACCCAGGCGCCTCCCAAAATACTAAATTTTTAAAAAATCACAAGATAGTGCATATTTGATATGACCTGACTTCTGCTTAAAATAGATATATATTTGGGGCACCGGCCTGGCTCAGTCAGTGGAGATGAAACTCTTAATCTCAGGGTTGTGAGTTCGAGCCTCATGATGGGTGTAGAGATTACTTAAAATCTTTAAAACAGAACTACATTATGTATATGCATAGAGAAAATCTATGAAAATATATTCAAAAGCCCTAACAATGAGTAACTCTGCATCATCAGATTATGCAGATGGGTAGTTATTACTTTCTTTTCTAAGTTGTCTGAATTTTTTTCAATTGGCACACATATTTATAATCAGAAAAATCAATAAAGCTCTATTAAAGACAATGAAACAAAGGATCAACACAATAACAGTAACACTACCAAAAAGAAAAGATATATACTTCAACCCAAGAATACCACTTCTGGGAATTTATATTACAGATACAATTAGGGATATAAATAAAGATCTAGCTATGAGGATACTTATTGTAGCACTGTTTAAAATAGCAAGAAATCAAAAACTTAAAAAAAAATTTTTGTTGAACATATGCAATGGAATATGACTCATCCATAAAAAAGAATGAAATCTTGTCATTTGCAACGATGTGGATGGAGCTAAGAGAGTTTTGCTAACTGAAGTAAGTCAAAGACAAATACCATATGATTTCACTCATATGTGGAATCTAAGAAATGAAACAGATGAATATAGGGTAAAAAAAAAAAAAGAGAGAGATGCAAAGCAGAAAACAGACTCTTAAGTGAGGGTTGTGGCAGGTGGGGGGTGCTGAGGGGGTGGTTGGGGGGATGGGTTAAATGGGTGATGGGCATTAAGGAGGATGGACACTTGTGATGAGAGGAGCATTAGGTGTTGTATGAAAGTGATGCATCACTAAATTTACACCTGAAACTAATACTACACTAGCTGGAATTTAAACAAAAACTCGGGGAAAAAATTGAAAAGAAAAAAGCAAGAAATACTAGATCATAGTTTGCCAACCTCTATACAAATGATGGATATGTTTGCAACTATAATTCAAATAGTGATTCTGTACACTAAGCCCCATATACCTGTTTTCAATTTACCTGAACATCATTGTGATTCATTCTTAATAGTTTACTTTTTAAAAATATTATTTAATTAATTTTTTAAAAATAAACTGTATCCCCCAACTGGGGCTTGAATTCATGACCCCCAAATCAAGAGTCACATGCTCTACCCACTGAACCAGCCAGGTACCCCTATTTTTAGTAAATTATAATGAATTTTCTTATTAGAAAATATTTAAGGAACATCTGGGTGGCTCAGTCAGTTAAGTGTCCCACTCTTGATCGCAGCTCAGGTCATGATCTCACTGTTCATGAGATTGAGCCCTGAGTCGGGCTCCGTGCTGACAGTGTGGAACCTGCTTGATTCTGTCCCCTCCCCCGCCAAATAAACATTTTTTAAAAAGAAAATATTTAGGGGCGCCTGGGTGGCTCAGTTGGTTGAGCGTCTGACTTCGGCTCAGGTCATGATCTCACAGTTCGTACGGGGTTCGAGCCCCGCATCGGGCTCTGTGCTGACAGCTCAGAGCCCAGAGCCTGCTTCCGATTCTGTGTCTCCCTCTCTCTCTGCCCCTCCCCCACTCACACTCTGTCTCTCCCTCCTTCAAAAATAAATAAACATTAAAAAAAAAAAATTTAAAAAAAAAGAAAATATTTAAAACAATAGGCACTCTAAGTATCTTGAAGGACAAAGCAATTATTTTTTCAACATCACAAAAAAAATAATATAAAAAAGGGCCTACTAAAAAAAAAAAGCAAGAAATTAAAAAAACACCTAAATGTCCCAAAATAGGAGTTCATTAATTAAATTATGTTACCTCTATATAGGGAACTATGAGGCAACCATTAAAAATAACATGGGTAGGGGGGCACCTGGGTGGCTCAGTTGGTTAAGCGTCCAACTTTGGCTCAGGTCATGATCTCACAGTCTGTGAGTTTGAGCCCCGTGTCAGGCTCTGTGCTGACAGCTCAGAGCCTGGAGCCTGCTTCAGATTCTGTGTCTCCCTCTCTCTCTGCCCCTCCCCTGCTCATGCTCTGTCTCTGTCTCATAAATAAATAAAAACATTAAAAAAAATTAAAAAGAAAATAAATAACATGGGTAGGGGCACCTGGCTGGTTCACTTGGTTTACTGAGCATGCACCTCTTAATCTCAGGGTGTTAAGTTCAAGCCCCACTTTGGGTGGAGTTTACTTAAGCAAACAAATAAATAAGTAAATAAAATCTTATAAAAAATATATATCAGCCTGTCTCATTAAAAAAATAAACAAATAACGGATAAATATTGTAATATACTGCTAAGTTTAAAAAAACAGTGCTTGGGGCACCTGGGTGGCTCAGTCGGTTAAGCGTCCGACTTCAGCTCAGGTCATGATCTCATGGTTGGTGAGTTCGAGCCCTGCATCAGGAACTGTGCTGACAGCTCGGAGCATGGAGCCTGCTTCGGATTCTGTGTTTCCTTCTCTCTCTGCCCCTCCCCTGCCCGTGCTCTGTCTCTTTCTCTCTCAAAAAAAATAAACATTGGGGCGCCTGGGTGGCGCAGTCGGTTAAGCGTCCGACTTCAGCCAGGTCACGATCTCGCGGTCCGTGAGTTCGAGCCCCGCGTCGGGCTCTGGGCTGATGGCTCAGAGCCTGGAGCCTGTTTCCGATTCTGTGTCTCCCTCTCTCTCTGCCCCTCGCCCGTTCATGCTCTGTCTCTCTGTCCCAAAAATAAATAAACGTTGAAAAAAAAAAATTAAAAAAAAAAATAATAAACATTAAAAAACTTTTTTTAATTAAGAAAAAACAGCTCTCAAAATAGTATGAAAAATGATTCAATCTTTGTGGGTTTGTTTTTTTATCTTAGAGAGATTTATTTTATTTATTTTATTATTTATTTATTTATTTATTTATTTTTTATTTTTAAATGTTTATTTATTTTTGAGACAGAAAGAGACAGAGCGCAAGCAGGGGAGGAGCAGAGAGAGAGAGAGAGTCAGAATCTGAAGCAGGCTCCAGGCTCTAAGCTGTCAGCACAGAGCCCAATGCAGGGCTCGAACCCACAAACTGTGAGATCATGACCTGAGCTGAAGTCGGATGCTTAACCGACTGAGCCACTCAGGCACCCCTATTTATTTTATTTTAGAGCACAAGTGGGGAAGAGGGACAGAGGGAGAGAGAGAGACAATCTTTAATATTTTTTTTAAAGTTTATTTATTTGGAGAGAGAGAGAGAGAGAAAGCACACATAGGCATGCGAGCTGGGGAGGGGCAGAGAGAAAGGGAGAGAATCCCAAACAGGATCCACTATGTGATCATGGAGCCCAATGTGGGGGCTCAATCTCACAAACCTTGAAATCACGACCTGAGCTGAAATCAAGAGTCAGATGCTCAACCAACTGAGCCACCTAGGCACCCCTCAATTTTTGTATAATAATATTACAGTAGTTATATCTGGATAGTAGACAATAGGTAATTTTCTTTCCTTTTTTTCAGCATTAATAGTCATTGTGGCTAAATTAAAAAAAGGGTAGAAAATATATTTTTTGGGTGATTAAAAAGGAAGGAGAAACCAGCTTGTGGTTTAATCCATTACTTCCGCCAAAACAAAGACTGGGCTCTGGGCTCCCTGGGTGGTGAGAATGAAGAGAGGGTCACTGCAGTCAGACAAGGGAGCTGGGATCATTTGGAAAAGCAGAGAGTAAGAAGAGCAATAGCTCTTGCCTAAGTAGGCAATTCATTACATGAATGAGAAAATTCATTACAATTCACAATTTACAGTTTACAAAGCACAGCGGTATGGCTGGGACAGGGGCTGGGTAGGAGACGCCTCTCACCACTTCTCTAGTTGTTCCAATCCTCCATTCAGAGGGGCTCCAATGCAGGCTTTCTGCTGCTGGATTTTCCATTCCTCCAACCTGGGCAGCAGTAGCTCAACGAGGGTAGTTAATCGGCCTAGCAATGCTTTGATGGCATCCAGTACCTCCTAAGAAAGCCATAAAGTGAGTGGTGAGCACTTCTTACCATCACCCTCTACCATCCACCTGGGGATGAAGAGACAAAGAAGCCAAAGCTAAGACACCAGGCCTCCCATATGCCTCATTTGCCCCAATGCCCTGCTACCCACTCCCTCTGTCTGCCTCCCACCTTTCTCCTTTTGTCCAGTTCATTAAGAGTTTCCTGCAGAAGCTGCTGCTGCCTGGTCTGATGGGGGTCCAAACAGGGTGTCTTCACTGAATGGCAGGAGCAGGAGGGAGACAGATGCTCAGACCTAGGGCTCCTTCCCCTCCCCATCCAGACTAGGACCTCAGTCAGAGTCAGGTGGGGAGGGGGGGAATTTTGAAGGGAGAAAAGGGGGAACCAAGCAAAGCACAGGCACCTCTGAGCCCTCAGGCAAATTCTGAATGGTCACACTTGAACCAAAAGCCCACTCAACCTGCTAAGGCAGTTTTCCATGCATCTCCCCCAACATTCACTAGCTGTCCCTCAGCCACACCTTCAGCCCAACCTCTATAACATATCCTAGCACTTTTAGCTTTGCATGGCAGCAGGACTGTAGCCAGTGACGTGTAGTAGCCGGGGGAGATTATTGCTTACTGGGGCTTTTCTCTTCTCCTCTCTTGGCCCCCAAGCAGGCACCTGTCTTTCGCCCACCCCTCAGTGTGCTGCCTACCTTGGGCCTGGATCTTATATCGGAAGCAGAAGACATCCTGCTGGTCTTTCAGCTGGCAGATGCATTTCACCAGCTTCTGTAGAGGGGATAAGACCCAGATGAGGCTGCTTCTGTGGGAGGAGTCAGGCCGAGCCCTACCCACCCTGACTCTTGCTGCATCTACTAACCTCCATCATAACTGTTAATTCCAGGATCCTGGATTCAATCTCATGCTGCTGGCTCTCTGCAGGTGCTTCGAGGGCTGGCTCTTCCTGTTCCTGAAATAAGAGACTCTGAGCACATTTCAATTCTGACATTTCATCTCTTAAATCCAGGCCTTCAATTATACCACAGGGAGGAAGGTGGGGGAGGGCGGCAGGAGGGGGGAGCGGATCTTGTTCTGAGACAAATTTCCTGAGTCCTTTCCATGGTCACTCTCTACTCTGGGAGCTTTCAAAATCACTACAAATCGTTCTTACCGATTGAGCCCTCTGAGCCTGGATCAGAATTCTTTTTTCTTCCAGAAGGAGATTAAAGATCATCTCAGACAACTGGGTAGGGCCCTGGGGAAAGGCCTGCAGTAGGAAGAGAAAGAATTGAACTCAACTGTCTTCAATGATCTACCCCTCCAGACCTTCCCCACCAGTGACCCCAGTACTTCCCCCTCCTCAGGGTCCCTAGTCTTTCCCCTTTTCACCACTAGTCCCCCAAAACCCAGCCTCTTCCTAACAGGGTCTTCTAGACTCTGCCCTTTTTTTCTGCCAGTGATCCCCCAAGTCCACACCTTGTCCTCTCTTTCCCCAGATCTGCCCCCATCCCTTTACATCTTTAGGTCCTGTTCTGTACCCTAAATCATACTTCTCTACACTCAGTTCCCTTTCAATTTGGCTTTTTGGCTCTTCCTGGTTCCTCCAAGCACCTGAATGTCCCGATAGAATTTTCTCAAGTTGTGCCGTAGTAACAAGCACTCAGTGTTCTGGCTGCAGCGGCCACACTCATAATTCAGTTGGTCCAAGAAATGGAAGAACAGCATGTTAGCCTTGGAATCATCACTGCCAAATGCAGCATCCTGCCTGGGGACAGAGAATGACAAGGATTGGAATCTTGGGGGCTGCCTGGTTTCAGTCGGTTAAACGTCCAATTCTTAATTTTGGCTCAGGTCATGATCACAGGATTCGTGAGATAAAGCCCAGCATCAGGCTCTGCACTTATAGCATGGAGCCTGCTTGGGATTCTCTCTTTCCCTCCTCCTCTGCCTCTCCCCTGCTCACTTCCCTTGCACTCTCTTTCTCTCAAAACAAATAAATAACTAAAAAAAAAAAAAAAAAAAAAGCCTCTCTGCAGGGTTGCTACTATCTTTTGAAGCCTTCCAACCCCTTCCTGCCCTTGGTGTCTACAAGATCCTGGGGACTCAGAAGAAGGAAACCACTTTCCTCATCCACCTGTACCCAACTTCCTGAAGTCCTTACCAGTTTTGGTCTTCAATCCAGACAGCTAAGCATTGTCGAATGTCCATTGGCAGGAGGCTATTTGAGTAGAGCTGGTGTAGCTGATCCTGAAAAGGGTTGTCGAGATTCTGTAGCATCTCCCACTGCGCCATTTGGGATCTGAGTCTGAAGGATGCAGGTTCCCAACTGGAAATTTTGCTGAACTAAATCATCCACAGTCTCATGATTGCTTATTACTACAAATTTAAAATTATACAGGTAAGAAAAAATAAAAATTAAAGCTACATTGACCATACTTCCAATCTTGGTCCCTTCCCTTTCTCTCCATAGGTAACCAATATTATCAGTTTGGTGCATATTCTTCCAGAAAGTACCATTCAAGGGCTCCAATATGTAGGCCTTTTTGTTTTAATAATTTTCAAACACACACCAAAGCAGAGTGAATAGTACAGGAATCATCAGCTTCACCAACATTAATGATATTTCTACCACCTTTATTTATTTCATCTATCGTCCCCAATGAATTTATTTTAGATTTATTTGTTTGTGTTTGTGTTCACTTATGCTGGAGCATTTAACCATCAATTTGAGTCAGAAGTATTTATTTTAGGGGTGCCTGGGTGGCTCAGTCAGCTAAGCATCTGAATCTTGGTTCTGGCTCAGGTCATGATCTCACAGTTCATGGGTTTGAGCCTACTCAGTGAGAAGCCTGGTTGGGATTCTCTCTCTCCCTCTCTCTGCCTCTCTCCCACTCTCACTTGCGCGCACTCTCTCTCAAAATAAATAAACTTAAATTTTTTTTTAATCTTTAAGAAATGTTTATTTCAGCATAATCCCTGCTGGCTCCAAAGCTTTATCAGAGGTTGACACCTCTTAAGAGACAGGTATACCCTATAATCTGCTCTCCATGTAGGAAGGAAGAACTCCATTCCAAATGTTTAAATACTGTGAAAGGGGTCACTCAATCCCTAAGACTGTGATACTTTTATGACTCTTATTAACCTCCAATTTTTCGTGTAGATTATCAACTCTGCGAGAGACCCAGAAAAAAAATTTTTTTTTTATTTCCCACCAGGGTGGGCTGGACATAGAAAGCAAAGGTTTTTGTTTGTTTGCTTTTTCACCGAGAAATTTCCCTCAAAACTAGTTTTTGTCTGTCACCAAGCAGGCTGAAGTAAGAATCTTTCTTCCTATCTTTCCCTGCCCACTGCCATCTGTCTGCTTAGGAACCAAAACTTATTCTTGCTGCAGCCTGAGCCTAACAGATGTATGTGTGTTTACATACATCTGTGTTCTAAAAAAGGTCACATGATTTTATTACAAATGAAAGAAAAATGTTTGGGGTGGGAGAAATTCTCTCCCCCCCCCCCAGTATGAATAATCATGAGATGCTTTTCCACCTCTTTGAAGTAAAACATGGAGAGGAAATGATTGACCAGGGGCTCCTATTTTTTGTTTTAATCCTTTTACTAGTGCTTGCCTTTTTAAACTGCATACCTGTACTGCTTTAAAAAAACAAAGGAGGGGCACCTGGGTGGCTCAGTCAGTTAAGTGTCCAGTTCTTGATCTCAGGCTCAGGTCTTGATCTCAGGACTGTGAGTTGAAGCCCTGCACTAGGCTGGCCATGAAGCCTACTGAACTTAACAAAAGAAAAAAAAAAAATGGAGAAACCCCAGTTCTCAAGGAACTAATCTCAGCTGGTACTAAAAGAGCAAGGTGTCAAGTAAACCCTGAGGTTTAAATATTAAACAACAACAACAAAACCCATAGTCTTCCCAAATAAATCACAAATACAAAGGTTAAAATCTGTAACACTTAGTTTTTTTTCCAATTATCCCTCATTCTCTTAGGTACATATTTTGTGCTCAATCAGCTTTTCAGAAAAGAATTGCATTTTGTATGTAAGCTTAGGCAAATCGTTTCGTTTTTCCGTCCCTTTTTTTGTTTTTGATCTGTTTTTAATGTTTATTCATATTGAGAGAAAGAGAGCACAAGGACGGGAGGGGACAGAAAGAGAGGGAGAGAGAATCCCAAGTAGGCGCTGGTCTTGACAGCCTGGGGTTCGATTCCACAGACCCTGAGATCATGATCTGAGTCTAAATCAAGAGAATCAAGGTGGGTTGTTAAACCGAATGGGGCGCCCCTGTCCCTTATACTTAGCAAAGAAAGATGTTAAATCATATCTACCTTTGGACATTTTTTTTTTTTTTTTTTTTTTTTTTTTTTACAGTGAGCATCAAAACTAACACAGACCGGAAGGTAAAATCGTTGGCTAAGGCACTGAACAAGTGCAACACGGGTATCGGAGGCTGCAGGGGAGTCTGAGGAGGTGGGTGTTAAGAGTTGGGAAGCTGTGGGGCGCCTGGGGGGCTCAGTTGCTTGAGCGTCCAACTTCGACTCAGGTCATGATCTCCCAGTATGTGGGTTCGAGCCCCGCGTCGGGCTCTGTGCTGACAGCTCACAGCCTGGAGCCTGCCTCGGATTCTGTGTCTCCCCCTCTCTCTGCCCTTCCCCTGCTTGTGCTCTGTGTCTCTCAAAAATAAATAAATGTTAAAAAAAAAAAAAAAAAAGAGTTCGGAAGCTGGGCTGGACAGGATGGGGAGATTCAGCATGCAGCACAGGACAGCTATTTCAACCCCGGAATGAAGACTTACCACTCCAGGACGTACCGCCGGGGCCTGCCGCCCTTCCCAGAGAGGAACTCGCGCCTGCACTCCGACCCCCGCGCGCCCACTCTGGGCCTGTACCTAGCGAGGGTCTCAGCCCCTGCTCTCTCCAGCGGTTCAGGGCAAGGCTTCCGGTCCCAAGGAGTTCGGGCACCAACAATCGCGCCCCGCCCTCATTCTTCGGCCCGCCCCTCGGATTCGCCCCCTCGTAGCAGGCTGGCGCGAGTGGCCGGCTGAACACAGCCTGGCAACCCCGACGCTAACTGCCATTCAGCCCAACTTTTCCAAGTTCATTGGCGGTGCCACAACTCCTCCCCCCGGTGGGGCGGGACAAGCGGCCCCGAAATCACACTTCCAGCTCCAGGGATTGATGGGATAGCTCAAGTACGCCCTGCCCCGCGGAGGGAGGAGTCCAATTAACGGAATAGCCCAGCACTGAAACAGCTGATTTCCGAGAACTTGCGCCAAGCCGGCGAAACCGAGACTAGCCCTGGGCACTACAGGCTCTGTTCCATAAGAGGCGGGACCGGAATCTCGACACTTTGGGCTAGGAAGGGAGGAGCTGTAGTAATAAATATTTATTACTGGTACCTTGCTAAGCACTTGAGGTTCATTGTATCATTTTCAATTTCCACAAAAAGCCATCCAGGTGAAAATGATTATCACCACTTTAGACATTTTAAAAACTGAACTTGGAGAAAAGTTAAGTTACTGGTCAGGGATCATTGAGGCTCTTACAAGTAGAGGCTGGATTGAAATCCAAATCCTCTGACTCCAAACCCCAAACTTTAAATTTTTTTTTTTCAACGTTTATTTATTTTTTGGGACAGAGAGACAGAGCATGAACGGGGGAGGGGCAGAGAGAGAGGGAGACACAGAATCGGAAACAGGCTCCAGGCTCTGAGCCATCAGCCCAGAGCCCGACGCGGGGCTCAAACTCACGGACCGCGAGATCGTGACCTGGCTGAAGTCGGACGCTTAACCGACTGCGCCACCCAGGCGCCCCCCAAACCCCAAACTTTAAAATTCTTGCATTTTGGGGCGCTTGGGTGGCTCAGTCCGTCAAGCGACTTAGGTTCAGGTCATGATCTCTCAGGTCATGAGTTAGAGTCCTGCCTCAGGCTCTGTGCTGACAGTTCAGATTCTGGACCCTGGTTTAGATTGTGTCTCCCCCTCTCTCTGCCCCTCCCCTGCTTGTGCTCGCTCTCTCTCTCTCTCTCTCTCTCTCTCTCTCTCTCTCTCTCTCTCTCTCAAAAATAAACAAACATTAAAAAAATTAAATTATTTTTAATGTTTATTTATTATTTTTGAGAGATAGACAAAGCACAAGCAGGGCAGGGGCAGAGAAAGAGGGAGACACAGAATCTGAAGCAGGTTCCAGGCTCCGAGCTGTCAGCACAGAGCCTGACGGGTTTGAACTCACAAACTGTGAGATCATGACCTGAGCCAAAGCCAGACACTCAACCGACTGAGCCACCCAGGTGCCCCAAACATTAAACAATTTTTTGATAAAAAATAAAATACCTGTACTTGGGGGAGCCTGGGTGGCTCAGTAGGCAACGGACTCTTGGTTTCGGCTCATGTCATGATCTCACGGTTCATGAGTTTGAGCCCTGCATCCATCTCTCTGCTGTCAGGGCAGAGAGCTGCTTCGGATCCTGTCTCCTTCTCTCTGCCCCTCCCCTGGACGTGCACATGCTTGCACGCTCTCTCTGTCTCTCTCTAAAAATAAATAGACATTAAAAAAGAAAAAAACTCTGCATTTTACAGCACTGCCTTCCTCATTGATAACAAACCAGAGATTTGGATTTTGAAGAAACACACATTACACCTTGTCAAAATATTAGATTTGTTCATTCTGTTAGGACCACCTTTTACATCCCAAGACCGCCATCTCAAGATGGCATAAGTCATAGCTATTAAATAAGCCCTGAATTAATAATGGTGCGACACTAAGGTCAAAGGGCCTTGGAAGTTGTTTCTTCCAGGTCACTCACATTTAAAGCCCTCCCCCAGGTCTCCTCGCTGATCTCTGGCAGAGGGGTGTTTGCCTCATTCACATAGTAATACTGGATCAACTGTTGAATCCCAGCCTTCACTGCAGGTTTAAGTGCAGCGCTGATTAGTAGTCCTGTGGGTCCCCCAGATAACCCAACCATGGTCATCAGAAAGTCATAACCCATATCTATGACCCCATCTTGGCCTCGTTCCTTGGCCTTGTCTGAGCAGTTCTGAGCAGCATAATACAGAGCTGTGCCCAGGTTGTAGTAGGTTCCCACTCCTGGCAACAGCTGGACTATATCGTGCACACCCTGCTCCTGCTCCTGTTCACAGTCATTGATGGGTAGGGATCGTTGGGCTCGTTGTGGGCCCCGCTGCTCCCTGGTCAACAGCTGTAGAGCAGAGGCCAGGGCATCCACTGAAACTGCCCTCCCTGTGCTTCTGCTTTTCTGGAGCCCTTGAAGATGCCGGATGAGGATCTGTGTAGCTTTCACACCCCCCTGATGATACAACTGAAGTTGCAGGGCCCAGGTATCAGCCTGGCAGCCAGCTTTCTCCAGGGTGATCAGCAGTGGCAAGCCTACCAAGAACTTGAGTAGAGGGGCCACGTGGGTGAAGCCAGGCAGGGACTTTGGGAGCAGGGTCTGGCAGAACAAAGGGTCTGAGGAAGGTGGCCAGGACCTCAAGGATGAGGGAAGGTGCATCAGAATATTTGTCTGGTTTCCATATGAAATGGCATCCACAGGGTGCAGCAGGAGGTAGCAAAAAAGCAGCTCAACTTGTATCGTGATGAATCTGAGGCCACACATGTCTGAAACAGTACACTGGAGAGGCGACAAACCAGAAAAATACAAACCAGTTCCCTAAGGGTTGTGGTCTGAAAGGAGCCCAGGACTTGGGGCACACCTCCAGCCATCATCTCCAAGCTTCCGTTATTTTTAGGTAAAGGCCCCAGAAATAGGAAATGCAGCCCAATTGTTCCCATCTGGCCTTCCCCATCTTCAAGTCACCAGAGACTTCCTCTGCTTTATTACCATCCGTTTAGAGGGGACCCCAAATTACCATACAGTCCAGGCGAGAAGTGAGTTTGTCTTGGTAGGTTTGGTTGCTCCTCAATCCAGTTCTGCCCACTTCTCTGCCCCATGAAGAAAGGAAAGATTTGCTTTCCCCCGTAACCGGTAAGAGATGTAACCTCTGCAAATAGTTGTCCTTTGTATTGGCTGCTCAAACCCTGTCCCTTTGTTACACTCTCGACCTCAATACCTAAGACCCCATTTTATTTTGTCTCTCTTTTCAGTTAAGAATTAAATTAGTGAGCTACAGCCTCTATCTAGCTGGGGATTTAGTACAGGGTGGATGAATGAGAAAAAGGTTAAAATACTTCTCATGCTTAGTACATATTACATGCACAGTATACGATGACTGAAGAAAAAGAAAAGGAAAGCAAAATGGAATAACAACTAGAGGCTGGGACTTTCTAAGCGGGGAGGGGCAAGGCTAACACCAGTCACATGTGTTTTAGCATTGGCATGAAATAAAGAGCATACGTCTGTCCTGAGCGATCTGCTACATTTCTAACTACTTACCATGCCCCATCTTTGAACATAGTCCTGAGAAAAGACACTTGTTTCTTAGTTGGCATTGAATATCTGAAGTAAACCTAGACAAATTCCTGAATCAATTTCTCCATAAAGCACTTCCAAATAACTGTGGAACGTTTGATAAATTATATTGTCATCATCCATAGACATTGAGAGGTCCTTTCTTACCTTAGGGGTTGCTTCAGCTTTTTGCCCAATCCTTCCCCATGTTCCCAAGACTTATTCCTGCAGTTCTAGGGGATATTGACAGCAAATTCTTTGAACTGTGTTGGCAACATGGGAGATGGCTGGTAGACCTACCTCACCAGTGGGTGTATTTGCCACCATCAATACATCCCTGAGGGTAAATAGCTGAGTGTTGGATTTATCCAAGTTTCCCTCCAGATCCCCCAGATCCCTCAGGATAAACTTTGTATTGCCAATGCCTTCCTCTGCTTTTTTACTCTCATGGATGAGGGTTTCAGTTGATGTCCTTTCCTCCCATCCTAACAAGCTGAAGCTGCAGAATGTGAGCCTTAGTTGGGCAGCCAACCTCCTCCAGGGACATCCCCACAGTTAAGTAGGATAGGTACTCAGGCAGAGTGGCTATGGAGTGGGTAGCATGCAAGAGATCCTGGAAGGTCTTGAGATATGGGAGAGGGATCTGGATGGAGAGTGTTTTCAGAGAATGCCCAGTTTTTGTCAAAGATGGCTAGAAGTTCAGGGCCCCTTTCTGGACATTTCTTGGAAAGACTGCCAACGAGGACAGCAAAACACAGCAAAGGGGTGCCTGGCTGGCTCAGTTGGTAGAGCATGTGACTCTTGATCTCGGGGCTAGGGTTTGAGCCCCATGTTGGGTAGATTACTTAAAAATAAAATCTTAAAGGGTGCCTGGGTGGCTCAATCGGTTGAGCATCCAACTTCAACTCAGGTCATGATCTCATGGTTTGTGGGTTCGAGCCCCACGTCGGGCTCTGTGCTGACAGCTTGCTCAGAGCCCAGAGCCTGCTTCAGATTCTAATTCTCCTTCTCTCTCTGCCTCTCCCCCCACTCACTATCTCTTTCTGTCTCTCAAGAATAAATGTATAAAAAATTTAAAAATAAATTAAAAAATTAAATCTTAAAAAAAAAAAAAAAGACACAGCAAAGGAGCAGCACAACCTGGATCATGGTGGGTCAGCAGGAACAGCCCTGCTGGAAAGAAGTGCTCGGGTTGGGAAGTAGGGAAGGCTTGGGACAAAGAGACACCAAGACCGGTCAGAGCTTGGAAGTGGCCCTGCCCTTGGAAACTTTAATTACAACTTTGGACACAACTTTGCCCCCACCCTTACAAACTGTGGGCAGTCCTCACCTGCTCCAGAAACAAGCCAGAGGAATAAGATGGTCCGAACACGTCCTTTCCTCGGTGCTTCTCTAATCTGAATGACAGCTTTCTAGAACTCACCTCTTCATTCCAGCCAAAAAAAAGTTGGCCCTTCTGAAAACAGTGAAGGACATATGTTCACAAATATTTATCCACCTCCTCCTGGCTCAGGCTTTTCCTCCTCACCTTTGCCCCATGCTGACAAAAAGGCCATCGCCCTTTGTGGCTACTGCTTTTCCTGCCCTGTATCCCTGTTACCCTAAGATTTCTCTAGGCCTAAACCTAGATCGGGAAAAATTCCTGTCTCTTCTGGGGAAGCAGGGAGGCAAAAGGCAGGGACACCAATGATTTCTGGGCAGGAGATCCCAAAATAGTTCTTACTCAATGGGCTTACCAGGTAGAAAAATGAGAAAATAGAACCTATTGGCAAGCCAGACCAAATTAGAGCAACTTTTGTTTTTACCGCGTCATTCTTGCGCAATACCCTACTTAAACACATTTATTACCCTGGTAGTACTTTTTTTTTCAACTTCATTTTTTTATTTTATTTTAGAGCACATGAGCAACAGAGAGAGGGGCAGAGGAAGAGAGAGGGAATCTTAAGCAAGCTTCACACTCCTCACAGAGTCTGACGTGGGACTTGATTCCACGACCTTGGGATCATGACCTGAGCCGAAGTGAAGTTAGATGTTCAACTGAACCGAGCCACCCAGGTGCCCCCAGAAATTCAATTTTCAAAAATGTATTTCTCTATCTTCTTATGAAATTACATAATTCATCATCTATGTATACTACCTGCTTTTGATCTGTGTACAGATAAGAGTAAGTACTTAGTTATCTCTCAAACTTTGTGCATTTACTGAGCAATTTCTTGGTCACTATGTGTGTGAAAAGCAGTCTCCTCACTGAGTAATGAAGAAAAAAATATATTGCTCTTTTCACCAGTGCATTCCTGTGAGAGTGAATGGGGTTAAGGGAAAAACATACAAATGAATACTTTTCTAAATGAAGTATTTTAAATACCCCCCAAACTGGAGGATTAAATGTGTGCTCTGGCTCATAATACTCAACATACACATTATTTTGATTTCTTTATGAACACTAGCAATACAAAGGGAAGTGATCAGCCCCAAAATACACAAAACAAGGGAAAAAAATCTTTTTATTACTTTTTATAATTTTTAAAAATAATTTACAACCAGGTTAGTTAGCACATGGTACAACAATGATTTCAGGAATAGATTCCTTAAGCCCCTTACCCATTTAGCCCATCCTCCCTCCCACAACCCCTCCAGTAACCCTGTTTGTTCTGTATATTTAAGAGTCTGTTTTTCCCCCTCCCTGTTTTTATATTATTTTTGCTTCCCTTCCCTTGTGTTCATCTGTTTTGTATCTTAAAAGTCCTCATATGAGTGAAATCATATGATATTTGTCTTTCTCTGTCTAATTTCACTTAGCCTAATACCCTCTAGGTCCATCCACGTAGTTGCAAATGGCAAGATTTCATTCTTTTTGATTGCCAAGTAATACTCCATTGTATAGATAGATAGATAGACCACATCTTCTTTATCCATTCATCCATCGATGGACATTTGGGCTCTTTCCATACTTTGGGTATTGTTGATAGCACTGCTGTTAACATTGGGATGCCTGTGTCCCTGTCAAAGAGTATACCTGTAACCCTTGGATAAATACCTGGTAGTGCAATTGCTGGGTTGTAGGGTAGTTTATTTTTAATTTTTTGAGGAACCTCCATACTGTTTTCCATAGTGGCTGCACCAGTTTGCATTCCCACTAGCAGTGCAAAAGAGATCCTCTCTCTGCATCCTCACCAACATCTGTTGTTGCCTTACCCTGATAGTACTTCTTTTTTTTTATCTGTGATTTTGTTTTTAATTATCTTAAGCATTATCACATAATTTACAAATTTGTGCTGATGCTATATCTCCTCTACTTTAACCCTTCTAACGAGTTAACAAAAGCACCGTTACCAATCATACATTGTGGTAATTCCACAGTTGTATTTTTGAATAGCTATGTAGAAAGCAATCCTGAATTATAACTTAGTAAAGAATTCACAAGCCAAATCTGCCGCTATAACTTATCACACTGAATTTTATTAAAAAAAATTTTTTTTAATGTTTATTCATTTTTGAGACAGAGGGAGGCAGAGCATGAATGGGGGAAGGTCATAGAGAGAGGGAGACACAGAATCTGAAACAGGCTGCAGGCTCTGAGCTGTCAGCACAGAGTCCGACACGGTGTTCGAACTCACAGACCGCGAGATCATGACCTGAGCTGAAGTCGGATGCCCAACCAACTGAGCCACCCAGGCACCCCAATCATGCTGACTTTTAAAAGCATCTGACCTTACAGATCATCTATAAAATGTGAGAAGTGTTAATATTCTTTATTTAAAATTATACATAGACCACACTAAAATGCCTTTCATTAAGCAAAAGGCAACATTTTAAATGCAGGGAATTTTAATTAAATTGGCATATTTAAGACTAAAAAGATAAAGTGGACATTGCCAGCTTATCTTCAGCCCTTGCCTTTAACAGGCTAACAAACACAACTTGAAACACAGCTGAGTCTTGCTGTTCTGATACAGTGAAGGGATTTCCTCAGTATTTAAATATATTAACATAACCAGTTACATAAATCTAAATATAAAACCAATCTCCTGTAAGTTTAGAGATGTCATTTACCATCTCTGTGAAAAGCTCAACATCTAATCAAACCCAATCATATTTTTCAAAGGGGAAAACAGTGACAGCACTTGCTGAACTAGAATTACTATCAAAGGTCAAAAAGCGAATCATATTCATTTAACCACAAGCCAATCTTATTTAAATAAGGACTGTCCAAAAGAAATATTCTATCAGCCATTCATGATGTGAATTCTGGTGTATGAGATCAATTTAAACATGGTACACATTAAAAAAGTCATGAGTCGGGGCGCCTGGCTGGCGCAGTCGGTTAAGCGTCCGACTTCAGCCAGGTCACGATCTCGCGGTCCGTGAGTTCGAGCCCCGCGTCAGGCTCTGGGCTGATGGCTCGGAGCCTGGAGCCTGTTTCCGATTCTGTGTCTCCCTCTCTCTCTGCCCCTCCCCCGTTCATGCTCTGTCTCTCTCTGTCCCAAAAATAAAATAAAAACGTTGAAAAAAAAATTAAAAAAAAAAAGTCATGAGACATTTTTGTTTTGTAATAAATAAGGCAACGGCCAACTATTATTCCTTAGTAGCTTTTTTGAGATAAGCTATCAAGTTCGCTCTTTCCCCTGCCTTCTTAATGCCAGCGAAGATCATTTTTGTTCCAGGGACGTACTTCTTGGGATTCTCCTAATACTCCATCAATGTCTCCTCTCCCCAGGTGATGCCTTTGTTCTTGTTGGCATCTGTGTAAGACAATCCAGGGGCTTGACCTGTTTTTCGCCCAAATAAACCATGGAGATTTGGTCCAGTCTTGTGCTTGCCTCCCTTTTCCACAGTATGGCACTGGGCACACTTCTGAACAAAAATCTTCTTGCCCTTCTCAACATCACCCATTTTTAAATCACTCTTTGGTTGCGTGTGAAACGAAGGTGCCTGCTCCCAAGCCGGATGTCCAGCTCTCCACCCCGATAGTACTTCTAAGCCTATGTAGGCATTGAGCTTCATTTCTCATTTCTAGGGGTCTAGATGAGAAACTGTAGTCTGGAAATAGGGAACGATGACATGTGGTGCTTCCTAAAACTGGTACAGAAGTCGCCACATTGTTTTGCCATACAGGTTCCTCTCTGGTGCTATAACCTACCTCTGGCACACAGCCAAGGCATTAGGCTAATGAACAAATGCCTGGTCCCTCCTCCAATTTTACTCCTCTCAGTCCCAGGAGGGGCCCCTAATGAGCAAAAAGAAATCAGAAGGAAAAAGAAAAAAGTTTTCTAGAAGAAGAGGAGTAAGTCTTCAGGGAGCTACCGGGACACAATCCTAAAATTGGGAGGAGGAACTGGATTTAGAGGCATCCAACACTGTCGCCTGAAATTCCTGGACCCTAAATCCATGGAGCACCTCAAGAGTCTGCTGCTTCTGTACAGCCCAGGGGGTTTTTGGATCCTGTCAGATTCTCCCATTCCTGACTTGAGTTCACTCTCTATAACTGGCCCTATCTCCACGTTTAGTCAGCATCACCATCCTCCTCAATGTGAAAATGACTTTTTGTTGAAATTACCCAAATTTCTAACTCTCATGCCTTGGGAGTGACAGGGGAGACAGATTGAATGTGTAAATACGGTAGGGGGAGGAAAAGTGGTGAGGAGTTTGTCTCCAGGACCAAGGAGAAAAATGACAGAAGGATGAAGACACAAGCAGGTCCCCCCAGACTTCCTACCTTTGCGCCTTTCCTTGTCTTCCACCTGTTCCTCATCAAATCCCAACAGGTGTCAGCTGAGATTTTTTTGGTGGTGGTTTTAATTAGTAGAGCTTTTTAAAAAAATCTTTTTATTGTTTATTTTCGAGAGACAGAGACAGAGCGCAAGCAGGGGAGAGGCAGAGAGAGAGGGACACCCAGAATCCGAAACAGACTCCAGGCTCTGAGCTGTCAGCACAGCACAGAGCCCAACGCCGGGCTCGAACTCACAAACACAAGATCATGACCCGAGCCAAAGTCGAATGCTCAACTGACTGAGCCACCCAGGCGCCCCTAGAGTTTATTTCTTAGAGTAGTTTTAGGTTTGTAGAAAAATTAAGCAGTAAGTACAGAGTCCCCAAATATTCCCTCTTCCTTGACCCCTCAGTTTCCTGTATTAACATATATTGGTGTGGTACATTTGTTACAGTTGATTATTATTTTTAAAGTTATTTATTTTGTTATGATGTATTATTATTACCTAAGTCCACAGTTCACATCAGGGTTCAGTTCTTTGCATCATATAGCTCTTTTAAGTTTATTATTATTATTTTTTTAAGAGATAGAGAGCAAGCAGGGGAGGGGCAGAGAGAGAGGGAGACAGAGAATCCCAAGCAGGCTCCGCACTGCCATCACAGAGCCCGATGCAGGGCTCAAACTCATGAACCATGAGATCATGTCCTGAGCTGAAATCAAGAGTCAGATGCTTAACCAACTGAGCCATCCAGAAGCACCTGCATCATATAGTTCTATGGGTTTTACCAAATGCATAATGACATATATCTACCTTTACAGTACCATACAGAACACTTTTCACTACCCTAAAAATCTTGGTTGCTGTTTTAGCTGCCTGGTCTCCCAATGAAATAGGAGGCATCAAAATTAACTCCATCAGCCCCTAGACCAATGTGGCTGGTACATAAGTGCTCAATAGACAGCAGTCCTATTATCCCGTAGGGAGACCAGGACTGCTCTCCTTTTGCTGGCTTACAGGAGGGCCCTCAGGGTTTGTGCTTAGCACTTCTCATCAGGGCCTTGCTCTCCAGCGAGTTCAGATTCCAGCTCTGGCTGAAGCTTTCCTCTGAATGACTTTAAGAATCATCTAACTTGCTGGGGTGCCTGGGTGGCTCAGACGGTTAAGCATCCAACTTTGGCTGAGGTCATGATCTCAGTTTGTGAGCTCAAGCCCCATGTCGGGCTCTGTGCTGATAGCTCAGGGTCTGGAGCCTGCTTCAGATTCTGGGTCCCCTCCTCTCTCTTTTCCCCTCCCATGCTCAAGCTCTGCCTCTCTCTGTCCCTCAATAATAAATAAACATTAAAAAAAAATCATCTAACTTGGGGTGCCTGGCTGGCTCAGTCAGTAAAGCATGCAACTCTTTTTTTTTTTTTTTTAACCTTTATTTATTTTTGAGACAGAGAGAGACTGAGCATGAATGGGGGAGGGTCAGAGAGAGGGAGACACAGAATCTGAAACAGGCTCCAGGCTCCGAGCTGTCAGCACAGAGCCTGACGCGGGGCTCGAACTCACAGACCATGAGATCATGACCTGAGCCGAAGTTGGACGCCTAACCGACTGAGCCACCCAGGCGCCCCAAGCATGCAACTCTTGATCTTGGGGTTGTGAGTTCGAGCCCCTTGTTGGGTGTAGAGAGTACTTAAAATCTTAGGGACCCTTGGGTGGTCTAGTCTGTTAAGCGTCCAAATTCGGTGCAGGTCACGATTTCATGGTTCGTGGGTTCAAGCCCCCTGTCAGACTCTGCGCTAGTAGTCTGAAGCTCCTTGAGCTTCTCGCTCTCCCTCTTTTTCTGCCCATCCCCTGCTCATGCTCTCTCTCTCAAAATAAATAAACATAAACAACAACAAAAAAACTTCCTAAAAAATATTGCTTTGGGGGATCTGGGTGGCTCAGTTGGTTAAGCATCTGACTCCAGCTCAGGTCATGATCTCATGGTTTGTGGGTTCAAGTGCCACATCAGGCTCTGTGCTGACAGCTCAGAGCCTGGAGCCTGCTTCAGACTCTGTGTCTCCCTCTCTCTCTGCCTCTCCCCACTCATGCTCTGTCTCTCTCAAAAATGAATAAACATTAAAAAAATTAAAAAATAAATAAATTAAATATTGCTTTATTCACCTACATATACCTAGTTTTTGGTAATCACTCCCAATTGACACCCAATGCCCACAATGGTGACTCTTATTATTTTTTTTTTCAGGCCTGTACAACACTTTATTGAACTTTGAATAACAAGCATGTAACAAAATTTAGAGCATGATTAGGATAAAATATCTCAAATATGTTCCTTACAAAGGCAGTAAGTACAGTACACAAAGACTAGTGTTTTAAAGTCTGCTAAAAATATCAAGACATACTAGAATCTGTGGAGTTACCTTTCTTCTCAACTAGAGCAATGGTGACTCTTATATAGGAGGCACTGAATACATATATGTATTAATTGGATATATTAATAAATGCATCTTTGGGACCTAAAGATGAGTAAAAAACAATCCTTCAAGGTGCTCACAGTCTAATGGGAAAAAGAACAAACAAGATGAAACACTTAAGACTGGCCCTTTATCAGGGGAATGAACAAATCCCAGCGGGAAGGGTGACTGCTTGTGGTCGGGGGTTCAAAAGAGTGACAAAAGCTGTGTGACAAAAGAAAGCACATTTGAGCTGATTCTAGAAGGATGAGATAGGAGTTGGATAGAGCTCGCCAATAGAGGAACAGTGATAATCAACAGTTTGGTATATGAAAAGGCCTGCTCTGTGAGGCTGATTAAAAATACTGAAGGGTTGGGGTGCCTGGGTGGCTCGGTTGGTTAAACGTCTGACTGGCTCAGGTCATGATCTTAGGGTTCACGGGTTCAAGCCCCACATCGGATTCTGTGCTGACAGTTTGGAGTCTGGAGCCTGCTTTAGATTCTGTGTCTCCTTCTCTCTCTGCCCCTCCCCCACTCACACTGTGTGTGTGTGTGTGTGTGTGTGTGTGTGTGTGTGTGTGTCTCTCTCTCTCTCTCTCTCTCTCCCTCTCTCTCAAAAATAAACAAACATTAAAAAAAAAAAAAACCCTGAGGGGCTGGGATGCCTGACTGGCTCAGTCTGTAAAGTATGTGACTCTTAATCTTGGGGTTGTAAGTTCAAGCCCCACACTGGGCATAGAGATTACTCAAAAACAAACAAACAAACAAATAAATAAATAAAATCTTAAAAAAAATTAGCGGCAAGGGGCAACAGTTTAAAATATGGGCATAGTCAGACATGGTGGTGAGGATGCAGAGACTTGCTCAGATCAAGTATGCTATTCTGGGTCCAGACTCTGTCCTGAAAGAAATGGGAAACCATGAAGTGCTCTTGAGCAAAGTAAAGTCATGACGACAACCATGTTTTAAAAGGAATTCTGCAGGCAGAAAGGGAAATGAATAACAGGGAAAAGGAGACTGAGACGAGGAGCCTTAGAGGGTCAGATACTGTAGGAGTCAAGGTCAGAAATAAGGAGGGGTATACTCTGGGGGTGGAACCAATGTAGTGTATGGCTCATTCTCTTAAGTTCCTTCACCAACAGCTGCCACCCAGGTGCCTCTAAAATGTTTAAAATGATGAAGTGTTATGTGAATTTTACCTTAAAATCACATTCTTTTCAAGCACCTATAGAACACTCACCAAGATATACCACAACCAAGATATACATAGGTGGCTCAGCTGGTTAAGTGTCTAACTCTTGGTTTCGGCTCAGGTCATGCTCTCATGGTTCAGGAGTTCGAGCCCCGCGTCAGGCTCTGCAATGACAGTGTGGAGCCTGCTTGGGATGGATTCTCTCTCTCTCTCTGCCCCTCCCCTGCTTGTGCGTGCTCTCTCTCTCAAAATAAATACTTAAAAAAAATATATATATATATACACACACACACACACACACACACACACACCACACATCTGGGCCATGAAACAAAACTGTTAGACAAATTTAAATTAGCATGCTTTTTACCTACTGTATATTTCATCACTGTATATCCTATAGGTATCAGAGCTAATGTTTATTTTGGATTTTGAATGCCACACAGCTTATCAAAAAATTAGAATTCATTCCTTCTATGCCTATCTAGTTTTCTTCTAGCACAAAACTCCCAGTCCCAGGCTCTAAGTTATAGCGCTTAAACAAGACCCATCACCAGCAGAGAGCTCAACTTACTACCTCTGACACCTGCCCCTTTGAGGTCATGGTAGTTGTTTCTTCCAGGTCACTCACATCCAAGGTTCCCCTAAGCTCTGCTCCCTTGTCTCTGGAAGAGGCTGTTTCTCATAGTAACACTGGAGCTAAACCTCAGCCCTTACCACAGGCTTAAATGCAGAGCTGACCAACAACTGCATCGGTCCTAACCATCACAATTATCAGAAGGTCATAATCCAGGCCTATGGCCTCATCTCAGTCATCTATCGGCCTCTGAGCAGTTCTAAGCAGTATAGTATAAAGCTGTGCAGTTTATAGTAGGGTTCCACTCCTGTCAACGACGGGACCTCATTGTGCTCAGGCTGCTCCAGCTCCCAGTCCTCAGTGGGGCAGACACATGTGGCCTTCCCTGAGTCCAACACCTGCAGAACAGGGGCCAAGGTACCACACAATACTCTCCCCGCTGTGCTCTGCTATTCCAGAGTCCTTAGAGCTAGTGGGTGTGGGTCTATGTACTTTTACACATCCCAGACTATAGAGCTAAAGCTGTGGGTCCAGGCATCAGTTTGGTAAAGTCAGCTTGCTCCAGGGCTTCCCTGGTGCCAGGCCTATTAGATCTTGGGTAGAGAGGCCATGTGGATAAGGCCAGGCAGGAACATTAGGGGCCAAGTCTAACAGAATCAGGGGTGTGCAGAGGGTGGCTGGGATCCTGGGGATGAAGGAAAGGACATCAGGACCTTTGTCTGGGTTCCATATGAAATGGCAGCTATAGAGTGTTAACATGTAGCAATGAACGATCAAACTATTGCTGAAGTGGGAGCTAGAAAATAAAGTTTCACTTATGCATCAACCCTAGGCTGTACCTTTTAGGTTAGGGTCCGTGGAATGGGAAATGGAATCCAATTGATCTCACTTGGCCTCTCTTATTCCTAGGTCACCAGGGACTTCTGTTTCATTTTCTACTTAAATGCAAGAGCCCCAAATTACCCTTTCGTGAGATGTGTGCCTTTCCAGTAGGTTGCTCCACTCCCAGTACTATCTTGTAGGAGGGGAACAAAGGGAATGGCTGCTTGCCTCAGTGATCAGTGGGAGACACGACTGTGCCAAGTGTTTGCACGTTTGTACTGCAACGTTCTGTTCAGAGCTCCCTTCAAAAGAACATGCAGTAAAGAGTCTATTCGGCTAACATCTTAAGTTTTGACTCCTTAGGATTTTCTGCAGTCATACCCACATCATTCTCTCCAGGCTGCTCAGAGCCAATAACTGGTGGAGGGTGCTAGGGCTAGCCCGTGTCTGCCAGATATGGGGCTCCTCAACCAGGTAATCTCTGCTTGGGGCTCCCCAACAGTCGGACAAGATTTTCTGAGTAACACTGCAATTTTCCCCTTTCTCCTCTCACAGGCATCTGACCACCATCATGGGCTATAGGCTCTCCCAATCTACACTGCTCTATCTCCCCTTTATCCTTCAAAAACATTTCCCCAATAAATCTCTTGCATTTCTAATTCCACCTACGCCTCTTCTTCCTGGAAGATCTGAACTGCACATGTATTGACTGACTGGAGTTTGTCCAGGTCTCAGACACTCCCCAGTAACCTGAAATTTCTGTTAGCAGTATCTGCCTCTCCCTCCCACATTCCCACTCTAGTTCAACACAGAGATCCAGGGAGATCTAGAGTGAGAATCAGATGGCTATGACTCAAATATGTAAAAGTAGCTTTTTATTCCTCTTTTCATTTAAAAATTTCAAAACTACAGGGTAAATAAATGGAAAAGGATAGCAATACTTTTGTGCCCAATCACAGCAAATGGTCTATACTTGATAAGAGAAACCAGTAAAAGAAATTGGGGCTAGAAGTTTCAAAGAAGCTTGGCAGGTCAGAGCCCCTTTGGGGGCATTTCTTGGAAAGACAGCCAATGTGGACAGCAAGACACAACAAGGGAGCCGGAACGGCCCTGCTGAAGTGCTCAGGTTGGGAAGTAGGGAAAGGCTTGGGATAAAGATACACCAAGACCAGACCAAGCTAGGAAATGTCTTAGCCCTTGGAAACTTCAATTACCCAGAGGTAGCTTCACTCCTATCTTTAGAGGCTGTGGGAGGAAAAAAACCAAGTCAGAAGAACAAGACAATCCAAATGCATCCTTTACCTAGGGCTATCCCTGATCTCAATAGCTATTTTTGGAATGTCTCCTTCATCCCACATTAGCTAGAAACACGGGGAGCCAGAAAGCTGATGGTTTCCAAGAACAGGAAAAGACACGGCATTTGCAGTATTTATTCATCTCTTTCTTGCCCAGACTTTATCCTCCACTCTGCAACATGCTGGAAAACTGGCTCTTGCACCCTTTGTGGCTCCTGCTTCTTCCTGCTGTATACACTTGTCATCCTGAAGATTTATCCTAGACAAAGGATCTTGAGGTGAGAATGTTTTCATGTCTTCTGTAGGGAAAGCAGGAGAAAAGGGAAGGGTGATGGCCTCTTTTAACCCTAAAAGTTAAAGGCTCTTCTTCCAAGAACATAGCAGGTGGAAGGCTGGGAGACTTAGACAGATTGGCACATCACATCAACATTGGCAACTTTTAACTTTACACATTGAATGTAATACCAAACACAAACCAAACACGTTCATCATCTCGAGAGTACTGCATCCCAACCCTACCTAAACCACGGGAATTGGGTTCGATCTGGTGCCTGGGAGTGATCACAGGAAAGAAAATGAGGATGGGAGCATCTGGTGCTTTTTTAAAATGGTGCAACACCCCCACCCATCATGTCACAAAGCTCCCCATCTGGTGCTGTGACCCACCTCTGGCAGAAAGCCAAACAGGGTCCCAGGTGCCTTCTCTATCTCACTCACTCCTCCGATTTTCTAAGGGGTGCTACTAACCCAAAGAAACAGATCCTAGAAAAAGAGAGGTTAAGTCTCTGGAGAGCTACTGAGGCATACTGCTAAAACTGGGAGACGCAAGAAGTGACTGCAGAGTTGTCCCAACACTGTTGCCGGAAATTCCCAGATCCCAAATCCCTGGGGAAGCCCAGGTCTCTACTGCTTCTGTCTACTAAGAGCAGTTTCTGGGTCCTGTTTCTGAAGTCTGACTGAAATTCACCACCTAAAAATGATCTACCTCTACCCCAAAGCTTCTGGCTCTTCAGTCATTCTCATCTTCATCCTCAATTTGAAACCGTTTCTTCTTTTGGATTCCTGGAGCTCTGGACTCTGGTGCTATGGGAATGAAAGGGGTGAGAAGAGAGAGAGAATCTAAATATGTTATGGGGAAAGAAGGACAGTAGCACTGATCTTCGGGATTGAAAGGAAGAGTGCTAGAGGTCAGAAGAAAAAGCAGGTCCCTGTCAGACTCCCTACCTTTGTTCCTGCCCTCATCCTCCTCCTGTTCTTCATCGCTGTCCAGCAGTTGTCGCTTCCTGGGTACCATTTGCAGCTGTTCTTTCTCACCAGTGGTCCCTTCCCCTGAAATGACCATGAGAGGCATGGAATTAGAGAACTGGGCCCTCATCTTCTCAAAATACCCTATCAGCCCTCTAGATCAACATGGCTAGCCCATAGTTAGTACCCAACAGGTAAGTGGTCTTACCGCTGGGGGACACCGGGCCAGCTTTCTTTTTCCGGGCCAACTGGAGGGCCCTCAGGGCTTGTGCTCGCTGTTCCTTTTGGTGCTCCTCCTCAGGGTTTTGCTCTCCAGGGACTTTCGGTTCCAGTCCTGGCCGAAGTTTTTGCTCCTCCTCTGGCTGACTCAAAGAAGCTGCTATCCTCCGGAGCTGGGAAGGACTCAGCTTGGCTGGAATCCTCCAGAAGGTTTCCTACAGGTGTAAACAAGTTGAAAATGAAAGCAGTAGGAAAGGAGCAGACTCTACTTCACCCGATCTTGATAATATTCATTGAAAAAATATGATTCATTGAATAAACTCTACTTATTGCTTATTTATCCAGTATATGCACAATGTCTAGTACAGTGCCTCATACATCACAAAGCTCCCAGTAAATTCAGTTGTTAATTAAATAAATGAATGAATGGGGGTGCCTGGGTGGCTCAGTTGGTTGAGCATCAGACTTCAGCTCAGGTCATGATCTCACAGTTCATGGGTTCAAGCCCTGAGTCAGGCTCTGTGCTAAGAGCTCAGAACATGGAGCCTGCTTCAGATTCTGTCTCCTCCTCTCTCTGCCCTACCCCTGCTCTGTCTCTCTCTCTCAAAAATAAACATTAAAACAATTTTTTAAAATAATAAAATAAATGAATGAATGGATATTGGGGATGCAAAGATAAATCAGATATGATCCCTGCTTTCAAGGAACCCACAATCTAATGGGAGAAAGAACCAACACACTGTAATCTCACAGGATGGGGGCTACATCAAGGGAATGAATAAATCCCAGCTACCAAAGTTATTACTTTCACTTTAGAGATTGAAGGAGTGGTAGGGACTGCTTCTCTGAGGAGGTAAGAACTGAATAGACTCTTGAAGGTCGAGCGGAGGGTCGTCAGGAAGATGGGTGATGTGTGTGTCACCTTGTATGTGTGGCTGGAGCCGTCCAATGGAGGGACTGGCACGATCAACTGTGTGGATATATGAGAAGCCTACTGTTTGGAGAATAGAAAGTAGTCCAGGAGGAGGATGGGGAAACACAGGTGGGTGGGTGGCGTGGCCATGAGGCTACAAAGGCTGGTCAAGGCCAAGCATGCCACTCAGAGGTCAAGGACTCTGTCCTGCCAACAGTGCAGAACCATCCAGTTGGTTGGTTCAGGAGAGTAATATAATCTCTTCTGGAGACAAAGGGAAGTAATGGACAGGGAGTAATACAATCAAAATTCCACTTTAGAAAGGTAACTTGTGGGGTGCCTAGGTGGCTCAGGTGGTTAGGTCTTGATCTCAGGGTTGCGAGTTTGAGCCCCACACTGGGCTCTACACTGGGCATGGAGCCTACTTAATAAGGGAAAAACAAAAAGAAAATAAAAAGGGAAGGAAGGAAGGGAGAAAGGGATGAGGGAAACTCAGGACAACATGGAAGATGGACTAGGGGAAGGCGAGATTAGAGAAGATGAACAGGACGGCTGCCGCAGGAGTCTCGGTCAAAGTTGAGAGGAAATGAGGTCAGAGATGGCAATTGCAATGAGGAGAAAGAGATGTACGTATTTTAAAATACCAGTAATATGCCATAGCTGATACCGTAACTGGCATACTTACCTGCCCAGAGGAAGGAGGCCGAACTCCTAGCTTGCGCAACAGCCGTTGAAACTGTTCATTTTCCATTGCTTCCTCATTTTCTTCTGTCAATGGCACCAAAGGCACTGCCTGCGAGCAGCCTAGAATAGGGCCAGTAGTCATGTGGTGAAGTTTTGAAGAAAGAACTGGTCATCCATCCCACGGCCAGCTCTCCAGCAGCCTCCAGTACCCCAGCCCCGAAAACCATCATTTATCCACTCACCATCCTCTTCTCGATCATCTGCTACTCGAATCAGGCAGTTCTGGAGCCACAGAAGGGGAGCAGAAAAGCCTAAGGGAAGGAGGGAAACTTAGAATTGGCTCATACTACCAACCCCTCCACCTGAGACATCTCTCGTAGGCCAAGTCCTCACCTTCCTGATACAGGCTTTGCCCAAGGTTTTCAGTTGAAAGCACTGAGCTACCCTGGGCTTGCTCTGCTTCTGAGTCCTCCTCTTTCTCTTCATCTTCTTCACTCTCTTCCTCTGGCAGGATTTCCTCTTCTTCCAGATCTTCCTGGCAAAAATCTTTCAGGGACTCCTCTCCATTAGGCTAAAAAGGAAACAAGATGAAGAACTGAGTGGAGTCCGTTGGTTCTTGACCACTCCTGGAAACTGGTGGGGTGTGTGTGTGTGTGGAGGGGAAGACACCTAGCCAGAGAGCTTAAGGCAGGAAGAATCTGGGTGAGCTACCTCTGAGGGGCACTTCAGGGGGAGTGGGCCCAGCCTGCAGAGCCAGGGAAAGACTGTTACCGAGCTCGAGGGTGCCAGCTTCTTCCGGCGTTTCTTATATAGCTCCCGCCGCTCAGCCACCAGCCCCAGAGCCAGCAGCTTATCCACTATTCGGGCCCGTGAGCGTTTGGCTGTGATATTCTTCATGATATGACCTAGCACATCTACAAAGAGAGAAAGTGTAAGTTCCCTAAAGCAACAGGGGAAACAGAGGAGTGAAAGGCAGCAGAGGTCTTTGGAAAGAGGCTAATTCAATTCACTCACAAATGACACCCCAGGTATGGTAAGTGGAAAGAAGGAATGAGATAAGCCTTCCTTGGGAACAGGAGGCAGGGGGAAGCAATGGCCAGCTCGGCTCTCTCATCTCCAAGGTTCCCTGAGCTTCCACTCACCATCTGAGTCCTGGAACTCCTCAAAAAGCCGCTGCAGCTCTAGCTCCTGATCTTCTGTCCACAGTACAATATGGGTTCCTTTCCTGCTTAAGGAGACGTCAGTGGAAGAGGGGGCCCAGGGAGCAAACTGAGGACCGAGGACTCCCAATTTCAATGCCCTCCAGAACATGTGCCTCTACCTTTGGAAGCCCTTGACACTGTCAGCCAGTCCCAGCCGTACCAGATGGTGGATAACTTGCTTGCGTGTCCGAGGGGTTTTCAGGTGCACCAAGATGGTGTCTACCACATCCTGACCTAACGTGGAGGGGGAGTGAGGCAGTAAAGAGGGGTCCTGGAGCTCAGGCTGCCTGCTTCAAAAATCTTCAGATCTCAAGGACTCATACCTTCCACATCCTTATGGGTGAGGTACAGTTCCTGAAGCTGGGCCTCCTCCTCTGGGCTCCACACCGGGGGTCTGCGACTGGAAGATCTAAATGGGGAAAGGAGGGGTGCCTGGGTGGCTCAATTAGTTAAGTATCACACACTTTGATTTCGGCTCAGATCGTGATCTCATGGGTTTTCGAGTTTGAGCCCCGCATCAGGCTGCTTGCACTGACAGTGCAGAGCCTGCTTAGAAGTCTCTCTCTCCCTCTCTCTCTGCTCCTCCTATGCACAAACTCTCTCTCAAAATAAATAAATAAATAAATAAATAAATAAATAAATAAATAAGTAAATAAGTAAATAAGTAAGTAAGTAAGTAAGTAAATAAATAAATAAATAAATAAACTTAAATAAAATAAAATAAAAATAGGGGTGCTTGGGTGGCTCAGTCAGTTAAGCATCTGACTTCGGCTCAGGTCACGATCTCATGGTCTGTGAGTTACAGCCTCGTGTCAGGCTCTGTGCTGACAGCTTAGAGCCTGAAACCTGCTTTGGATTCTGTGCCCCTCTCTCTCTCCGCCCCTCCCCTGCTCATGCTCTCTGTCTCAAAAATAAATAAATGTTAAAAAAATAAATGAATAAAAATAAAAATAAATTGACAAATGGGGAAAGGAGAAAGGGAACATGTAGGATGTTGGCCCCAAAGAGGAGACCAAAGGCCCTCTTTGGTCAGCTCCAAAAGGAACAAGAAGGACAACGCAGGTGACCGAAAGGAGCCACTAGCAGTGGCCTAAGGTGTGCTTCCTTTCTTTCATTCTCCTTCCACTTATGAACCCAAAAGCCAAATGAAGGGATTTTCTGGGTTGGGCCTACGGAAGCGGACACTGCAGGGGCTGAGCAGATTATGGGGAAAGGAGAGGAGCTGAGCTACAGGGAAAGAGGGCAAACATTTCCATGAATCTTTATGGTTTCCCAGCACATTTTGGGACAGGGCACCTTTGGGACAAGGGCCACCCCACTGCCAACTGACCATCCCCACAAAGGCTGGTGAAGGAAGGAAACTAGAGCAGACAGGAGATAGGCTCCAGACCCACTTCCTCTCTTGGGTGATCTCAGGGAAAGCAATTCACCTTGGGAGCTTATTTTTTCACCTATTAAAGAGGAAGAAAGTCAGACTAGCTGATCTGCAAGCTCTTCCAGCTTTGACACTCTGTGACTGTGTCACCCACCATTACTGCCCATCCTTTCCCATCCTGAAGCTCACCCGCCATCCAGAGAGCCATAGCCCTCGGCCATCTCTCGAACCACAGCTGTGTTCTTCCAGAACAGCAGCTCCACAAAGGCTTTTTGGTTGACTGCAGCCAACGCAAAGAACTTGCCCAGGATGTACTTGGCAAAAGTCACTAGCTCCTGTGGGATGAGGAAGCTGCTGTGAAACCTCCAGCCTAAATGGACATATAAACCAGGCCCTCCAGCCATTTTCTACCTATTCCCATCTGTGTCTCCTCACTCAGACTCCCCTACCCTGCCCCTCCAGCTCCGTCCACCTGCCTGCCTACTTCCTCACCGATCTCTCCTCTCTTAGCCCTTGACATCACTCAGCACCCTTTATCTCTTGCAGACTACCCTTCATTACCCCCGGACCCCCCTATGCCTCTCCATCCCTTGGTATGCCCTCACTTTATAGGCCCCAGCAGCCGGGTCACTAAGCAGACGGTTGAAGAGGCAGAAGAGGGAGAGCTGGAAAAGGAGGGCTTCCATTTTGAGGTCATGGGCCAGCCGGTGCAGCATCTTGACAATGCAGTGGTTAGTGTGGGCACTGTTCTGTCGGTAGCTCCGCAGCAGCAGCACATAGGCTCGCACAACAGTTGAGCTTGCAAAACTGCACCAAGACACAGAGAAAGAGGCTGTCAGCATGAGAAAGACAGTGATGGCCCTCCCAGCTCTGTAGTCGCCAACCTGGGACCAACTCAGTCTGCTCAGCCCGCACCGTTTCAGGTAGTCCAGAAAATTAAATTCTTTTTCTGACACCTGGACCGCTTGCAACTCTTCCTCCTCCTCCTCCTCCTCCTCTTCCTCTTCTTCCTCTGCCCCTTGTTCCTCTGGCCCCTGCTGCCCTATAGGAAGAGTGAGAATTAGGGGCGCCTGGGCGGCTCAGTCAGTTAAGTACTTGACTCTTGGTTTTGGCTGAAGTCATGATCTCCTGTTTCATGGGTTCGAGCCCCACATCGGGCTCTGCGCTGACAGTGCAGAGACTGCTTGGGATGCTTTCTCTCCCTCTTACTCTGCCCCTCCCCCGCTTGTTCTCTGTCTCTCTCAAAATGAATACATAAACTTTAAAAAATTTAAAAAAAACCCAACAGAAAACAAAAAAGAAAGACCGAGGATTATTGGATCTCGGTGATGCTGGTTCTAGAAAAGAACTGGAAGGACAGAGATGTGAAGGAAATGGAGACTCACGGGGAAGCGGGGCACAGAGAATCTGTTTCAGCAATTGGATCTCTTCCTCTGCAGAAATGTCTTGAGAGCCAAACACATCTCCCTCTGGCCACACCTCCCTGAAGCCCAGAGTGAAAAAAGACTTTAACCAGGGAGAATATGAGTTATAATTTGAAGTGAGAAGTGAGAGAAGGAATTTCATTTGCAGCCAGAAAGAGAATGCAAACTGTCACTCAAAGATAAAGACTCTGGGGAAATTTTCTCTCATAAGCCACATTGCAACGAGGGGCACCTGGGTGGCTCAGTTGGTTAAGCGTCTGACTTTGGCTCAGGTCATGATCTTAACGGTTCGTGGGTTTGAGCCCCGCGTTGGGCTCTGTGCCAACAGCTTGGAGCCTGGAGCCAGCTTTAGATTCTATGTCTCCCTCTCTCTCTCTCCCCCTCCCCCACTTATGCTCTCTCTCTCTCTCTCTCTCTCTCTCTCTCTCTCTCTCAAAAATAAAGAAACATTAAAAAAAATTTTAGGGGGCCTGGGTGGCTCAGTCAGTTAAGTGTCCAACTTCAGCTGAGATCATGATCTTGCGGTTTGTGAGTTTGGGCCCTGCATGGGGCTCTGTGCTGACAGTTCAGAGCCTGGAGCCTGCTTTGGATTCTGTGTCTCCTCCTCTCTCTGCCCCTTCTATGCTCATGCTCTATCTCTGTCTCTCAATAATAATAAATAAATATTAAGAAAAAAAATTTTAATAAAAAGAAGCCACATTGCAATGAATATCACCATGCAAACAATGTAAATGTCTGACATTTGGTTGAACAAATGTACATTTCATGATGCCATTAACAATTATGGCAATATATCTTGTATCTCTTAAGAAATCCTCACAATATATTAAGAAGTAAAAAAATACTATAAAACAGCATATACAATGTTTCACTTTTGTAAAAGAAGCTGTATAGATCTATATACAACACAGAAGATTAAAAAGCCTGGAAGATTACTCATCAAAATGTTAATGATGATTATCTTCAGCCAATAGAATTATCTATATTTCCCCCCCAATTAATTGTGCTTTCTGATAGTTCTCAAAAATAAAATAAAAACAAACAGCAGGGGGGTGTGGGTGGCTCACTCAGTTAAGTGTCGGACTCTTGATTTCGGCTCAAGTCATAATCTCACAGTTTGTGGGTTTGAGCTTCATGTCGGGCTCTGAGCTGACAGAATGGAGCCTGCTTGGGATTCTGTCTCCCTCTCTCTGCCCCTCCCCTGTTCACACACTCTCTCCAAAAATAAATAAATAAACATTTAAAAACAAACAACAAAAACCCCACAAAGCCAATCCAAGCTCCCCAGGACTCAGTGCTCAGTACAGAGCCCCCATGCTTCTGATGGGACTTCTCTCAATTGAAGGCAAAGAACCTTGTACCACAGTGAATGCCTCCCCCATCCCCGAAATCCAGGAGCTGAATCCAGGAGAAGGGATAAGCAGGGTTCTTACCGGGCAGACCTAAGGAGGGTTAGGGCCTGTGGGGCCTGGCCAGTCAGGAGACAGTCTTGGATCCGCACCATGGCTTCTGCCCGCTGCTCTTCCACTGGCACCTCTGAGGCCGCATCAAAGGGAACCATGGAGTCCAAACTGAGCTCAGGATCCTAGAGAGGGATTAAGGCTATGGGAACAGAGGAGGGAAACCCAGACAGCCTATCGGTGCACTACCCTTGAGAAAGATAGACTTTCTGCAACTACCTACCTGGGCATAGCACTGTAGCTGCTCGGCCAGGGATGGCCACATAGCTTCTAGTTCCCCTGTGCTATAGGAGACATTACCAGAAGCAACAGGCTGATCTTGGACCTTCTTTTTCTTCTTTCTTTTCTTTCGTTTGTTCTATGGAGAAAGAACCATTGTTAGGATGACAGAAAAGCTAAGAGGACTTTTTCCCATCAATGTCTTCTCTATTAATTCATTCACCAGAGGTCTGAATTAATTAATAATCAATAGTCACGGAATGACAACTGTGTGCTATTCATAAGCAATAGGGATGCAACAGTGAACACTGTATTTCCTTGCCCTTGAGGAGCATACAATCTAGTGGAATCTTGAGACAGGTGGATAGATAGGTAAATTATAGTACAGTATGGGTAAGACCTAGAATATGGCTGAGCATAAAATGCCATGGCAAAACTTAAGAGTAGTATTTAACTTATTTCTTGGGATCAGAGATTTCCCAAAAGCAGTTCTAGCTTAACCAAGCCTATAAAATGAACAGATTTACAATGAGGATAAGAAATTCTACCCAAAAAAGGGGCACCTTGGTGGCTAACTTGGTTTAAGCATCCAACTCTTGATTTTGGCTCAGGTCATGATCTCACCTTTCATGAGTTCAAGCCCTGAGCCAGGCTCTATGCTGATAGAGAGCCTGCTTGGGACTCTCTTTCTCTCCTCCTCTCTCTGCCCCTCCCCAACGTGGTCTTGCACGTCTTTAATCTTTTATTTCATTTCATGCTCATATTACAATCCCACGTTTAGGGATCTGGGGACCCATATGAGCAGGTTGAGTTATTCTAACGGTAACCAATATAGGATGAGATCCCAGACCTTCTGGCTTTTAATTTAGGGTTCTTTCCATCTCACTACAATGCTTCTGAAGTATAACCAAGAAGGATCACAGCATAATTACTAAACTCTAAAACTGTGAATCCCCATAGTTTATGTGCTTAGCACACAGTAGGTATTTAATAAACGCTTCCTAAATGAATTAAAATATTTATGTTACACTGGAAATAAATCTAAATGAAAAAAGGAAATTATAGTAGACTCACATCAGCAACACCAACAAACCCTTTGCCCTCCTTAGTTCAGAGTAGTTCTAACAGGTGAGCTTAAGCTGCAGAAATATGAGGAGAGTTCCCTGTTCTCTGACCCTTCCCTCATGGCTCTTTCCAACTGTCCACATGCCGGGGCTGCCCAGTACCTGCACCACCAGGTTCCCACGGCTCCGACAGAACCGCTCCAACATCTTGAGGAAGAGGTGAGTGGTTTCTACCAGGTCACGAAGGAAAGAGCGTGGCTGACATCTCTCATCAAACTTTCGAAAGAGTGCCAGGAACAGCTCTCGGTACTCCATCACATAGAAAATGTTGTCTAGGAATGGAGAAGAGAAAGGAATGGATGGATTGGTCTGGAAACTTTGGTAAAGGGAGAGATGGATGAAGTTGGGACTGCAAAGAGTGAGACTGTGGTCAAGAGATAGGAAAGGCCAGGGTCAGAGACCAGGCCAGGGTCTCACTCTTGATGATGCGGCTGCTCTCCCTCACAGCCTCATCTGGGGACATGTCCATCTCATTCACTGTGGCCAGCAGCTCCTGATAGGCCTTCAGGGCCAGGTGCATCCTGTGAGATGAGGAAAAGAGGAGAAATGGAGGACAACTTAGGAAATTGGCTCATGGAAAACGTACCACTTCTAAACCTTCCCTAAAAAAGGTGCCATCAAAAAGAATGACCCAGCCAGTCCCTGCTCCCCATCCTTACCACCTTAATCCTGAAACAGGAAGAAAGTACCACCTGGAATTCAGGAACTCAGATTCCCAACCTAGCTGAGATGCCCACTCTGACCCCAGTTCTCATCCCACTCACCGACGTGCCCAGGAGGCAGCTTCCTTGCGGTCCGTCAGCATCATTTCATAGTAGTTGGTGAGGTTCTGCTCAATGAAGTGGAAGGTACGGACACTGAGGGTCTCAGAAACCAGGCCTGGCCGGAAGGAGGCAGCTCGGTTGAAGGCCATGAAGAAAGCCAAGGCCCACATGTAGTAGGTCTCATCATGCTGCTGAGCCTTCTCTCGCAGCAGGTGATCCTAATGTCGAGGAGAAAAAGACCACCCTGTGACCCCAGGGCTTCCAACTTTCTCCTTGTCCTATGACGATGGGATAAACCCTAGACACCATTATAACCACATTCTAGGACCAGAATTTCCACCCTCTCTTGTTCTCCCCTGGTCTCTCCACATTCCTTTCCCCTTCCTCTGGGGCAATTTCTCTACGCTTTTTTAAAACTGTCCCAATTGTCCCACTCCTTCCTAACATCCTCACCATCTCTCAAGGGTGCCCTATACCTTGCCCAACTTCTAGGCCACACTCTGGGGTCAGCCTCCTTCAGGCTCCTCCCCAGCTGCCCTTCTTACCCACCACTGGTCCCATCACCTCCCTATCCCATCCTCCCTAGGTTCTCACCTTCACTGAGCCCATGAGCCGGTTATAACAGTTCTCCAGGAACTCAGAGCAGAAGTCTCTGAGGAAGAGTCTCACATTGAGGGCGGAGCGGCGCTGAATGGACAGCTCCTGGGCAGCCTGCCGACGTTTAGGCACCCTTCGGGGCTGCTTTCCCAAATCTGAACTGTAGTTTTGGAGCTGGGGGTGTACGTTGGGGGATCAAAATTACTCCTCATTACCACCCTCCCCTTGCAGCTCTTTCCACATCCCTAGTGCAAACTCTTAGAAGGTTCTCTCCCCCGGTACTAAATGAAGATACAGGTAAAGACAATAATGCCAGAAGCTCTATTTCTCCTACAGTCTCCAACTTACTTCCTTCCTTTCCTTCCTTCCTTCCTTCCTCCCTCCCTCCTTCCCTCCCTCCTTCCTTCCTTCCTTCCTTCCTTCCTTCCTTCCTTCCTTCCTTCCTTCCTTCCTTCCTTCCTTCCTTCCTTCCAGAGTATTCTTTTGGGCCTCCTGGGTGGCTCAGTTGGTTAAGCGTCTGACTTCGGCTCAGGTCATGATCTCACAGTTGGTGGGTATGAGCCCCACTCAGGCTCTGTGCTGACAGCCCGGAGCCTGCTTCAGATTGTGTCTCCCTCTCTCTCTTCCCCTCCCTTGCTCACACTCTCTCAAAAATAAACATTAAAAAAAAAAAAAATGAGTATTCTTTTCTTTTAAGTTTATTTATTTTTGAGGAAGAGAGAGAGAGCACGAGAAGGGGAGGGGTGGAGAGAGAGGGAGAGGATCCCAAGCTGGCTTGGCACTGTGAGCACTGAGCCTCACATAGGTCTCAAACCAATGAACCGTGAGATCACGACCTGAGCCAAAATCAAGAGTTGGACGCTCAACTCACTGAGCCACCCAGGGGCCCCTCCTATGGTCTCCAACTTTCTAAGCCCAGGAACAGAGATGCTTTACTTCCAGAGAGGCTTATTTACCTTTCTTTCTCTTTTTTTCCTTTTATGATTTTAAGTAATCCCTACACCCAACATGGGGCTTGAACTCACAACCCTGAGATGAAGAGTCACATGCTCCACTGACTGAGCCAGCCAGCTGCCCCACTTGCTTACCTTTCTTAGGTACCTTTAACTCCACAATGTTCTCACCCAAGATAGGAGCATACTCACATTGTGGAGACCTTTATGAAAGATGAGGTCCCTCTCCCCAATGGATTTCAACCCCTGGACAATGTAGGAGCCCCCAAATCGAGAATGTCTGCAGTAAAAAAAAAAAAAAAAAGAAAAAAAAAAGAAAAGTCCAGGGTGATTCCTCAAATTCTCTGGAAGCTTTATCCCCATTCTCTTTCATCAGCACATCAGAGCCTGCTGTAATTGCAAAGTGTTATCTGATCACCACTATCTTAGCCTTTGGCCTTAGCATTCCATACTGATGGGATGGAACATGGGTAGGGCAGATCCCTGCCACTCACCTGTTGCTTCGCTGAAGGGCTCGAGCCTTCTTTTCTGCCATTTCCCTCTGGCGCAACACCTCCAGTTCTGCCACATCTGTGCTCCGCTCCTGAGCTAAGCGCCCCTGTCCTACTCCCGCCAGCTGTTCAGGGTTCTAGATTTGGAATAAGGAGGAAAGAGTCAGAAGGACTGTCATTCCTTATTGTAGGTTCAGTCCTAGTGAGGACAGAAAAGGTGAATTAAATAGGACTGTTGAATGTACCCCATATTCAAGAGGTAGCTACTCTGTTCCCCATCTGCCACCAGATAATTCGGCCATTATTACAAGAGTAATTCTGGGTATATAGCAGAAAAGTACATGGATGAAGGGACTGGGGAAATAGGCCAGGTACTCACCTGGTCACGAAACATAAGGGAGACAATCTCTAGCACATGCAGGCTCCACTGTTGCTCAGCAGGTGAGCTGGCCAGAAAGAGAAGCAGGTCATCCAGGCCACTGAGGTGAATTGCCCAGAGAAGCTGGTCATGGACACTGGCGTCATCATCGATCCTCTGAGCAGTGAGTGTGATAAGGGGAGGAAGAGCGGTCATTCAGTTTCACTGCCCTGCCTTGAGGTTCTCCAACTCATCTCTTTTTTTTTTTATTTTTTTATTTTTTTAATTAAAAAAATTTTTTTTGTTTAATGTTTATTTATTTTTGAGACAGAGAGAGACAGAGCATGAATGGGGGAGGGTCAGAGAGAGGGAGACACAGAATTTGAAACAGGCTCCAGGCTCTGAGCTGTCAGCACAGAGCCCGACGCGGGGCTTGAACTCACGGACCGTGAGATCATGACCTGAGCTGAAGTCGGCCGCTCAACCGACTGAGCCACCCAGGCGCCCCTCTCCAACTCATCTCTTGAGCAAGGTTCCCCCTGACCTGTCAGAGGGCAGAAAAGCAAAAACAGGCACCTCATCCTAACCAAGCATAAGAAAGCAGACAACCTCTCACCTTTTCCTGATCAAGGTCGGCTGGAACATGGAGAATATTTCTGACCAGCAGCAGGATCCGTTCAATCAGCAAGTTGTCTTCCTCTTGTCGTTCCTCCCAGCCCTAGTCAGAAGGACAGTTAGAGGAAGACACTCCCTGTGGAAGGCAGGCAGCATCTACCCAGGCTGGGGGACGTAGGCTGAGAAGAGAACCAGGATTAAGAAGGAAGAAAAGAGGGGCGCCTGGGTGGCTCAGGGTTAAGTGTCTGACTTTGGCTCAATTCATGATCTTGTGGTTCATGACCTCGAGCCCAGCATGGGGTTCTGTGCTGACAGCTCAGAGCCTGGAGCCTGCTTCAGATTCTATGTGTCCCTCTCTTTCTGCCCCTCCCCTGCTCGCACTCTGTCTCTGTCTCTCTCTCTCTCAAAAATAAACACTTAAAAAAAAAAAAAAGAAGGAAGGAAGGAAAGAGTTCAAGCACTCTGGAGGCAGCCAGAGACAATGGATGGGACTATACATCTGCAAGGACTGGGGCCATATCTCCAAACTGTGCTGTCCTGACAATGCCCAGCCTGGCGCCCTGCCCAGAGGAGGAGCAAGACACTGATGGCCCCCTGGGATCCTGGAAGGTGGAGACCCACTCACCAGCTGTAGCAGCTCATACAAAGTTTCACTGAGGACTCCAAAAGCCTTCTCACTGGCAAAGGCCTGTAAGATAGGGGAATGGACCTTAAGTGGCACCCACCTTCTCCTTCCCTACTGCCCCCAACTTCTGCCCCAGGGACTCTGAAGGAAAACCTCACCTCTTTATAGGCCTGCAAGTAGGCTAGCACCTGCAGAAAATGGTGACGAAAGCTAGGTTCTTTGGGCACACTGCCAAAACAGAGCAAAGCTGGTTGTGTCAAGTTCACCATCAGCCTGGGGAAACAATGAAAGAGGGAGATGTTCTTACATTTCCCCACCAGAGTCAAACACCAAAATCTACCAGTTCATGGAGTGCCTGGGTGGCTCAGTCAGTTAAGTGTATGACTTCAGCTCAGGTCATGATCTTGCGGTCCATGAGTTCGAGCCCCACATCAGGCTCTGTTCTGACAGCGCAGAGCTTGCTTCAGATTCTGTGTCTCCCTCTGTCTCTGCCCCTTCCCCACTCACATTCTGTCTCTGTCTCTCAAAAATGAATAAATGTTGGGGCGCCTGGGTGGCACAGTCGGTTAAGCGTCCGACTTCAGCCAGGTCACGATCTCGCGGTCTGTGAGTTCGAGCCCCGCGTCGGGTTCTGGGCTGATGGCTCAGAGCCTGGAGCCTGTTTCCGATTCTGTGTCTCCCTCTCTCTCTGCCCCTCGCCCGTTCATGCTCTGTCTCTCTCTGTCCCAAAAATAAATAAACGTTGGAAAAAAAAAAATTAAAAAAAAAAAATGAATAAATGTTAAAAAAAAATTTAAAAACGGGGTGCCTGGGTGGCTCAGTCAGTTAAACGTCCAACTTGGGCTCAGGTCATGATCTTGTGATTCGTGAGTTTGAACCCCGCATTGGGTTGTCTGCTGTCAGCACAGAGCCCACTTCAGATCCTCTGTTCCCCTCTCTCTGCCCCTCCACTGCTCACATGCTCTCTCCTTCTCTTTTGAAAACAAATAAACATAAAAATATATATATATTAAAAAAATTAAAAAACAAAAGCAAAGATATTTGCAAACGACATATCAGATAAAGGGTTAGTATCCAAAATCTATAAACAACTTATCAAACTCAACACCCAAAAACAAATAATCCAGTGAAGAAATGGGCAAAAGACATGAATAGACACTTCTCCAAAGAAGACATCCAGATGGCCAACCGACACATGAAAAAATGCTCAACATTACTCATCATCAGGGAAATACAAATCAAAACCACAATGAGATACCACCTTACACCTGTCAGAATGGCTAACATTAACAACTCAGGCAACAACAGATGTTGGCGAGGATGCGGAGAAAGAGGATCTCTTTCGCATTGTTGGTGGGAATGCAAGCTGGTGCAGCCACTCTGGAAAACAGTATGGAGGCTCCTCAAAAAACTAAAAATAGGGGCGCCTGGGTGGCGCAGTCGGTTAAGCATCCGACTTCAGCCAGGTCACGATCTCGCGGTCCGTGAGTTTGAGCCCCGCGTCGGGCTCTGGGCTGACGGCTCAGAGCCTGGAGCCTGTTTCCGATTCTGTGTCTCCCTCTCTCTCTGCCCCTCCCCCGTTCATGCTCTGTCTCTCTCTGTCCCAAAAATAAATAAACGTTGAAAAAAAAAATTAAAAAAAAAACAAAACACCTAAAAATAGAACTACCCTATGACCCAGCAATTGCACTATTAGGTATTTATCCAAGGGATACAGGTGTGCAGTTTCGAAGGGACACATGCACCCCCATGTTTATAGCAGCACTATCAACAATAGCCAAAGTACGGAAAGAGGCCAAATGTCCATCGATGGATGAATATTTAAAGAAGATGGAGTATTATATATATATATATATATATGTATGTATATATACTTATATATATATATACACACACACATACGTATATACATATGTATACAATGGAGTATTACTACAATGGAGTATATATATATATATATACTCCATATATATATATATGTATATATACATATATATATACATATACGTATATATACACACGATGGTGTATTACTTAGCAATCAAGAAGAATGAAATCTTGCCACTTGCAACTACGTGGATGGAACTGGAGGATATTATGCTAAGTGAAATTAGTCAGTCAGAGAAAGACAAATATCATATGACTGAGGTCACATGAGGACTTTAAGAGACAAAACAGATGAACGTAAGGGAAGGGAAACAAAAATAATATAAAAACAGGGAGGGGGACACAACATAAGAGACTCATAAATATGGAGAACAAACTGAGGGTTACTGGAGGGGTTGTGGGAGGGGGGATGGGCTAAATGGGTAAGGGGCACTAAGGAATCTACTCCTGAAATCATTGTCGCACTATATGCTAACTAATTTGGATGTAAATTTAAAAAAAAATTAAAATTAAAGGGAAAAAACCAAAAAACTTACTAGAAAAAAAAAAGCAAAAACAAAACAAAAACAAACCCCACCAAAACCTATCAGCTCAAACACCAAGGGCTGGTGCATGGTAAAAGTTAAAACGCTGGGGAACCAACCTGATAACAGCATCGAAGAGAGGCTTGTCCTGGCGGTGTTGGGTAAGGATGGGTAGAAGGTCACTCTGCAGGATCTGGGCTGCCCCCAACTGTTGCCGCACATCGCGAGTGTCATCCTCATGCCTCAAGTAGCGGATCAAATCCTTTACACTCTCTTTAGGGACAGAATAAACACTTACAAGAAACCCTGGAAGAAGCTCCACCTTGGCCCATGTGCTATTCATACCCAGGACTTGAGAAATTCTACAGATCTCCTCGATTCAAGCAAGTTTTGTACCTGTTTTCTCCAAAAGGTACTCACCTAAGCAATCTGGTTCTTTGTGGTAAGTGTCTCCCTCTAAGTACCCAAGGGCACTACATGTGGCTAGAAGTTCACAATTCATCATGTACAAGTCCACACACCAGTGGACCGACCACGAGAGATATAAGATATGTAGAAGCAGGACACAGAAATGATGAGGCCTGTAGAGACAGGGAAAGAAAACAAATGTAGGGTTCTCTCCATGAAAGGGAGAGGGGAACAGAACAGGACCCTAATGTTCTGAGTATTCTGAACAAGGTCCTCAAATGCTTCGCTTTTTTCAGAACCAAAAGTGCTAATCCTAGTTCCAGGAAAAGCTTAAATTAAGGCTTCTACCTAACCAAAACCAAGGAGGTGGAGCACCTGGGGGGCTCAGTCAGTTAAGTTCTGACTTCAGCTCAGGTCATGATCTCCAGTTCCTGAGTTTGAGGCCCAATATCGAGCTCTCTGCTATTAGCGCAGAGACCCCTTCAGAAACCCCCTCTTTCTGCCCCTTCTCCCACTCATGCATGTTCTCTCTCAAAAATATATAAACATTGAAAAAACAAAAAGAAAACAAAAAAACAAGGAGGCTCCAAGCCTAAGAATTAAGTACCTGCCCCATACTCTAATAACTTAGAACTGAAACTATGAAAACAGTCTGTTTCAGAGTCAAGATAATGCATAGAAAGGTTGGTTAGAGAAAGGCATCAATTCTGAAACTTTCACCCTCAGAGAGCTCTGTAGCCTTTTAGAGGAGGGGGGGAATGAGCTCCCCTCTCCTTTACAGCTCCCTCCACCTCCCATAGCCCTTCCACACACCCTGTTACAGCTCTATGTACAAGGGCTCAAAAACCCAACTTTGACCATACAGTGATGCTACGTAGGCTCTAACACTTCTAGGAGCCCTGAGGCATCCGAGGCACTGGAGATGCATGGAGAAAGTTCCTTCACTCTCCTCCCCAATGTTACTCTTAAATTTTGGGAATCTTAGTAGAAGCTAGTGTCTAACAGAATGGGTGAGGAAAAGAATTAAACTGATTAAACTCCCCATCTTTCTCTAGAGAAGAATCATCTTCCTTTTCTAAAGCACGTCTCTTTTGATTAAAATCCTTACACCCTCATCGGACAATCAAGTAGGCAGAGATTCAGAATCTTGGATGTTTCAGAACCTGACATTGATTAACACAGACACACACAAACACATTGCATTTACTAACCTGTTCCTGTGGAAAATCGGGAATATCTGTTAATCCTGTCCCCTCAGCACATTCAGCTACACTGCTCTCAGCCCTTGGTAGCTTCCTCTAAAAAGACCTTTCCCTGTTCCATACCTACCTCCAGCCTGACTCCACCCCTGTTCCCCCAGAGGAAATGGATAGTATCCAAGACACTGAGGTTTAATGCTTGATGTTATCTCCTTGCATTTATGTAACTGGTCTACTTCTCCAGGCTACCTGCTATCCTCTACCCCCTCCTAGTGCTAATCTACTTTCTGAACGCTCAGCCCAGCAAGAGTGAGCCTGTAAAACATTCACTGAATGACCAACTATAAAGTGTGAAGGGAGACTTCTCTTGAATGCCCTTTCTCATAGGACCTGTAGACCCTGAGACCTGGGGTTCAGTGTGGTAGGTATAGTGTGTGAGATCTCTGATTATCTCCTTAGCTACACCCAGCTTTTTCTTTTTCTTTTTTTTTAAGTAGGCTCCACAGTGTGGAGCCCAATGTGGGGCTTTAACTCGCAACTCTTAGATCAAGACCTGAGCTGAAATCAAGAGTCGGATGCTTAACTGACTGAGCCACCCAGGCGCCCCTTCCAGCTTTTCCAGACAGATCACTGGTGTGCTTACCTATGTGCACACACGCACACACACCCAGACTGAAGGGCTTCCCTGTCTGCTCTCTCCAAGTGGCAGCCTAGGAAGCTGACAACAGAACGGTCCATAAAGATGCTGAACTAGCACATCCTCCTCAAAATAAGACACAGCATCCCACTCTGGCACTAAAAGGTGTGAAATGATAAAGTCTTCTAACAAGAGAGACAAAGCCATGTCTGCAAGGCTCTAATAAGAAAGATAACCTCATACAGTCCCATCTCTCCTTCCCCTATATCTTGCCTCCTCCACTGTAGATCAATTCTATATAAAGACTCAGTATGTGTAAAATTGGCCCAGCAGAGTACTCAAACATCTGCTTTCAACACATCACCACTTTACCTGAAAGGCAAAATTAACAGAGGTAGTAAGAGCTACCTGTTACCTGACTACCTATTACCTGGCAACCAAACTAAGATAGGGGAGGGGAAAGGAGATAGCAAAGGAGAAGCCCTTGCAGACATGAGAAGGGAAGATATTATGTAAGAGACGCAGGACCTCAGGTTGTAATCCCCTGCAGTTTTGACAAAACCAGAAAGACACAGGCAAAGTAGAAGAAGAAACGGGTCAGAAGACCTATTATAAAGCTTTCAGGTTATGAAGCAAGCTGGCAGTCTTGGGCCTATTCATTAGAACTGGAATAACAGGGGCGCCTAGGTGGCTCAGTCGGTTGAGCGTCCCACTTCGGCTCAGGTCATGATCTCTCGGTCTGTGGGTTTGAGCCCCGCACCGGGCTCTGTGCTGACAGCTCAGAGCCTGGAATCTGCTTCAGATTCTGTCTCCCTCTCTCTCTGCCCCTCCCCCACTCATGCTCTGTCTCTCTGTCAAAAAATAAATAAACATTAAAAAAAAAAAAGAACTGGAATAACAGAGCTCTCACAGGTGTTTCAGCTGTGGAACACACTATTTAAAAAATCAGCCAGGGACAGAAAACTTACAGTTCACTCTTTTCATTCATTTAACTAGAAGCTACTCAGTCTGGTCTCATCTTCCTCTCCCAGACCACTTACAATCTGATTGTCTTATTCTCCTCTACTAAATGTTGTCCTATGCATTTCTGAATGCACTCAATTCTTTCATAGGAGAATCATTCAGTAGAAACAAACACAAAGAACAATACAATGGGCAGAGGTGGGATCAGAGTCCTAGCTTCACTGCCTCCTTCCTATTCTTCACCAAGTCAGTCAGTCACAGAAAGGATGCTGTGGCAGCCACAGAGGTGCCCGTTCAGAGATTTTTCTTCAAGAAAGAGCTTATGGGGGCGCCTGGGTGGCTCAGTTGGTTAAGCACCCAGCTCTTGATTTTGGCTCAGGTCATGATCTCACACTCATGACATCAAACCCTGCATCAGGCTCTTTGGGGCTCCATGAAGCCTGCTTAAGATTCTCCCTCTCGAAAGAAAGAAAGGAAAAGAAAAAAGAAAAGGAAAGGAAAGGAAAGGAAAGGAAAGGAAAGGAAAGGAAAGGAAAGAAAAGAAAAGAAAAGAAAAGAAAAGAAAAGAAAAGAAAAGAAAAGAAAAGAACTTGTCATTCAGCTGCAAAGAATGCAGCTAGCTGACAGCTCCTCCAGGATCCACCTCAGTCCCATCCTTCCTGGGCAGTCCCCCAGCTAATGATAAGCATAGGGGTCCTGGGGCCTAGCCATTTCTGTCCAACAAGGATTCCTCTATTAGGCAATCTTTGCTTCTGAGTTTCTCACTGGCTCAGCTGAGACTCTCACCGCCCCCAACTTTGTTAGCCCCTTGATCTATCACAGGCACTCCTAACTCTATCTCAGTGTCTGCTCCCCAGAGGTCCTCAACTGACAGATCCCTACCCCACTTCCATTATATGGTTATTGTATTATGAAAATCCAGTTAAGTTACATCACAACACATTGCAAACTCAGATGGATAATATAAAGTTAAAATGAAAATCAGTGGTTTTCATGCTTTATGATTTCATGTACCATTATATATCCCCCAAGCTGGAGAAGCGATCTTGACTGGTAAGGATATTAAAAATAGGAACATTAAAAATAAACTTTTTAAAAACCCCATGAACATCTATTAACACCAATGTTTCATAAAAGGAAAAGCTTAACACACATATACAAAAAGTAGCTATTATATAATCTCAGCTATGTCCTTTCCCTTAAGGTACATAAAAAAGTCTTTATCAAGAGTCACATGCTCTACTGACTGATCCATCCAGGTGCCTCTGAAAGAATTAATTTTGAATTAATGGATTATCCTGGGTTACAACCTTTGAACCAATGAGCTCATTTTGGAGATTACAACCCAACAAAACAATTCAAAAAAGAGAAGTAATCACTGATACAAAACCAAAAACAATACCTCTTCCTAATACATTCTAGTTTATAAAATGTTTTCATAGCTTTAACTTCACTTTGAACCTCACAACAGACCTAAGTGATAAATACAATCATTTCCATTTCACAGGTAAAGAAACAGTCTCAGAGAGAATAGAGAATATACACTTCAGTAAGATGTTTATAGATGAGTTATCTTTAATGGCAAAGCATTGGAAACAAGTCAGATATCCCAAGTCTGGGAACAGTGAGGAAAACTCTGGAATGTTAATAAACAATATATCATATAAAAACTAACTAACTGCAGGGCACCTGGGTGCCTCAGTTGGTTGAATATCCGGCTCTTGGTTTTGGCTCAAGTCATGGTCTTGGGTTTGGGCCCTGCTTGGGATTCTTTCTCTCTCTTCCTCTCTTTGCCCCTCCCCTGCTCTCTCTCTCTTAAAATGGATAAATATCAAAAGCAAAAACAAAAAACAAAAAAACACTGCACACTAAAATTCAAAAGCTTAGGGGCACCTGGATGGCTCAGTCATTTAAGCTTCTGACTTCAGCTCAGGTCATGATCTCTTTTATTTAAAAAAAAATTTTTTTGGGGTGCCTGGGTGGCGCAGTCGGTTAAGCGTCCGACTTCAGCCAGGTCACGATCTCGCGGTCCGTGAGTTCGAGCCCTGCGTCGGGCTCTGGGCTGATGGCTCAGAGCCTGGAGCCTGTTTCCGATTCTGTGTCTCCCTCTCTCTCTGCCCCTCCCCCGTTCATACTCTGTCTCTCTCTGTCCCAAAAACAAATAAAATAAACGTTGAAAAAAAAAAAACTAAAAAAAATTTTTTTTTAATGTTTATTTACTTTTGAGGGAGAGAGAGACAGAGTGAAAGCAGGAAAGGGGCAGAGAGAGATGGAGACACAGAATCTGAAGCAGACTCCAGGCTCTGAGCTGTCAGCATAGAGCCTGATGAGGGCTCGAACCCATGAACTGTGAGATCATGATGTGAGCCGAAGTCAGACATTCAACTGACTGAGCCACACACGTGTCCCAGGTCATGATCTCTTGGTTTGTGAATTAGAGCCCTGCATCTGGCTCTCTGCTGTCAACCCAAAGCTTGCTTCAGATCCTCTGGCCACCCCCCTCTGCCCTTCCCCTGTTCAGGCACGTGCATGCATGCACATGCTCTCTCACTCTCAAAAATGAATAAACATTTAAAAAAAGGATTAAAAAATGAACAAACATTATAAAAACAGGCGTTTAAAATAAATAAAAATTCAAAGGCTTACATTTTTAAAAAGGCACATAAAGTAGAATGTTCACAATAACAACCACATAAAAATGTGAATGCTCCGGAGGTATCTGGGTGGCTCAGTCAATTAAGCATCTGGCTTCAGCTCAGGCCATGAGCTCACAATGCGTGGGCTCGAGCCCCACATCGGGCTCTATGCTGACAGCTTGCCCTGCGTCAGGGTTCTGTGCTGACAGCTTGGAGCCTGGAGCCTGCTTCAGATTCTGTGTCTCCCTCTCTCTCTGCCCCTCCCCTACTTGCACTTTGTCTCTCTCAAAAATAAGTAAATGTTAAAAAAGTAAATAAATAAAATAAAGATATTCAGGGCACCTGGGTGGCTCAGTCGGGTTAAGCGTTGAACTTTTGATTTTGACTGAGGTCGTGATCTTGAGGTTCATGAGATTGAGCCCTGCACCAAGCTCTGTGCGGACAGTGCAGAGCCTGCTTGGGATTCTCTCTCTCCTCTCTCTTCCCCTCCCCCACTGGCACGTGCACTCTCTCTCAATCAAAGAAACTTAAAAATAAATAAATAAAGGTATCCTGGGGTGACTGGGTGGCTCAGTCGGTTAAGCGGCCGACTTTGGCTCAGGTCATGA